>NC_140952.1:34895402-35267902 GCF_014529385.1 Adiantum capillus-veneris
CTAGCCCTTTAGTCATGTGCATCACTCATTGTTCAACCTTGCGGGTGGTCTGCTCCCATGCAACTATAGAAGCTTTTCCTCTCTCCCTTGACTAGCCCTTCGGTCATGTGTAGCACTCGATGTTCTACCTAGTGGATGGGTGCTCATGTCTCTCATTGAGTTGTTTGCCTATCAAAGCTCACCCAAAGCTCGTCACAAATCCGAATTTTCCATTACAAGATGACCCATCTTATTGTGTACACGGGTTTTGAACCCCTCCCAACTTGGGGACTCCGCCTTCACTTCTCCCTCTCCTTCGTTTTTAATCATGCGCGAGACAATGTCTCGAGCATGATCAAGAAAAAGGACTGCAAGGAGTAGGACGAATCACTTTTATTGGTTCACATTTGTTATATTAGTCATTTGTTTACGTGCATAAAAATTCATTTTCTTTGTTGTCCAGCCAATGTGACAAATATTTTGTGGTGTTGGCTATGAATATGTGATTGTGCCGGCAAATGTGCCTTAACGCGGGGCATGGTTGCCTATCCACAAGCATATCACATTGACATGGCAAGGTTTCAAGAATGAGGGGGGCTCATTCTGCTACTCCTCCTGTCCTAGTCCTTAGCATGGCTTATTTTTTCTCTATGTATGTACGTTTATGGGCACAGTAAGGTTTCAAGCACCAAGGAGGGGGTTCAATCTACTCCTCCTATCCTAATTCTCAACATGGATTGTTTGCGCTCTCTACCCGTGCTATGCCCAAAAGTATGTTGCTTTGGTGCGATAAGATTTCGAGCATCAAACAAGGGAGTTTCATTCCGCATTTTTTCGATGCATATGCAAGTCGCTTTGAGCTACTTAGCTTGTGAATATAAAAGTCTAGGTTTTGTAGTGCTTGGGGCTCAAGCATTGTAAGCATTCTAAGTACAACACGATACTCAACTTTGAACCAGACTCCTTTGCACTGATCATTGTTGCCCGTATTATATCCAAAGGTATGCCACACCAGTGCTGTGGTGTTTTAAGCACAAAACGAGGTAGCCTTGAACCGGACTCCTTTATGCTGATCTCTGTCTGTACTCTATCCAAAGGTATGCCGCGCTGGTGCGGTGGTGTTTGAAGCACAAAAGGAGGCAGCTTTGAACCCAAGTCCTTGGCGCTGATCTTTGCCTGTACTCTATTGGAAGGTATGCCGCATCGACGCGGTGGTGTTTCGAGCACAAAACGAGGCAACCTTGAATCAATATCCTTTGTGCTGATCACAGTCTATACTATGTCCAAAGTATGTTGCACCATCGCGGTGGTGTTTGAATACATTGTGCAGTGTGCACATGGATATTTGGCGAGAGGAAGCCACATACAATTTTGTGTCCACATAGGCTTTGGGTCTAGATATAAGGCAAAGGGAGGTGGACCGACACGGCTCCCCCACCGACGTGGTATTGAATAGGGCCAAGTCCTAGTACTTATACACGAGGATTCCTTGAAGATCCTACAATTTTTCTTCTTGGCTAGAGCATAGAGCAAGCTGCCCAATGTATTGAGCATGCACGGATGCACCTTTGCTGTTGCAGATTTTGACATTAACGCATGCTGTAGCAAGAGTTGTGATTGGTAGGATGGTGTCTCTTGGCCAAAGCTAATGTAGATATGCGTGCTGCTGTACTAGCTCAATGTTTCCATCACTTTTGTGTTGTGCAATCTGCTTTGCACCCAGTAACTACCGCCCACCATCTTCCTCTTAACTGTGGACTGACACACCATATCCGCCAGCTGCCGATTTCTCAAACCCCCCTACCCTGCCTTCCAATTTCCTATACCCTATTCCACTTTTTCCCGGGGCATCTTGCCATGATTCCATCTATTAGACAATTTTCCAAAATCGAGCCCCCATATTACTTCTACTTGCTCCATTTAGGAGGGTACCCACCTACTCGCTCACTCTCATTTTTTTCATGGGAATCTACACAGATTCCTCCACACCCTCTTGCATCAATGGCTAGCAAAATTGTTAGGCGGGGTTAAAATTTTGAACCCAACGTCTCCATATCCCGGGGAGTTCACTATGTAAAAATTGCATATAGCACATGCAAACAAGAGGTATTTAAATAATCCCTTACTTGTATATTTCAAGTCTTATATGTACCCCTTATGTATGCATTTTTTTATTAAAAAACTTGCCCTTATGTATGAAAAATTTAAATTTCTCAATTACAAGACCCATTATGTAAGTACATTTGTTTTGTAAATGTACCTAATTATAATTCGCTTATTTTGTTGGCACGTCTATCTTACATATTCCCTAGTGGACGGGTCCCTAAGCTCCATATGAATATCCATGTTCCTCTGCAATAAACCAGCACGCGGTTGTTGCTCTCAAGATTGCACCTTATCTTTAAAAAGAAGTGACATTTTCTACCCTGCCCTCCCCAATCCAACACCTACATCGTCACCACGACCAACGAGTGACCCGTCGCATGCATCTGGCCATTGCATGCACATGCATTCGCTGTTCCCCACACTCATGCTCATTTTGCTACCATCACTCCCCTTCTGACACTCCATTTTCTTTTCGCTCTTGAGCCAAAGGGGGGATCTCTTGAGATTCCCCCTAATAAATATTTTTAAAAACTCGTGCTGACCTACTTGCTCCATTTTAGAAGCTAATTAATTTATTTTAAATATATCCCAACACACACACTCTCACACACTCTCATTGTGTGAAGTGCAAAGTGAAAGAGCTCCCTCTCCTTCTCCAAGCAAGTAGAGAGGTTGAGCCTACACCAACACTCTTGGCTATGGAATGCAAATCCAACCAAGAGCCATGCTTCAATGCTTAAGCTTGCCATCTTCTCCATCTTCATTACTATGCTATTATGTATGCTAGCAAGAAGAGTGATGATAAGTGAGGAACTAATTATTTCTCCTATGAAATACTTCTTCTTCCTCTTCCCTACCCTCATTCCCTGCTAGCTCTCTCCACCTTCGAAGGTGTTTGAAGTCTTCGGACTGAGGCTTGGGATAGTTAATGTTTTTCACAAAGTTTATGTTATGATCCTGATGCATGAAGCTTTCCATCTTCATTGCATTACCTAGGTCATAAGGAACACAAAGATTGTATTGTACCAAGTCTCTCTTGATGGGAGAAACTATAATACAAATGCCTATTGGAGGGGGGACCGGCTCCACATAGATCGGGTCCTCAACTGTTGTCATGTTCTCTAACAAAGGGTCCCGTCCCTCGCTTTTTAAGTTTCTTAGCATGTTGTTTTAAGGTATAAATTAGGACATAATAGCCTGTTTTGAATTCCTTTGATCGTACATGCTTATCAAAAAACTCTTTCTACCTTCGTTTTTGCTTGCTTTCAAGCAAAGCTGATCTATTTGTGAAGATATTTCATGGCCTGTTTACTCTAGTTGCTTGGCTAATCTTAGTGTTGGGATTAGGAATTCCATAGGCAATATAGCCATTAAGGCCGAACACCATGTTGTACGATGTTGTTCCTATCGAGGTTTTGTAAGTAGTTCTATAGGCCCCTAATGTCGAATGTAACTTTTGATCCCAATCCGTTCTTGACTCTAAGACTATCTTAGTTAAGATCATACATAGAGTCTTATTCATAGCTCCTGCCTGCCCGTTAGCTTGTGGGTGGTACGGAGCAGACTTATTATAGACTATCATGAATTCTTCAAGAAGATTCTCAATTGTTTCATTTATAAAATGTGTGTCTCGATCACTGACAATTTCTATCGGTAGACCATATCTAACAAAGACATTTTCATATGGAAATTGTGCAATAGTCCTGGCATCAATTTTTTGTGTAGCTTTAGCTTTGATCCATTTAGTGAGATAATCCGTGGCCACAATGATATTCTGGGCATGTGCCTTGTAAGAGAGGGGGTGAGATTGGTCCCACACAGTCTATTTCCCACTTAGCAAAAGCTCTGGCTCCCATCATTGGCCGTAAGGGCATCTCATCCTGCTTTATTAGCACTTTAGTGCATTGACAATAGTCACATCATCTTGTATATTCGATCACGTCCATATGTAATGTTGGCCACCATATTCCAGAGGTGAGGATAATTTTTGTTGTCATTTGTTCTAACAGGGAATGTGTGTGCAGTGAAAGCTCAATTCTTAGAGATCTAGCCCTATTACCGATTCAGTTGTAGGAGCAAGTAGTAAAGCGTCTCCCTCATAACAAGAGGGTAGAGAAGTTAAAACAAAAGTTCCTACATGTGGATTCTATTTTCCTCTTGCTTTTGGGCACTAAGGAAGACCGCACATTCATCCAGATAGTGTGTTCCCTAAGATTGGTAAATAGAGTCAAATTTGGTGTTTGGCAAGTGCATTTCACCATTGAGGAAGACTCTTCAGGAAACTTGCAGCAAGAGTTCATACTTCATAGACTCACATTTGGTGAATTTTTTCGTCATCTGCGTCTTATTAATAGTCTTCCTTTCACTTTCAACAAAGGAGATAGGGAGCTATTTAGAGCTTGTCTTAATAAAGAGACCGTAGAGAAGATTGCAAATCTGTATAAATTCTCATCCTTCTCCACTTTCTATGACACTTTGTTCATAGGGACATTGTAAATCTCTTTATGATTATGAATGATTTAACCATAATCCTAAGGAGTTTTTGTCCAAGAACTTTGTAACACAAGTGGAGTCTTTAAATCTTGCAAACTTGATTGGACTTGATGAGGATGTTCTTTATGAAATTGTGAGAAGGTTGCCTCACTTTGACTATGTGGAACTCAAGAGCTCTTAGTCAATTGCTACTTTCTCACAGCCTTCAAGGAGCATGAAGATCTAGTTTCTATAGAAACCGCTTGTGCGCTGGGAAGTGTGTTGGAATTAGGGTTGCAGAGAAACAGACATAGCTTGGAGAAGATGAAGGAAGCTCAAGGCACACAATAGAGAGTGTATTACTTAGTGTGAAATGGAAAGATAGATAGCCCTAGAGTGATGGGCGTATATACAATGCACGGGGGGAAAAACCTCCTAAAGAGGGAAAAAATGCCCCGGCAGTCCTAGTGTGTTCACACACATCACTACCACATGTATATGGTAACAAATCCCCCCTGGAGTGATGCGGTGAACGAGAGCTGGCACATGAGTAAAGGGAAGTGCCATGCCCTAAGGACATGATCAATCTACAAAGGGGAGTAATCCCAAAGCTTTGCGGAAAGCTTTGAGCTTCTCATGAGACAATGCCTTTGTGAAAAGATTTGCAAGGTTGTCCTGTGTTGGCACATAAGCCAAGCTGATTTCTCCTGCTGAGAGTCTCTCCCTGACATAGTGGTAATGCACCTCAATGTGCTTTGTGCGAGCATGAAAAACTGGGTTCTTCACAATTGCCAATGCGCTTTGACTGTCAGTGTAGATAGTGTTGGTAGTGTCTTGTCAAACACCCAAATCAGCCATAAGGCATTTGAGCCATACACACTTAACCGTAGCTGTGAAGACTGGCATGTACTCAACCTCACAACTCAAAGTGGCCATAGTAGGTTGCTTCTTGCTCAATCATGATATACATGAACTACCAAGCATGAAACAAAAATCACTGGTGGACACTCGCGTGTCAAAACAACCAGCCCAATCTGAGTCCAAAAAAGCATGTAAGTATGGTGGCAATGATCCCCCCTTGGGATAAAACAAGCCAAGATGTAAAGTGCCACTAAGGTAGCAAAAAATCCTCTTGACAGCTTGCCAATGCTTAGACCCTGAGCTATGCATAAATCTACTGACCTATGAGACTGCAAACTGAATATCCGACCTCGTGTTGCATACATAAATGAGGCAGCTAACAGTATTTTGGTAAAGAGTGACATCATCAATATCACCAACATCATGTAGACTTAACTTCAAACCTGTTTCCATGTGAGTGGCAATAGGTTTGCAATCCTCAAGTCCAAACTTACATAGTACTTTCTCTATGTACTTTTTTGACACAAGGCAATACCACCATCACACTGCTTAAACTGTATACCCAAGTAATGATGCAATAGCCCCAAATATCTCATCTTGAAAGTAGCATTCAAATTAGCCTTAAATTCAGCAATATGTCTCTCATTTGGTCTAGTGATCAACAAATCATCGACATAAAGAACCACAATGAGAAGTACATCACCCTCACGCTTTACATACAATGTGCTTTTTGTTGGACTGTTACGAAAGCCTTGTTTAACCAAATGAGTGTCGGCTTTCTCATACCAAGCACGAGGAGATTTCTTCAGCCCATACAAAGCCTTCTTAGATCTGCACACTTTGTCCTCTTGTCCTCTCTTGACAAAACCGTGAGGCTGTGTTACATAATGTTAACCCTCACGGCTCACGGACACCATATCACCTACGACGGACGTTGTATTATTTACTTGTAGAGTCAGGTACCGGGCTTGTCGATCCAATAGGAAAAGGGTAAGAGTGATCGCCGATGAGAGGCGCACTCTAACTGGAACATTCAAGGGATTAGTTGGCTAAGCATGGGATCCCAAGTGTGAATGGAGCGAGCTCATATAAAAGTCAACTAAACCTAAAATTCACTCATTCTCTCATTTGTGCAATTGAAGAGTGCTCTCGCTCCATCTCCATCTTCTTATTCTTCATCTCCTTACGTGTGTGTGTATGTGAGAGAGGGTGAGAGAGGGAGAGAGAGGGAGTGTGTGTGCGATCGAGCATTGCGGCGGCACAACGGCGGCGAGGCGGTTGAGCGCGCGTAGCGGCATCTCCCTCTTCTTCGGGGCGAGGAATCCTCCACGACAGGAAGCATAGAGCAGTGAGTGACACACCATCACCATCTTTGAGCTTACTAGTTTAGGCTTGTTGTGTGCTTGGAGCCATTTGTGGCTCGCACACGGTGTATCGGCAAGTTCCTTGCATTGACACGTGCGACGTACGCACACATTTTTGGCGCCGTTGCTAGGGAATGCCATACACTAAGCTTAAATGGCACTATGTGCTTCTTTTGTGGTGCAATTTCTATTGTAGGAAAGGTAAGGAAGGAGGGTGTGTGTGTTGACAAGAAGGATTTTGTGTTATACTGTGGATTTTTTTAATTAATGGAGTTTTCAAAGGTACTGTGTCTTTTCTCTGTGTAAGGTGTTAGTATTAAGGTTGTTAGTTTTCTGTGTACAGTAAGTAGGAAGTAGATTTGTGAGAGCTAATAGAGTGTGTTAGTGTGTAACAATAGGTGTATTAGTTAGAAGTAGGTAGATAGAGTGTGTGTGTGCTCTTGCTCAGGCCGTGGCGACCTTATCCTTAAAAAAATTTTAATTTTTATATTAAAAAAAAGGTAGGAACGGGATCGGGAATATCTCCCAGACCCAAGCCCAAGCTCACGCTCAAGCTTAAGCCTCAGTTGTCTTTTAAAATTACAAATTTTAGCTTCACAGGTAGCTAAAAATCTATTTTTTGAGGACCAACGGAACTTCAGATGCCCGAAAACTGTGCTGTAAATCACACGGCGACCCTCTAAGTGATACGCTTGTTTCGAGCTATCACACGCTTTAATAAAAAAATCAAACATTAAAAAACATTAAAAACGTAAAAAACACGAGTGAAAACGGATGCTTAAAAAAGTAAGCGGTTAACCTTCGAGGTTAATTACCGACGCTTGTAGGGTGCCGAAGGCACATGCATCTGCGCTCTGGTCATGTGCTAGAGACGGAGCAGCTAGAGAGAATTTTGACTTACGCGAGTTCTCAATATCCACCTACCTTAGGTTTCGGGCCCTCGACGGGGACCCAAGCTAGTACAAACCAAGACCCGAACATAGCGGCTAGTGACTCTTCCTCTGACTACGACGTCATGGAGGGTTTCCCAATGCCTAATCTCAATAGCTCAAGCCAAGACATGCATGCCATGGGTCCTCGATCCGGACCGAGCGTGCTTAGCAGCCTGAAGGAAAGGTTTAGTAGAGCCACTCGCTCCGAACATGGAGCTAATGATGTAAATGAGGGGGATGGGGAAGTAAATTCTCTGTTCGTGACCAACGTAGATCCTATACCGTTAGAGAATGTGCACGTGAATACTTCATTCACTGCACCTCCTGACTCTTCAGAGTTATTTCCCTCCGAGGTCATATTACCTGATGGTAGAAGCCTTGCCAAAGTGCAAGAGGTTGAGCGATATATCCTTGCAGTGAGGGAAAAGGAAATTGAGAGCTTACGCAAGGCAGAGTAACAAAGAGAGTTAAAATCGAAAGGGCCTATGTCAATATCCTTGCTAAGAGAGCAATCGAGTGCCCCTGACTTAGTAACCACTAAGGGCCAACCCCTAGAAAGAAACATTGCATCTAGCTCAAAGGACAGCCCTAGCACCTCAATCCTAGATGGAGTGTTCCTAAATGAGAAGTGGGAGTACGAACTACAAACGGAAACTCTGACCGACCTATACACAAGTCACACCTATCACGTGGGTTGGTTAGATGTCCTACAATCCACAATGGGTGCTACTAGTGTGGAGGATCAACAACAAAGAGTTTGTGAGGTCATCCATAGGGTCATTGAGTTAGAGAGACAGAACAAGGGGATCAACATGCCTTCAATGGGTCTCATGAGATTCTTAGATACAGGAAAGGCTAAACAACCGACCTTATCGCAAATGGAGACTCCCTCGGTAAGTCCGATGGATCCTCCATATGTTGTTTCTCCAGGGGTCTTAGTGCAATCTAAGCCCACAAGTGATAGCTTCACCTTTCCAAGTCTAGCTCCTCTTTCCCTTGATGACACCACGGCTACCATGCAACATGTAGTCTCTGGAGCACCTCCACCCATGGTTCCTGCTCACTTAGGTGACTTGGCAACATTTTCTCAAGCTATTGGTCGATCTATTGCTGAGAATATGCGTAACGCGCCTGATAGAGAGCCTAGAAGTAAGGCAGTACAAATAGCCAAGCTCACACAAAAATTTAGTGGAGACGGGGATGTGAGAAAGCATATCGAAGTGTTTGAACAAATATGTGATTCTCGAGGAGAACACAATGACCTGCATAAGAGCAATGCATCAAGCCTAACCTTAAGTGGGAAGGCAGGGAATTGGTATAGAACCCTAAGGGTGGAAGAAAAAACGATTTACCCTACTCTTAGGAGACTGTCTTTGAAAGAATACATACGAGAGGAAGTGCTTTTGGGTGTAGCCTCTCAGCTCCAGAAAGCCCAACGAGAGGAAGGAGAGTCGGTGAGAGACTTTATAAGTCGCTTGAAGCATTTGAATTCTCGTTGTAATCCACATGAGCGCTTCAACAATAACCAATTGCTTGATAGATTCATTAGGGGGTTACGACATGAGGATATCTACAATGGCCTAGTCATTAGAGGTATCACCACTTGGGAAGCAGTCACCACCAATGCGATCCAATTGGAGGATAATTTAATGATTCAAGGAGAAAGAGTGTCTGTTGAGCCTAAATCTATTAGCTCGCAAGCATCAGGGCATCAACCAATGACCCTAAAGCCTATTGCTAAAGAGCCAAAGATATCTGAGATGATTTTAGCAGATCTCACCAAGGCTATTCAAGAGAGTCTTAGAGACAATCGTGCTCCACAAAACAATCATATGTATCCAAGAAGGGAGTAGCAATGGTGCTCAGTATGCTATGGACCGCATAGTACCAGTGAATGTCCTGCTTTTAGAGTAAAATTCAATGGAAACTGCAATGCCTGTGGGAGGTATGGTCATCAAGCTAAGGATTGCATAGTGTTTAAGCGCGCGATGGCCAATAGACCAACCTTAGCATGGACAGACACACCTCGAGTGCCTGCATTGATATCGGCCCCACCTCTTGAACAAACAGTACAACACATGGTCCCTAGGGCCCAAAATGTTGTTCAGACAACACCCTTACCACCTCCAGTGCTAGGACCGCAACCACCATATCCGAGAATCACTTCTGTGAATCAAGTGGGTTGTGAGTCATCTATTGCTTGTTTGGAAGGCTGTGAGGAAGATATAGATCCTAATATTGCCTATGGGATGGATGTGCTTGAAAAAAGTCCACAATACTACATGGAGAACTATTGGGGACAAGTCAAACCTGTATATCAAGTAGATGCTCTTGCGGCAAGAGGCCAAAATATCAATTACATTGCTAAGAGACAACCTCTTCAATGCTATGAGTGTGGAGGTCCACATCGTGTAGCCGAGTGTCCTATTAGGATACAAAAGAACACCACACTAATGCAAACCAATCAAGCGAGCACGTCTACGATGCCGATACTCATGTGTAATCAATGTGGCATAGATCATTTGATTGCCCAATGTATAAATAATCCAAATGCACCGAAGATCACGCCATTAAACTTGATTGAAGTTACCGAGGAGCCATCACAAAGTACACCTATGGTACCAGTAAACGTACTCACACGATCGATGCTCCAAAAAAAAAAAAAAATTCTTGAGGAAAGAGACACGACATCAATTTCCCAATCTCAAAAAAAGAAGAAAACACGAAGGAAGAGATAGCAAAAAGCAGCGAAGTCAGACCCTAGTTCAAAGGCCAACATAGGGACTAGTGACGACCCCGTATATATGAATGACACTGAAGAGGATTCTGATTCAGGTGAAACCATGGAGATCAAAACGACCACTAAGATAGAAACCAACAAGGAAGATCTTCATGAGCCACAATGGCCAGGATCCAAGAAGAAGATAGGAACTTATCCAAACCCTATGGAGGAGATTGAGCGAGTCAAAAAATTAAGGAGTTTGGTAGAAGATACCCAAAGGAATCTAGAACCAGCACCTAGGCAGATCCAGATTACAGACACCGTGTTCCCTACGCAACATCAACCTCACCAAGTCCATAGACCCTTAGCCATACCTAGTGTCATCCAAGAAGAAAGTGACTTAAAGTCATGGGAAAGTGGGCGTACTCACTTCTTGATGGAAAGAATGTTTACAGAGGGACCACTTGATCCTATCAAAGAAATGGAGATCCCATCTTCCCCACGTCAAGGGACTGAAGTCCAAAAGGTGCTGTTAAACATCGCCAAATTGATGGATTTCATGTCTTCAGAAGTCAAAACCACCTTCATGTCCAAACTATATAAAGACCCTGAGCTAGTTTCAGCTCTTCGAGCCTTCCTCAATGGAGAACTCAAGGTTGGGCTACCACAATTTGCACAGATGGATGGAGATGGGGAGATGCCAATAGAGGAGGAAAACTTAGATCCACAACCCAACCTAGATGAGAACTTTGTTATAGAAATACCTGTTAACAAGTTGGGACAATACTTTAAGGGTGATGAATACAATGCGACCATACCAATCACTACCAAGGGAGTAACCGTGAAGGGAATCCTTGACGGTGGTGTTGGGGTTAGCATTGTGACTAAAAGTTGCTGGGAAACTATGGGAAGACCTCACCTTGCGACCACAACCATAGTAGTGAAGATGGCCAATGGGTCAATTGTTAAACCTATTGGGATGCTAGAAGATCTCAAGATCAAGGTCTTTGGACATAAAATAAGGATTACCTTCATTGTTATGGATTTCTCCAAACACACTATGTCATCAGAGATGATCTTAGGACGTCCTTTCATGAGGGAAGCAAAAATGGTGCATGACTGGTCTAAAACCCATGTCTACTTGCAGTTCCAAGATTCTGTCATTCGAGTTGATCTTGTAACTGGTCGAGCACATCCCTTAGGAAACAGGTTTATAATTGATCATAGATCTGACACCACAGTTCACTCAGCCCCATTGGAGTATTGTTACACGTGTAAAGTGGTCACTGATGTTGGGGAAGATTCTCCTTATATGGATGTACTACCTGGGATGACTAAGTCGGATAATGTGGATTGGGTCCACCTAGCAGCGACCATAGACACTTGGGGAAATAGGGGGACGACCTGGGTAACACTTGAGGGGGATGAAATGCCTGTACCCTTAAATATGCTACAAGCAATGCATATAGCTTCTGACAAGACTCATCCTAATATAACAAAAAGAACATACAAATGGGTCCCTAAATCTTCTTTAGCGACCAGCTAGTGCTAAAAAACAGAAGTCTTGTAAGAAACGTCCCACCCCTTCCAAGAAATGTAATGAAACGTGGCGGTGGATCCCTAAACGATTATTGGAAGCCCAAGGCTACTATCAAGGAAATGACCAAATCTGGGTGCCAAAACGTAGACTGTATTCTTACTTCTCACCTGACCCATGTGAGCCCAATCCCGTAGCTCCAAAACAAATCGACAATCGCGGAAAGAAAAAAATCACAGAATGCTACACACCCGTTCCAGAGTTATTTGGGTACCAAAGAAAGAATGATTTGTTCCACCTAGCTCAGGAAGGGGAGAGTCCCATGAAGCTTCTAGCTCTTCGTGTAGTTCCTATATAGAAATAGAAGCTTCAACACAACCTCCATCTACCATTGTACATATCCATACAAGCGAGAAAGAGTTTGCACATCCCGTTGTAAGTTCACCACCTACAACAATGTTGCAAATAAAATCATGGGAGAGTACCTTACCACCCTTGCAACTAGATGAAACGCATAGGGTGGTTGAAAACTATTGGTTAAAGCCTTCACCCATAACAACTTGGAACAATTGGTTTCAAAGGGTGATGAGCACATTTCAAAAGGTATGATCTACCCAAGGAAGGGGGGAGTGTTTGTTGACATCCATCATTCACTTGCTTCCCTCTCAACCTTCCTCCCTGACCTCTTAATCTCCAATCTTAGGGAATGCATATATAAAGCCTTATACTCACAAAAACAAGATAAAAAAGTAAAAGAGCAAGAGCCATAATACACAATCATAAAAAACACATTATGCACAAGAACACGACCCTTGTAATATTTGCACTCTAACCATCATCTATTTGCATGTACAGATATGGCTAGTACGCTAGAGTCATCCACTCCTACCTTGGGTGAGAGGTACCCTCGTTACTTTTCACAAATGTTTCACATGGTCATTCCAGTGCTTGCATGTGAATGGGATTTGGTAGGCACGGTAGTATGTGAGAGGAATTTCGAGGAGTTAGAATGGCTGATACGTCTCTTGACCATGACTGACCCATACTTAGTAGAGAGCATTTCTCCCATTGCACAAGCCTACCCTTTTGACCAAGATGAATATAGGCGTCTAGTGACCTTCTTAGTAAACATGGGTACCTATGATGAAGAAGAAGATTTACATGACTACACGGATGGCACATATGGTCTCATGGATGATGACTTTGTTTATCTCGACGACGAGGATAGGGGTTTGGTCTCATGGATGATGACTTTTTTTATCTTGACGACGAGGATAGGGGTTTAGCCTTAGGGTTTCCCCCCAATCTCTACAATATCCTATTCCCTTGACTCTCTAGGGGGAGTGCAAATAATTAGGTTAGGGTTCCTTATGTTTTTTGTTGTGTTCAATAAGTGTTGGTACCTTTTCCCACTGATGTGCCTCCTAGAGGTATTCCTTGTGTTTCCTAGTGTGTACAGGAGCATGTTGCTGTTGTTAGGATCTGGACCTTCATGGAATCTTCATCTCGACTCACTCTTCAAATCAAGTGCAATTATCAACGCAAACATGTGTTTCTTTTCCATTAGCATTGCCCCTTATCTTTTTTGCATCTATGGTTGTCTGCTTTGATTGTGATTGGTAGCAGAATATTCAGCACATTTGTTTAGTACCAAACATTCAATTCAATGTAATTTTTTGTCATAATCACTTGTCTAGGTTTAAAAATCAAGCAGTCCAACTAAGCTAGTTTGACCAAGCTAGGTGTTAGAGATCTTCTCTTAATACCATGGGAAATGCCTTCCTAATAATCAATGGTTACTTAGGTTTTTAATCCGATTTAGGCAGCATTGTGTGAAATGTACTAGGGATTTCTAGTGGGCTTGACCCTATTGACCTTTAGCTTAAGTATTATAAAGGGAGTTTACTAGTGTGATGAGCCTGGGGAGGTGTAACAATGTTATATGACCCCCTAAAGTTACAAAATTAAAATGCTGAAAATGAACAAACAAAAAATCAAAGTGCCACAATGTAAAATCTTAAGCTGGAAGAGAAATCTCAGTTTGATTGGGTACTTCACTCACATGTATCACCTATGGTACTAGAGCCCTAGAGGTTCCCAGTGTGGGCGCTTTTCCTTGAAAAGCAAAAAACCCAAGGCATATAAAATAAGCACACACATCATATTGAATCACTGTGAAAAGACTTTGGGGGGTCAAAGAAAAGGTAATCAGTCAGGCGATGATTTCATGAGAAATTCCTTTTATCGTAGCTTAACTACAAGGTCTTCTAGGTATAGCCTCTAGTCAGCCCTCGAACATGAAATACTTGGCTCTCGCGATTAAACAACTTAATTGACCATAGAAAATTGAGAAGCTTACCCATGGTATTAATAGTCGATCTTTAGTGCCTTTCGATCGTTAAATTGGCGACCCCAGACTTGTTTAATTTTTTACCTTTACATCTGTTTATGCATTTGATTATATTGCAATTTAATGATTATTGCTGACAAATGGTTTAAAATTCTGTTATCGATCACATTGTCTGCCTACAACTGCATATGCTTTTTAATTCTATATGAGAATGCAATTACTGTGCCAATGTTGTTTGATTTTGTAGTGACTGAAGAAGGCTAAGGACATTCATCTCAGATTCTCTCCCACCTCAACGAACAAGCTTCAACTCAATAGCTTCCAAGGATGGAATCTACATCAGGAAGGGGGGCATGTTAACCCTCATGGCTCACGGACACCATATCACCTACGACGGATGTTGTATTATTTACTTGTAAAGTCAGGTACCGGGCTTGTCGGTCCAATAGGAAAAGGGTAAGAGTGATGTTCGATGAGAGGCGCACTCTAACTGGAACATTCAAGGGATTAGTTGGCTAAGCCCATGGGCGCCCAAGTGTGAATGGGGTGAGCTCATATAAAAGTCAACTAAACCTAAAATTCACTCATTCTCTCATTTGTGCAATTGAAGAGTGCTCTTGCTCCATCTCCATCTTCTTCTTCTTCATCTCCTTGTGTGTGTGTGTGTGTGTGTGTGTGTGTATGTGTGAGAGTGAGAGAGGGAGAGAGAGGGAGTGTGTGTGCGATCGAGCATTACGAAGGCACGACGGTGGTGAAGCGGTTGAGCGCGGCGTAGCGGCGTCTCCCTCTTCTTTGGGGCGAGGAATCCTCCACAAAGCAAACATAGAGCGGTGAGTGACACACCATCGCCATCTTTGAGCTTACTAGTTTAGGCTTGTTGTGTGCTTGGAGCCATTTGTGGCTCGCACACGGTGTATAGGCAAGTTCCTTGCATTGACACGTGCAACATACGCGCACACATAAACTTCCTCAAACATGTCACCATTCAAGAAAGCAGTAACATTGTCTGATTGATGTACATCCCAACCAAAATGAGATGCCAATGCACATAGAAAACGCACAGTAGTCATACGACAAGTGGGAGAAAAAGTCTCTTCATAATCTATGGCTTTTTGATGTGCATAACCCTTTGCAACAAGTCAAGCCTTATGGAGATCGATCTCACCATCTGGCTTGCGTTTCAACTTGTAAACCCACTTTGTACCAATAGCCTTTTTGCGAAGAGGCAAATCACATAAAGTCCATGTGTCATTTTCTATAAGTGCATCATATTTTGATTTCATGTCAGCCATCCAATTTTTTGAATTCTGTGCTTCATCAAAAGAGAGGTTCCTCAACCTCATGTAGGCTAGACACAGCCAAAGCATAACAATCTGATGCATAAGATGCATGGCGAGAGCTTGAACAAGTACGAATAGACAAAGGTGCATCCAATTTACTATCACGCAATGTATGCACCATCCATTTTGGCATACCTCTAGCCTGCTCATTTTCAGCCCTTTCCTCATCAAGTACATCATGTACATATGTATCAGTAAAGGCTGATCTATAACATTTTTTGAAACCCCCATAGGTTGTACATTTGCCTCATTGGAATTGACATTGAAAATTCCACCACTGAAAAGAGGCAACAAAGTGTCATAAATGTCGTGTGAGCTTACATTAATGTCCCTAGTACATAACAGCAAGGGCTAACCAGAATCTTCCACAAACACTACATCCCGTGAAACTAGAATACACTTTGTTTGTGGATGATACAACCTGTAACCTTTGCTTTGAGCACTATAACCAACAAAAATACGTTTGATAGCCTTATCATCCAATTTCCAGCGATGTGTTTGTGGCACCAAAGCATATGCCAAACATCCAAAAACACGCATGTGCTCAATAGAAGGCTTTCTATCATTCCATGCTTCATATGGAGTAATAGACTACAAAGCTTTTGTAGGACACCTGTTAAGTATATGAGTGGCACACATGATGGCCTCAAGCCAAAAAGAATGCGGCAAAGCTTGACTTTTGACCATACATCGTGCCATTTTCGTAAGTGACCCGTTTTTCCTCTCAGGAACACCATTTTTCTAAGGTGTATAAGGCACTGTACATTGGTCTTTTATCCCACAACTATCCAGGAATGCATTAAATTCATGAGACATATACTCCCTCGCTCGATCGGAACGGAGGGTGTCCATAGTACATTTCGATACATTTTCAGCCATAGCCAGAAATTGTTTGAAGCACATAAAAACTTCGGCTTTGGTTTAAGCGAAAATACCCATGCATGCCTGGAGTAATTATCAATGAAAGTCATGAAGTAAAGGTAATTGCCCAAGGACGGAGTTTGCATGGGCCCACAAACATCACTATGCACAAGCTGCAATCTGCATGTGGCCCTAATTGAACCATCCTTTGGAAACTTCGAACGCTGCATCTTACCCAAAATACAGCCTTCTCAAACATGTTTGACAGGTGATTCAAGAGGCGGCAAAGAAGCAACCATATCAGATTTCTGCAAACATAGCAAACTTGCAAAATTCAGATGACCAAAATGTGCATGCCAAAGTTTTGCATCTGAAATAGCCCTTGAATCTACAACTGTATTTGCAAAATTTTGTCCACACTTGTCATACAAAGTGAGCTTATACAACCCATGACACAAAAGCCCAGATGTAACAATTTCATCACCAAAACTGAGATCATGAACTGTACATCTGTCATCCACAAATTTGACTACAAGTCCAAGTCTAGCAAGTGCAAATACAGACAAAAGATTCTTCTTGATCCCAGGTACATAAAGTGCATAAAAAAGTGTAAAAGAACTGCCATTTACAGGAGAAAGCACAATCTTTCCAACCCCTTGAACTGGATAAGAGGCATTGTTGGCACAAGTGACTGAATTCCCATGAGGGATAGACTCGAGAGAGGTGAACAATTCACGATGTGAGGTAATGTGCTTTGTAGCATCACTGTCTAATACCACACATGTGAATCTGCAGCAACTAACAAGCATGCATCATGGACAACATGATTGTAAGTGTACTCTGCGCTAAAAGCCCATTCTGCATCAATATCAGCATCAGAGTCTCCTTTCACAGAAGACTCAACAATGGCTGCATTTGTAGTGGAACTAGCATTTGCAGTGGAACCACCCTCTTTCTTCTTAGCCTCTTTGGCCTTCAACTTAGGACATTTCTTGATCAAGTGATCATTAACTTTACAATAATGGAAACGCATCTTCTTTTTGTCCATATCACCAAAATTTCCAGAAGAATTGCTGCCAGCAGAAGCATTAGGAACATAATTTTTGCCACTCGCAGCAGAACCATAAGAAGTGGCTGCATTGCTGTTATCACCATTTCTTTGAGAAGCAATAAAAGCCTTTTCAACTGCACGTTGCTTAGTCCTATTTTTTTTGGAAAGTGACTCTTGCAACAGCAATGTGCATAATGCATCAAACTTGACAACTTCAGGATTTCCTTGGGTCATAAGTCTCCAAGTACTAGCAAAATTTTGGTAAGAATTTGGTAAGGCATCAAGAACAGTCTGCACAAGTGAACTATCTGAAATGACTTCACCTGCAAAAATAAGTTGCTCATTGATATCCTTGACACCGGCAAGGAAAGTGTCCATATCATCTTCCATGCATAATCTTCGACTCCAGCTCTTTACGCAGCAAAGCAATTTTAGCCTCATTGCGAATTGCATAAAGACCAGCCAAAATATCCCAAGCCTGTTTTGCAGATTTTGCTGAACGAATGTGAGGAACAATGGTGCGCTTCACACGAAACACAATCAATGCATGAGCCTGTGCATCCTTTACATCCTAACGAGATTGTTCTTCCGTAGAAAAACAACTCTAATAGAAGCAATCCTTGCAACAAGAGCTGCTACATCCTCAACATCACCTGCATCTTTAGAATCAGGATGTCCATCAATGCCCTACACAATATCCTAGATGCCCTTTGACACAAGAACATGTTGCATCATGTAAGCCCACATAGGGTAATTGTCCCCATCCAATCTATCCTCAGCAGCAAACATCTTGAACACATCTGTTTTGTTGTCAGCCATGGTAAATGTTGCACCTGATGTGAAAACTGTCCTAAAAGAGGAGAAACGTAGCGAAAACAACACGTGCTGTATATCACAAACGGTAGAAGACACCAAGACACCTGTTATGCAAAAAATGGCAAATACAAAAATTTGCACAAAATGATGAAATAACCTGTGCAGTACTGTCTGTAGTGGAAACGGAGGCCGAAATGAGCCTGAATCAAAAATCTGAGCAGAGTGAGCTCTTTTTGTCGTCCTACGAAAGCTCGCCAAAGCTCACAGAAATCGAAGAAAGTGAGTAGGTGTGTGCTGGAGCTGCTGGCGACTGAGCCTGAGAGGATGCAACCTGCTCTGATACCAATTGTTGGAATTAGGGTTGCAGAGAAACGCACACAACTTGGAGAAGATGAAGGAAGCTCAAGGCACACAATAGAGAGTGTATTTCTTAGTGTGCAATGGAAAGATAGATAGCCCTAGAGTGATGGGCGTATATACAATGGACAGGGGACAAAACCTCCTAAAGAGGGGAAAATGCCCCGGCGGTCCTAGTGTGTTCACGCACATCACTACCACATGTATATGGTAACAAATTGTAGAGCAAGTGTAATTCATCACTTGGGACATGGTCGCTCTTTTGGATCCAAAAAATGAAGTGCTAGAGATTTCCATTTATCACCTTAGCTTTGAAGAATTTCAACCTTTCTTAGAGCTCATCAATAGTCTACCATTTTGTTTTGATAAAAGAAATCAAGACCTCACTTAAGCTTGGATAGCTGAAGAAGAAAACCTAGAGTGGTACTTTCTTACTTCTTCATTTGTAGGCGAGTGGTTCTGAATCTCTATTTTATCCCTTGTTGTAACTTGTGTTGTAATCTTTCATAATAATGGAAAGCCAACGCCAAATGTCTGGACATCCTCTTTTCTTTGGAGAGCCTGGAGAGGATGTAGAATTATTTTTGGCAAATTTCAAGATTTCTTGTTGTATCAAGAGAATAGTAACTGATCAAGAACGTGTAAAAATGTTTGAGGTGGTTCTTAGGAAAGATGCTAGGACTTGGTTTGACTCTTTGCCTAAGGAAGTTAAAGGGAATTACATGGAAGTTGTGAATTGTTTCAAGAGATACTTCTTTGATCCCCAAAACACTCAAAACTATGGCAAGACATTGTTTCTCATAAGCAAAAAGACTTAGATGACTACTACTTGTACAAGAAGCAAGATTTTCTACATCTTTGGGCTCTATGGATAAAAAATGTTGTTAACCCTGGTGATGGTGCAGAATTTCTAAAGAAGGATAGGTTCATAGCCGTTAGACTCTTTCCTGATCTTAAGGTAAAGGTGGAGGCGGATACACCTGCCACCTATGATGCAACTGAAATTAGAGCTTCCAAGAAGTAAGGAAACTTATGTGCCTAAGGGGAGAGGTTCCAATAGAAGGTCTTAGATCCAAAGGTAAGTCACAAGCATCGACATCTAGGGAGCTTCCTGAGGTAACAGTTGAAGTGATTGAGAAGCTAAATGAATCTTGAAGTAGCCTGCCAATTCACCTTGCACAAGTTTTGTGACAAGAAAAGAAGTCAGAAGAGAGAGAGCCACGACCTAGGAGTCTTGCAATGCTGGAATTGCGTAGAGTCTGGACATGGGATGTATAATTGTCCTTGGCCCCGTGGGGAGCAAGGGAGACCTAACTTGAATTACCTAGTGATGAATGTAGGGGAAGGAATTGTTCAACAACCAAGGCTTCTACAAAGGCAAAATGGAGCAAGACCACCTCCACAAGGAGTAGAAGGAGTTCCACCTTTGCCAGATCCAAATGTGCATGTGGTAGAGGTGACAAATTCAAATGAAATTGACATGGAAGCAAATGGCATCAAACGTGGCCGTGGAAAAGGTAAAGAGAAAGAAGGAGTCACATCACAGACTGACCATGGACAAGGAAAAAAGTCAATGGAGACCAAGGAAGCCAAGAGGACTTGACGTTGTATCGACCTCCAAGACTTTCTTCTTGGACATGGTATGGCTCCATACAACCTGTTGGAAGCCATGAGAGGTAAGGGTCTTGATATCTCATGGCCTCAATTTCTTGCATTATGTCCACAAGTTAGGAGAGATTTAACGAAGGCAGTTAGCACTAGGAGAAAGATAAAAGAGAGTGTGCCTGTTGTAAAAATTGCACAAGCTGAAATGAATGAGGATATTACACATGTGTTAGATTGTTACATTAAAGGAAGGTCGGTTAGGAAAGGTCTAATGGATGGAGATGCACAAACTTGCATCCATGATAGAGGGGTTCCTGCAAAGACTAGGCATGCACATCCATGAGACACCTAAAATCAGAGTGAAAATGGCAAACAATAGCAAGGCTAGGTGTGTAGGAATTTGTAAAAATGTTTTTGTGGAGGCCTTTGGCATTAAAAAGGCAGTGGATTTCTATGCTATGTCTACAAAAGGACATGGTTACCCATTTATCCTAGAAAGACCATGGCTAATGAAAATGCAAGCTTTGTAGGATTGGGAGAGTGGAAAGTTAATTTGCGGGAATGACAATCATAAGAAGTTTGTCTTTGACATGAAGGACCAATGCCAAGAGGAGATCCATGAAGAATCATCTCAAAGTGGGACAGAAGAAGATTGGACAGATAGCACTTCAGAAGAAGAAAGTAGCGGCAGCATTACTGAAGAGGAGTCTTCCATGGAAGTCATGGGGGTAAGGTTTAAGCCAAACAACCAAGAAACCTCTTGTCAATGCTTGGAAGAGTTAGGTCCTCAAGAGAACCAAAATGTGCAAGACAAAGGAATGTTGTCTGCAACACTTAGAAAGGACAAAAGAGAGCAATTCAAATGTGTGCTAAGAAAGTTTCCTAGGATTTTTGCTAAAGACTACACAGATGCGCGTGGAGTAGATGTTGTTCAACAAAAATTGAGTTAAAGCTTGAGGCCACACCTAAAGCTCAGAGGCTACAAAGGCGAAGAGTTATCAAGGAGCAAGCTCTACTCAAGAAGTAAAAAAGCTTCTAGCAACACGTTTCATTTATCCAATGGAGAATTCAGAGTGGGTCTCTCCCATCGTTGTCACTCCCAAGAAGAAGAACGGCAAGTGGAGGGTGCGTGTGGATTACCGTCCACTGAATGAGGCAACAAAAAGAGATCACTTCCCCCTCCCATTTTAGGATGAGATACTAAAAGAGGTACCTGGTCACGAGAAGTACACTATGTGCGATGGCTACTCCGATTACTTTCAAATAGGTATCACATTGGAGGATCATTTGAAAACAACATTCATCACTCCTTGGGGTCGTTATGCTTTTAGAGTCATGCCATTTGGCCTGACAAATGCTCTTGCAACTTTCCAATGCTTCACGAGCATGGTGTTTCAAGCATTCTTTGGAAAGTCTATTAGAGTTTTTATTGATGATTTTTGCATTTATAGCTCAAAATCATTGCATCTACAAAAGGTAGAATAAGGTTTGAAAAAGAGTTACGACATGGGAGGTCAGCTCAATCCCAGAAAATGTCACATAGGTGAGGATAAAGCAATCTTTCTCGGTCATAAGGTTTCCTATAAAGGCATTGAGGTGGATCCTTCAAAGGCAAAGGCTCTTACTGAGCTAAGATCACCTAAGAATATCAAGGAGGTCATCTCATTCATTCAAAAGGTGGATTATATGTCCTGTTTCATCCACTTAGCCTCGGAGTTACTTGACCCTTTGCAAAAGTTGACACAACAAGTTGAGTTTGTTTGGTCTGATGTGCTTGAAGAATACTTTTGTAACATTAAAGTCATTCTATTAGAATTACCAACACTCATGCCTCCTTGTTGGGAGTACACATTCTTTGTTAGCTCTAGTGTTGGGAAGAAAACAATTGGTCCAGCTTTATTACAACAAGATCCCCAGAGTACCAGGATGCAACCCATCTAATTTGCTAGTAGGGTCATGAATGCCTTAGAGAGAGGCTACACAGAGGCACAATTCATGATGCTTTCTCTCATGTTTGTGGTGAGAAAGTTTAGATCCTACTTGCTACCAAAACCTTTTGTAATTCTCACTGCAGAAAACTTGTTCCCTTGGGTTTCATCTCAAATGAATCTTAGTACTAGGATCTCAAAGTGGATTATGGGGTTGCAAGAGTTTCAATATTATTTCAAGATAGAAGATAGTGTGCATGCACAATTGGCAAGGATTCTCACTTATAGGGTACATGGGAAGGAGATTAAGGTGCCTGAAGTAAAGATCCTACCATTTCCACCACCTAAAAGTATCTGTAATGCATTTACCTTGTTCTTTGATGGAGCTTTTTGACAAGCCATAGGAAAAGCAGGGGGAGGGCTAGTGTTGCTTCACCCAAGAGGAGAGGTGGTCATGAAAGAGAAGGTCAATCTACCAGGTTCAACTAACAACAATGAAGCAGAATATGACACACTACTTCATGGTTTAAAAATGTGCATTGGCCAAGGTATACAACGTCTCATGGTAAAAGGAGATGCACTTCTCATTGTGAAGCAGATTTTAGGCATTTGGGCATGCAATAATGAAAGACTAAGGCATTGCAACCGCAGGTAAGAGCTCTACGCATTGACGTAAGCCATTCACTATATTTTGTAGCTTTTGACGTCGCCGACCCGTAGCCTAATCTCTTCATAACTAGGAATTTACACTTTTAAAACAAAAACTAAGCATAGGTGGGGTATTGGGGCATCATTACTAAGCATTTAGATGCATTCTGGGTTGTAAACGACTAGGTCAAAAATCCACTGCTGTTAATAATTGTGATTTTGGAACTTGACCTAAAATGGGGTTTGAGACCATATGCATGTGTGCTTAGGTCTTATAAACTTGTCCTAGAAGTTTCATTACGTTTGGATATCATTTGATGCTGTAACGGATGTGATTTGCGTGTCGATGAGCGATTGGCTTTTGGTGATTTCAGCCACTTGAGTGTAGCCTTAGTTAGATGCGAGTTATTAGTTGTTTTCTGAGAGATTGACAACCTCTTGTAGCCTATATGCACTAGACGAATCAGCTTCGTCCCATGGTTTGACAAATTAATTGTGGTTCTCGCTAATACTGCAATAAGATAGGATGGTGAGGTTAGACATACGTCTCATAGAGATAAATTTTATTATCGTTCTAGAAGGTCAAATATGACCTATGGGACCAAAGTTACATGTGATGTAGTATGTGTATGGCTGATGAGTGACTCTTGATGCTCCAAAATTGTGGTGATGAGAGTCGCAATGGAGAGCCCACAAACTGTGGCTAGGAGAGGAAAGTATGTAGGTATAAGTCATGGCTGAAAATCGGAGAGAAGCAATTTCAGATGTGACCAAAAGCTGAGCACTCTTGTAGTGTGTGGTACACTCTTAAACTTGGAGTGAGCATAATCTACACAATCAATTTGACTCTTCTCCATTGCGCCAACTCCCTTTCTCTCATCGAAGGGAATGGGAGCTATTTTGGCTTGGATATTCTCGCAAGCCCCATGTCCTCAATGCTTTGAGCTTCAACACCAAACATGAGAGGTATGTTCCTTAAGTGGTACACTATCGTTTGATGCCAATGCATGTCAAACCTAGTAGATAGAATACCCAGGGAGACCTAGGCCATCTCACACACAAAAATGATGCTCGCACCATGTTGGAGCACCCAAAGATGAAAAAACTCTAGGTGTGGGTCGCCCTTGAGCGTACTAACATGCCCCTAACATTCAACTTTAGTTTGGGAAAATTGTAAATCCCCTGCAAGAAAAAAATGCATTGTTCACAGGTTTCCAGAATGATGTCAAATATGACCATGGCTTCAAAACACTAAGGCAATGAAATTTTATGAAGGAGCTTCGGTAATGGTAGTGTTCAAGAGGGTGAAAGAGTAGAAAAACTCTCGTGCCTCAAGATATGGTCATTTCTATGTAGCTCAATAAAGGGATGTCACAATGAGGAAAGATCTTAAATGGAGCCTTTAAATATCACTCCAATCAAGGTGTATATGGTACATTGTGCCACACAAGGTAGGTGATCATTTATCAGAGTCAAAAGGTTCTTTCATCGGACATAATAGCCCTATCCTCAACACAACTACATGATTAATGAAGTGGCACCTTATAAATGTTTGAAAGAGATGTATAGCTATGTTTGAATTAATGCAAGTTTAAAAGGTTTTTTTTTAATGGTAGATAGAAAAAAAATCGCATGTTTTTTCAGATCTCTGCATCATTGAGTAATTGAGGCTATGAAAGTGTCATATATATCCAATCTAGGGTTAAAACGAGCTCTAAGAAGAAGCCCCATGAAAATGGAGCCACCATGTTCCTCATACAAAATTTTCACGGAATCATAGCTTGAAACTAGTCCCAAGCTAGTTGGAGTTCTCCAAATTAAAGTGTAAAGTGATCAACCATCTTAAACAATCAAGTACAAGAGGTTGACCAAGTATCACTTCATTTAGAAGTCAAATGTGAAAGTCAGGGAGAAAATCGTGATTTTCCCCTCTGTAGTGTCAATATGACATCAAGAGTTAGTTTGGAAGCTATGCAAGTGATACACTAAGTCATCAAGCCCTACCCAAAAGGTTTGACACTCTTTGGAGCTATACACCTCATCCTCATCAATTTTCTACTTGGTCAAAAGTACTTGCCTCTTGCCTAGTGGATCAACATCAGAGTACAGGTGAGTAAGTAATCTCTAAATACAAAGGGAAATGAACCTACCAAAGTTTGATGGAGTTTAGAAGTCAAATGTGGAAAAAGAGTGGGAAATCACGATTTTCCTCCACAGAATGTAACCAGCAACCCAAAAAATTATTTGACGCTAGGAAAATGTGTCCATGAATCATCCCTTTCAGGCAAAAGTGGAAAAAAGTCACATCTACATCACCCAGGATGCTAAGAACCTAAAGAAAATACCAGAAACCTCAATCACGACCAAAACCCCTACCCAAATCTCATCAAACCAAAGCCAGAGCCTAAAATTTTTGTATTCAACAAGCTCATGCATTCATGATTCTAGAAAACTCTCCTAATCACAAGTCTAAGAAAAAAATGCAATTTCTTTTTATTTTGCATGAAACATAATTTTTTCAAAATGTTGAGGTTTTGCATGGTTTACACAAGTGTTTTGAACAAGAATATCCACTAACAAGCTTATTAGATGCTTAGAAATGGGAAACCACTACTTCAGACTCTAACCAACCTCTAAATTGTGATAATTGTTCACAAGAGCTCTGAATTCTGATGCCAAGGGCAACAAGAAGAAATGGAGTCGCAAAAAGAGAGTGGGACATCTTCTAGAATTCACCATCTCAAGGACTATCTGAAGGAAGAAACCACATATATTGAAAAATAAAGACTAGCTAGAAGGAGCCATGGTTTTCAAAGAAGTCTACAAAGATGCTGAGAGAACAACATGGTTATGTTGCCTATGATACCTTGAGAGGCTTATAATCTGGCAAGGAAGATGCCCATAGAAGAAGCACTAGAAAAGGAGGCTCTTTTGAACTACTTCTAGCTACCTCCATGCGGGATTGACATTTAGAGAGCTCATGAGCTCTACAGTAGCATTGTGGAGGAGGGCACAACTAATATTTCAACATTAGACAATGACAAGCTTCAAGTGAAGATCACATCAGATTTGATTGCTAAAGCATTACATTTATCAACAGATAGGGGCGCTACAAAAAGAAATTGTAATAGAAGTCTTTGCACAAAATGGTGCAGCAGTGACATTTTGTCGACATGGCATGCCGAGAAACAGAGTTGCCCACCCACATGTTCATGCAGTTCTTCCACATCAATGACAAAAGACTAGGTTGCAACACTATGCCAAACCACATGATAGCTATAGCTTATACATGGGCCTACCAACAAAGCACACCACTAACAATTGGCCATGCCCAATATATCCTCAAGCTACACACCAAGAAGAAAAGCACACCAAGTTAACGTATTTATCAATTCTGGAGATACTAACAAGGATAGATTATTAGTCTATCAATACTACCTAGGATTTACCAACTCTCAGAATGATTGGATCCAACTCCAAGAAGAGGAAAGTAATGAAGAAGTGACAAATTTGGCTCGACTGAGACTACCACTCACACCATATCAAAGAGGAAATTGCAAGAGTTAGAGTTGACGAAAGAAGAGTCGGTGGATAGAAAATGTAAAAGACCAATGAACATGCCTAAAGCTGGAAAAAAGAGAGCATGTAAAAGCAAGCCAAGGAGGAACGACTAGCCAAGGAGTTCAAAAAGAAAAGGGTGGATGAGGGAGATTTTGTCAAAGAAGTGGATTCCACGAAATATTCACACAACGAATCGGACGGCCACCCCCATTACTGCTGAGCACTTGGATGAAATGTGGGCTCAGATGAAGTGAACCATATTAGCAGAAGAAGACGCCAAAGCAAGTGAAGATGCAAAAAGTCTGAGGAGAGACCAGAGATAGATAGCTTCATTGAGTGCTCTCACACCCAATCTGGTGGATAATCTTATGTGGGGATTTTGAACGTGAAACTACACAAGCAGAAACATCCCAACCCAAAACATCCCAAGCTCACGAGACTCAAGAGGAACCAAAGGACCATGACAGCTACCCTGGATCACAAAATCCCCCTGTGGTGCCAGAGGATATTGGGTAATATGTCCCCATACCAAGCACATCCACTCGGCAATGGAGCATGACAGATCCGTACGACCAAACCTTGCAAAGAGTGGGCACAAACATGTACAATGTTGTGTTGCAAGAGCATAGTCATGATATCAACACCATCTTGACACTACAAGGTGATCCAAATGAGGCCTATGTTGTGCTGCATACACTAAAAAATGAACAGGAGGATATAATTATAGAGGCTCATATAGCAAGGCAAGAAGCTCAAAAGTCGACAAGCCAGCTATTACCCCAACAACAAAAATTGGTTGATGCTTACAAGAAGATAGCAGCAGCTCATAGAGCCATAACAACACATAAAGAAGTGATAGATCTGTAGGCAGTCTTCACATATGTCATTGACCAAGAAAATACACTAGAGAATTAGCTCATAATGGCAAAAACTCAGCTGGTAAGCGTGGAAGAGGAATTAATGGCCCAATGGTGCATAGTCAAAAAAATCAAGGCTAATCCTCCACTGACATGACTAGTACATACCAATGCTACATTTTTTGATGCAAGTGCCAGTGCTACACCTTTTGATGCAAGTGCCAAAATTTTAGAGCTATAGAGGGTAGTCAAAAGTCAAGAAATAATGTGACAAGATGCCATAGTAGCAACGCTAGCTCAAGAAGAGAGTCTCCAAGCAGAGAATGCTACTCTCAGAAGAAAACAGCTTTGGTAGTGATAGCCAAGCTCAATTGTAGATAGCCTAAGTATACCCACATAGATTATCATGGTGACAATGACCAAGGCGAGCAAGGAGATACACAAAGAGAGCCTGATGCTTAGCAAGGACAACAACAGACCTATCAAACAAGGTCATCTTTTGAAGTGAGTCACACAGCATTCCATAAAGGTCAAGAAAAAGGGAAACAGAAGGCTAACTAAGAGATTCCAAAAACAACTACAGCTCAAGAGACAAGGAAAGACCGTAACAATGAGCCTGAAACCACAACAAAAAGAGCACACAGCTTAACCAAAAAGAGCCTAATCCAAAGAAGGTTTTATACAGGTTTTTTCACATTGACCACCACTCTCTTTGGGCCATAAGTCAATGACATTTGGGCAAGGTTTGTGAGCTAGCATGCAATGGAACTTCACCAACTAGATATTATCAAAACCTTTGCCCCTGCAGAGAGAGAGACAGAGAGATAGCAATAGCCTATGAAGAAGGGTTGCAAGAGCAAGCAAGGCACTACCTCAAAGAGTGACCCTTCATTTGCCAACAACTTTGATTCTGACTCATGTAGAGGATGACATGAAATAGGAGGGGGGAGTGTTGGAAGATTCCAAAAAGAATGAAGACCAAGTGTATATCAAAAGTAATTTCATCATTTGATTGTCATATTTTTTTGAATCTTGTACCCACTGTCATGATGTAATTTTGAAGCCTAAGATGTACTTTTTGTTATGATTATGGCCAAATAACTTTTTGTACGATAAAACGGGATCGAGGGTATAAAAGGCAACCTTGTTAAGTTTTTGACATTGGTGTTAATATGAAATGAATGAGCAAAAAAGGTTCTTCTATACGTCTTGTGTTATCTTCTCTCTACTATGATATCATTTCTTTGCACTGCACCTCACAATTGTCGCATTGAAATTCCGAGGGCACCATTGTGTTTGTCTCATTGATCTCTACATATCGATACCTACATTGCAAGTGCTTTGCAAGGATCGAGCAATGACTTCTACAATGTTCTAGGTGACATATCTCACTATCCAAGTGTCATATTGTGTCTAAAATTTGAGTTGCTGACTTCATCTAGCCTGCTAGAGAAAATTGTGTTTTTTCTTGGAGGTCGATTGCAAGTTGGATAATGTAGTCCTATTTTGTATGGTCTTAGGGAGCTGCCTATTGAGTTTGGAGTCAATTGAAGTTGATTTTCTTGTAGATTTTCATGTGGTTGTGTGAGAGGATTAGAAGATTGAATCTAGAATTCTACTAGATAGAACACACATTGAGTGTCAAAGTGGAGTGTATTTTTTTCAGAAAAGAGATTGACAACCTCTTGGCATGCCTCCATGCCCTAGTCAAATCACTTGCTTTCCAGGATTGACATTTTATTGTTGGTTCCATCTCTTTCTGAGATGTGATAGGTGTTGACCGTTATGGTCCCAAGACAAGAGTGCATCAATAAACTCTACCCATGGTCCTACTTTATCACAAGAAAGACTACAACAATGGAAGAGTTTCTCTATTGAGGCTGCTCCATAAGGGAAGAGTATGTGTATCCCCAAATTAAGACACCGGGCACCAAACTCTTTTTGAGTGCCATGATAATCCAAGTGCTGGTCAATCTGGTGAATATTCTGAAGACATATGCACTAGTATGAAGTCAATTTTACTAGCCAAGTTTATAAAAGGACATACATGAGTATATGATACATTATCAAACATGTCAAGTGACAAAAGCTAAGCATCTCAAGGTAGTGGGCCTTTATAGTCGTTAGAGATCCCAAACAAAAAATAATAAAGCATTTCTATGGATTTCATTGTGTGTCTAACTCTGATAGTTTGTGCTAACGACTCTATTTGGGTAGTAGATCACCACTTCCTTAAACTACAAAGACAACTGCCAAAGATTTTGAATTAGCAAAGCTTTCTGTGGAAAATGTATATAAGTCATATGGGCTCCTATCTCATATCATTAGTGATAGAGACCAAAACTTTGATGGCCATTTCTAGAGAATGGTACTACATAAGGTTGGGACAACTTTTAACTTGAGTATAGATTATCATTCTTAGATGGATGGGCAAATTGAGCAAGTTAATCAGGTATTAAAAGATGTGCTACGAGATTATGTTAGTGAGAAGCAAACAAATTCGGAAGACCATCTTTTGATTTTGGAACTTTCTTACAATAGTACAAAGCATGCTTCCACTAGGTTTAGTCCATTTATGCTAATGTATAGTTGTCAACCTTGGTCTCCAATGGCCATCAGATCATCCAATGATTGCATACATTTGGCTAAGAATTTCTTAAAGGAACATTTTGATATGGTAAAGATTGCTTAAAGCAATCTTAAACAAGCGAGTTTTGAACAATCTGGAGCATTAATAACTCTATTGTTTCAATGTCTCTCCTGACTAAGTCTATCTTCTCTCGCTGGGACATATTTACTCTATTATCGATTGGCCACTTTCTTGGGTGATCATCGTAAAAATACTAACTAGTAATTTGTTTGAGCAAACTGGTGACCAATAAAATCATAAATTTGTTATGTGTGCACAAAAATCATTATCAATCATCGATAGTCATAGCTTAAAAAATATTGCCTCCCTTTGGCTGCTAAAAAATTTTCCTCAACTGTAGGGTTTCATGGTACTTATGTAGGATGTCTGAAAAATCATTTAAGTCTAATTTTGACATCCATTGAGCATCTAGAGGGGAGTAATTCATGAACTTCAGCAAGTTTTTACGATGAGTCCTTCCAGACTTTAATTGGTGCTCATGATGGTGTATAACGAGCCTTTCCCAAATCTTCTCTTTCTCTCTCTCTCTCTCTCTCTCTCTCTCTCTCTCTCTCTCTCTCTCTCTCTCTCTCTCTCTCTCTCTCTCTCTCTCTCTCTATTCTCAGATGTCACGTCTCTTTGTGCCTCAACAATCTCTCTTCTCCATGGGTGCCTTGTTCATGTATATGGCATTGCAAGTGTTCTAGATGAGTTCTTGTCTTCACTACATCTTTTGCTGCCTATTCTAGTACCATCATTGGCCTTTTTAGCCTTTTGTCACTCGATCCATCACCATCCCAACATATGGCCCAACATTAGTATTGTCCATCCCTGCAACATGTAGCGTTTTTGCATCAGCATTAGCTAGCACACTAGCATTTTTTCTAGATCAAGTGAAACTTCAGATCAGCCTCTCATACATCATCAACACCAAAGTTTTTAGTTTCTAGCCCATCCTCGGAATCAACCATAGCCTCTTCAAGCTAGAATTCCCATCATATCCCTAGCATTTTGCATTTTTTTTCCTTTAGCCTTGTATATCCAAGAATCTAACACAAGATTCCATCACCCTCTAATCCATTGTATCACCATTTGTGCAATCTAAAGAAAATACCTCTCTAGCGATGGAGAGGGGGACCCCTTGGAGGGGTCCATCTGGTGTTAGTCTTATTTCTCTCTCTATCACTCACAAAATCTTCTCAAAGTATCATTTTCGTCTCTTGCTAGTCTATTTCACATCTCTCTCTCATGAACTCTCTCATGAAGTAAAGGGAACCTTGAGTATGCATTGAGAACTCATCTTGAGTTATCACCATAAATCACTTCCACTACACATCACACAAACACTTCAAATATGTAAACATAAGTAGAAAACCAACCACTGGAGGCAAAAACATGAGGCAACATTTCCCACTCGTATGCACTCGCCTTTAGACCTAGGCACCTTTTGTAGTAATTCTCTTTGTTAATTGGAGTTGAGTATGCAATTGCCAATGTGACCTGAGATGTACAATTGATTGATCAAAACTCACACTAGGATGGGGCCGTCCATGGGGCCACCCCTGTGGATTCCAAACCACCCACAGTCCATGTGCGATACCCACGTGTACTGTCCGCTCACGAGGAAGACCATTAGGGGGCCCGCCAGTCCTCTCCTCCTTTCTATAAAAGGAGAGTGTGAGAGAAAATGGGAGTGTAAGGAGACACTCCCCTTTTATAGAAAGGAGGAGAGGAATCAGCCTCAGCCTCAGCCTGAGTCTGTCTAGCCCTCAAGTGCTCAAGCCTTTCACTCTCACTCTCACACTCTTGCTTTACACCCCATTTTTTTTTTCTCACTCTCTCACTCTTACTTTCAAGCCCTCAAGCTCTTAACTCACAATCATGGACTAGAATTCACTTACTATTACTCTCACACTCTGAAAGCCTCTAGATCTCAAGCTTCTCTTCCACTCTTCCTCTCATTACAATTTATGCTAGTGGGTCTCCGTGATTAGACATCTCCAACATAGCTGTCTACTGGTACTAACATATTGTCAATACTCACGTAAGTGACTCGGATGGGACATGGAGACTATTTGAGGGTGGCAAGCTCAAGAAAACCTACAAAATGAAGATATCTATCGCACTAGAAAATGTATCACTCTCTACTCAAGCAATTTATCTATGTCTTGTCTCACCGCTCTAGGTTGTCACACTATTTGGATACTCAAACGAAGTCAAAATGCAACAAAACTTTAGGAGGAGGTTTAAGAGTTCTAGGGGCACTATCCTACCAGGTCTAGTTGCAATTCAACAAGGTACCAAAATCACAATCCATCATGATCAAGGTCTTGAAAACTATAACAGAACTATCCAAAAAGTTTTTTGTATGGTCTAGGAACACTCTCCTATGGTCAAAACATCAAAAAACAATTATTTGTACACTCAAAACAGCAAATCTAGCTCACAAATAGGTAATCAAAAACCACAACAAAGTTGAGAATGATTACACTTAGCTCAAAAGCTAAAGAGCAGAAGACAAGGAACACAATGCAATTATTAGAATCTAATTTGGATTACCAAAGCTTGAGAAAAATTGATTACGAGGTGCTTGCGAGTAGTCGCTCTCATCGTACACTCAAAAGCTCTCCCAAAACTTTAGATAATGATACAAAGGTTGTGTTCAATCTAAAAAAATTGAACTTTATACCTAGGGCTCTTTTGGCCTGTGGCTAGCTTACAAGGCTCAAAAGTCAAAATCAAAGATTCCAACTCAAATTTTACAAAGACATAGCTCAGTCATCATCCAATTCAGTAATCATCGTTCCTCTTTTTACAACTTTCTCGGAAAAAATAATGATATTACAAAAAATGATGGCTTTTGAAGAGGTGGCTGACTAGGAGGGTTTATGTTTGGTCCAAACATTCCCCTCTTCCTAGTCATTGCATGTCCTTGTGCAAGGTTTGTCTTTGCTACAATAGTCAAAAGTCCTCTTCTTCGGTGTTTTGGTGATTCTTCAGAACTTTTTTGCTCTCATCACCATGTCTGCTTGTACGGCTAGATCTTTGAATGGGTTGTTGAGTATCACGCTCTAATAGGAAGATGTGGCGTGCTGGCAGATCTTTCGTCATCAATGTCTCGGTGGTGAGAGAAGGGTATGAGATTGTGAGGGAGGGTGAAGCAAGTTGGTAGATGTGTCATCCCCATGATGATATTGCAGTTCAGTACCTCTATCTTCAGGTTCCATGCGATGCCCTGAGTACCTTTGAGGAATACTTACCAAGGGTGCTCTGAGGCCTGAATGTGTTCAAAAGCTATTATGCATATAATAATCATCTTGGAAACTTTTACCATCATCTGGCATGTTAATTTGGGGATATCCTGCATTTGAGTGATCATTGCCTGTAGAGTATGCATCATGTACAATTTTGTTGGCATGTAGTTGTTTGTGAGTTTTGACAAAAGTAAATAGTTTAGCATAGATGGGCACTGGTTTCTCCATGTATCATAGCTCTCCCAGGATTACCTTCTATTGATATGGTAGAAAGTAGAGTCAATCCTGACGTGTCGGGGCACACTTTGGTACGTCTTTGATCTTGTGGCCTCTTCTTAAACCACTTCTTTTGCCATAGTGGTTGGTTCTCCAAAATGGCAAGCACTTGTACTCCATAGATGGATACATTCTCATAATCTCCTCTCTGATTGGGCTTGAGGATTGGTAGTAGATTCTCCAGAGTAGACCTTCCTGTTTCATGAGTGGCAATGCAATCATTCCGTGGCCAAAGTTCTTGACCATGTCGTTAGGATTTCTCATCGAGCTGCAAATTCCAAGACCTTGAGTTTGTAGAGCATAAATTCCTTGTGTGAAGGGTTTGTAATGTCCATAAATTACTTCTTCATCTCTTCCCTTGCATCTGTCAGCTCCTCAATGTCTTCAAAATCACAAAGCTTCTATGGCAACCACAATTGGGCTAACTTTAGCATTTCTTGCTTTCAAAACACTCGCAACTTTGAACTCCTATCTTGCATTCATGAGATGTTGTTTGGCATCCTATAGTTGTTTTGTGAGATGATCACCAACAACCTTTATGTGCTACAAATCATCCAGGCAAAAATATGACAGTCTTTTTGCTCCTTGGTGAGTGCTATGGTGAGAGAGGGGTGTCACCTTGGTAGCTTTGGTAATATTTGTATCTAATTGAACCGAGTAGTCTTCCTTCATTTCAACAGACCCCACCTTGGTGTCACCTTGGTAGCTTTGGTAATATTTGTATCTACTCGACCCGAGTAGTCCTCCTTCATTTCAATAGACCCCTCCTTGGTGTTTTGACATGGTGATGGAAATTACCCATCCTCCACTTTTCGACATGGCCTTGTTGTATTCTTTTCTTGAAGGCCCTACAAATGTTGGACAACAAAATGTAGTTACCTATTCTTTTAAAAAATATATATACATATTAATTAGATTAAGTTCATTAGAAGGTCATCACCCCTTTTGATCCAAGTGTTTTACCCCCCTTTTTAAATCCCATGAAGCTTTTCTGTCGAACCTTTGTAGGCTTGTTGAAATATAAGGTCAAAGTATAATTACTTCTATGGTGGTTTAATCATATCTTTAGCAAAAGAAAATCACTTCAAAGTCCTAATGAAATCAGTGTTTTAATCAATGTTTTACCCCCCTTTTTTTAATCCCATGAAGCTTTGTCAAACCTTTTCAGGCTTGTTGAAATCTAAGGTCAAAATATAATCACTTCTATGGTTTAATCATACATTTAGTAAAAAAAAATCACTTCAAAATCCTAATGAAATTAGTGGTTTAATAATTTCTTGGTTTAAAAAAACCCATCTCAATATACCGACTGTACTTGAAGATTCATAAAAGCATTCAATTGCCTTACCATGTAAAAGTGATTTCTCAAGAACTTATGCAATAATCAAAATAAGGAAAATTTAATGAGTGGATAGCGTTGGCTATGCGATAGGTTAAGTCTGTAACTAAAAAAAGCTTAGATCTGTGGCCTATTAGAAAGTAGAAGTTATAACTACCATATAGAGGGTTACTATGTTGCTTCATAAAACACAATCAAGGGCATTTTATCCAATTCATCCACTAATAAATTATTTTGTTCAACCCAAATAATTATATGCCTATAGTGCATTCAAATACCATTAGTAACACAAAATATCCAAAAGGTAGTAGGAACCGGCTATAGAAACATCCCATCATTAATGCAACTTATAGAAAAGTTATAGAAAGTAAAGATCAAAGGTTAAATAATTTCTAATCATTATTACAAGCTAGGTAGGTATGTTAACCCTTAGATTATTGACTGGTGGTGTAAAGGTACTACTGACACTTTCTAAGGCAAGTAAAACATAATTATGTGCTATCTTGAGATGAAACAGCTGCATTGGTCCCAAAAACACCAAGGTTATGTACTCAATTAAAATCCAAAGACTACCAAGCTAGAAAACACCATATCACTAACCAGATGATATTAACCATCACGTGTTCAAATAACTTTAAAAAAACCCCAAAAATTATCACCAATGAGAAGGAGCCAAACATTGCTCAATCAATCTCATGGAATAACCATTTAGGAGTGAAAAAACCTGGTTTTTAGCACAACCTTTTCAACAATACTAATAAAAAACAAACTATGCTAATAAGAAAGGAAAACCAGTATGGTCATAGCCAATTAATCATCACAAAAGTTTAATAATATCAACTCAGAGTTGCAAAACCAAAAAAATACTATATTGGCACCAACCTGAGAGTTTTCATATTTCTCCATAATTTCCATATTGCAGAAAGCAAGTTGATGGATACACCAAGACTCTCACTCAATAGAATGCAAGACAAACAATTTATTAGGCGGCTAAGTAAGGGGCAGCTTCAACCCTCACCTCAAGCTAGATCACTTTTGTTGTGCATAGAATATCCCCCATGTTTAGCTTACATGATTGATTCAGAGACCAAGACCACAAATATGCAGTCCATCTAATAGGGGTGTATGGTGGAGGCACACAAAAGAAAGAGAAGGAAGGACTAGTCAATGTAATAGGAAATGTGTAAGTTTTGCAAGTATGTCTCATGCTCAGAAGGCATGAAATTAAAAAGGCCAATACCCACAGAGGCCATGGGGTAAATAACTCCAATGAAACATGTTTGAGGGTGTATTTTCACCAAGTCCACCGACCTTAAGTCAAAGTAAGGGGGAAGTCCCACTATTAATATTTAGGCAGGTGTATAAACCCAATAGGGGTTTTAACACTAAGGTTAGGGATAAGATTGAAAACTCAGAGATTCTAGAGAATACAAGAGACACTATATCCTCTGTAACTAGTTTTAGTGATTAATAGGTTGAGGATGTTAGTTTAGGTAACTAGAGGGTAAATGGAGGGAGAAAAGAATAAAGCAAAAATATATGGGGTTCAATATAGATTTTAAGTGGGAAGTCCTTTAGAGGATATGGGTAGAAGAGTTGAAATAGTAGTTTCACAGTTTTGGGTAGGACTTCATAATAGGGTTGAATGGTGAGTTTAGCTATAGGTTTTTACAGAATAAGAGATAGTGTAGGAAAAAATTAGGCCCCAAAGTAGAGCTAAAATCCTCTACTAGGGTAAGACCTAATTTTATTTTATAAATTTGAGAATAGAGGTTTAAAGGCAAGCTGTAGGTAAGCCATGAAAGGAAGTGAGGTGTGTGTGTGTGCACGCACGTGCGCGCATGCGCCAACCCTTGCCCAGGCACCATACTCAATCAACCGGCAATAGGCCTATTGAGTATGGACCTACTCCCTAGCTAAAGTGATGAGATTATTGTGAATAATTCTTAAGGGTGACCAATTATTATAACATTGAGTGATATCAGCAGAGAAGAGGCGAAAAAAATTCTTAGGGAGGTTGAGTGTCACTTCAATAAAGTTTTTTACAAGCCAATATGGATTGTAATGGATTTTAAGAAAATCTAAACCTATTTTTTGTTTTTTTGGCACAAACTAATTTGAACTCGGCTAGTACGAGATTGAGAGCAATGTCTTTAGTGATACTTGTGAAGATACCATTAGAGGCATCTGAAATCCACCAATATTTATGTTCATGGTTACCTATATTAAAGCTAGTAGAAGTGACAATGTAAGAAAATATTTAAAAGAGCTATTGGGGGTATCTAGTGACTTAGGTCTTTTGAGATATGGAGAATCATCATCCTCAATACACGGTTTGAGTAATCCAGTAGAACTTTTGACCCCTTTGTAGTTGACATAGGTGGTGAGGTAAGTTGCAAGCTCATCAAATTCAAGTTCTTTAAGGATTTCAAGCATCAAGTTTCAAAAGGCATTGAAGGCAATCTGGTCAATAACAAGGGATTTAGCATACCCACCAATCCAAAATCACATAAGAGATAAGTGGAATTCTATAGGCTTCTCAGGAAAGAGTTGTTCCAAATGATTAAGAATGTACCAAATAGCACGGTCAAAACAAACATAATGCTAGAATCACAGGAATCCTTGGGGTGAAGGAATTCACAAGCACATGTCAAGTAAGGTCGATAGACATTTCAGATTGATTCTATATAAAAGTCAAGATTACTCTTGGCAAACTCCATATTTCTTTTTGTGAAAATATATAGGCCAACATTGGAGGCACATTTAGTTTGATCAATAAAGTTGAGGTTGAAAGGGGCCTTAATGAGCTCCCCTTTGTCCAAAATTGTTCATCTCAGATTGACCTATGGGACCAAATACAACATTGCATGGTTAAAGACTATGGATATAATGTTGGCAACTCACAAATTGAATCCATGAATTTTTTGGGAGAGAAAGAAATGTAGGCCATGGTCTAGGCTAAAATGTAAGAAAAGAAAGTTTGATGTGATCAAAACTTGAGCACTCAAGTAGGTTTGATGCGCATACTCTCAAATTTTCAAGGGCCATAATGTGTATGCAAAAAGAGGCTCACCTATACTATGTCAATTTTTGGTCGCACATTCAAGGGAGTAGAAGCTAAGCCAAATGGTTGTTATGGTATAGATTGTGCATAAAGGAATAAGCTCAAGTATGTAAATGATTGGTATGGTAAAGATTGTGCATAAGGGAATTGTGAGTGCACGAATGCGGTGCGTGTTTGAGAGAGAGAGAGAGAGAGAGAGAGAGAGAGAGAGTGGAGCAACTGAGCACTCTGTATGTGTGAGAGAGACCCTTATTCCTATAACTAGTAAAGAATAAGGTGTGTACAAGTAATGGGAAGTCATACGCTTTGGCATGTCTGATCGGGGTAAGAGGCACACCACCTTTACCCCAACAATCTCCCACTCAAAGTTAAATGTGTCAATAACTGGTACTACTATAGGATCTAGTAGTATGTACAGTAGGTAAGGGAGGAAACGCATCTCAACCTATGGCCATTGACTCTCTCAAAGCCAATGCATGCCGTCGTGTAGGCTCTAGCGGTGTGCAAAAGCGTATATCTCTGCTAGAATCAACATGCATACCCTACAGGTATCCTGTAATGACCTACACTGCTCCATGATGCCTCATGCTAGTGTCAGATTCATCACACGACTGACAACCCCAACTACAAATGCTACCACTGCAGTTGCTATGTCAGGTGTTGTAACTTTTAATGGTCTAGTAACTTGTGTGTAGCGGAAAATAGCATAGACATAGTGAGCATTTCATTAGAATAGATTCCTAATGAGCATAGCAAGAGTGCTTGGATGGAGAGAGAAACTAAAAGCATAACACCTAGTTAAATAGGCATGAACAATACTTCAAAAGAGAGAGAAATTAAGCTATGAAAACAGTTGAGGATCCGATTTTCATGGAGCTGGTCCCCCCTCCAAAAGGCTTTGTATTATAGGTTTCCCCCATCAAGGGAGACATTTTACAATACAATACTTTGTGTTCCTTCAATAACTTGCTGGTGTAATGAAGATGGAAGCTTCAAGCACCAAGCTCACACTTGAAAACACAACATTAATTCCCTCACGATCTCAGACCCAAGACCTCACACATCTTGGAAGATGGGGAGAGCTAGCCGGGTATGAGAGTAGATCGAGAGGAAGAAGGCATTAGGAAATTTTGGAGGTCATTTGGAGGGCCTTCTAAGAAAAATAGAATTTTGACTTTCTCTCTCTAGAAAATAGGTGTGGTAAAAGAAAATGTAAACTTGGAATAACCATTCAAAAATTGCACTTACAAGTAGATTCTTGCCACAGCGTCATAACGGTCGTGATGATTGAAGAATAAATCATTTTCAGTTGCATTTAATGAACGTCTTAGAATTGGAGGGAGTTTCTTGTACGTGGAATGTATGACTAAAGGAAAAAAGACGTATCCTTCCAAACCTGCTCTCTCATTGTTTGTGCGCTGGCCTCAAGGAAAGCCTCCCTTTCTTGCATTGTTGCATACATGGCTTCTTCTTCCACCCCCACTAATGTCCTCCTTAAAAGAACCTTCTATCATCTACACATTGACCTGGATCCCCAATATACGCCACTGTGTAAGTGAGGCAAAATTGACATCAAAGTGACACCGATCATGACAAAGAGAATCAGAGCCGAGGGAGCAAAACACTTAGATATTTGGACAAAAGTCTCACTCTATCCATTGAATCCCATGAACAATGCTTTCCCTGCATTTTCAAATCCCACTAACTTATTGACCTTTGCAAGTAATGGAGAGAATGGATTGCTTGGCTACTGTAAAGCTCTAAACAGCAAATCAAAAACTTATAAAGACATGGTGAAGCACCAAGCAGATGAGATTCAGAGACTTTCTAACTTGCATTATGAGGATAAAAAGACTGTAATGCAGCACACACAAGAATCACAGGTCTTGCGAACAAAGGTATGGACATTACAAAACAAAGAGACAATGTTAGGCACTCATGTGCAAAAGAAGAAACTACGAAATCTTAAAACATTGAAGGTAGGCTCTAGCGGCCTTAAGAAAATAAACCAAGCATTGAGGTGAGGATTGTAAGCTATCTAATTAATTTAAACTAATCTAAGGTTTTGCTTATGTTAGTTATTCTTTCTTTGTAGAGATTCTATCTATCCAGACAAAGAAAACATAGACCCAAAGGCCAATGTAGGAAAGCAGTTAAAGCCATTGATAACTAGCATGATAAAAAGTTTAAGGTTTTGCAACGGGATGTTGTTGACAAATTCATTTCAAATAATGCAGTTCCTGCCAAGCAAACACAGGGTACATTGAACTCCCTTCGCGTTAGTAAAAGAGGTTACTCAGCTATTCAACAGTCTATCTCTTCCATGTTTGTGAAGAAGGGAATAAAGTCTAAGCTTTTACCAACAACTGCAAGTGTTTGGAAGGAAAGACTTCAGCTCAATAATGAGCAGACTGACTTCATTGGATGTGCATTTCATATTCAAGATATTTATAGCTCACAGGGAACTACTGTCACTTATGATGAGTACAACAATATCTTTATGGACCTGGCTTTGTTACAAACTAGAATGGTAGAGTTCTATAATATCACATTCAAAGAGACAAGTGGCATTCTACATTTTGTTTTGAAGCTAAATGAGTGTGAGATTCTTAAAGAGAAGAAGCTAGAGCGAGTTACAATCACATTAATGAAAAGGGCTCTTTCCAGATGTCCCACTGATGACCCTTCATACTTCAGTGTTCAATCAGAAACAAACATATGGTGGCTTGGTGCATTTTAGGTAATCCAGTTATTTCCAATTTTGCAGCTCTAGCAAGCCCTCATGGAAGGACGAAGATTTGAACGTCGAATCACGCCTTTGATACACCAAACCTCAATTCATTGATGATGGAGGAACATATACAATAGTGGTTTTGAGATTTTGAACTCACGCTGTCTCACTTGTAATGTGTAGCTTAAAAGCTTCTCTCACACCAAAAGTGAAGCTCACAAAGTGGTTGCTACGCCTAAGTCTCTCCTCACACATAGAGTGTTAGGGTGCTATGTGAGATATTGGAGGTTGTTTTACAAGAAGGAGAGGGGCCTATTTATAGTTTCGAGACCCTTATTAAGATTATTTGGAAATCCTAATTTACAAGCTAACAAATCAAGATTATGATTTTTTCTAAATATCAAAACATTGCAGGCCTTCTTTGTCTGCTTGAGTCATGGATGTGGACTCAAAAGAGAGCATTATTGATGGTAGATAAGGTGAAAGTAGAGTTTTAAGGAAGGAGAGAGAGAGTTACTATGCACATGTCTTGAGGTGAGGTGTCTTTTATGGTTAGGTCAATGGCTATTTTGTGTTAGTATGTTAGTGGTTAGTGTTAGTAATCACTAGAAAGTTAATGATATATTTACAATGGGTAGCATGAGGTGGATGGTTGAAGTAAGATGGTTGAATGAAGTGAGGAAATCCTTGTGATGGTGAAGCTTGAAGAAGTTTTGGATTTACTTATGTAGGTTCTCAAAATGACTATCGATCCTCTTCTTCGTCTTATCTTTTTTACGCCACCGCCGCCAAGGTTGATTATCGCGATGAAAATGGAAATTTGGTTGATGAGATCTCTCAATTTGCAGAGGTTAAGCATGGTTTATATGCTGACTTTTATGTATATAGAGAGGGGTAAGATGGAATTGTACTTTGGAAGTAATAGAGAGAGGCATAGAGATGGTGTATGTACATGGAGAGCTCATATGAGAGCTATGGGGGTAAGAGGGATCCACATTCTCTTTTGACCACCACTTCAAATTCGGAGTGGAGATGGACATAAAAAATCCCACCAAAATACCTATTTTTCTTCACAAAAAAGTCTTCAGTGGCCTCCCTTTTGTTGAATTTTCATATGGCCCCAAAGGTGAGACCCTCCTTGCATGAGAGCATGACCTAATTTATTCTTAGAGGCTTGAAAATATGCATGATTGTGGATTATGCATAAATATAATATATGGATATGATGAAAAAAACAGGTTAGTGTATAAACAATTCGTGGAATCTAGAATAGTGTCACTTATATATAAATATAAAATGAAAAAAAAGAGATATATGAAAATATAAGGAATCAAATGAGGAGACCCTCATTTGTTTTTATTAAAGTATTTTTATTCACAAGAGATAAGAAAAAATACCTTTAGGAAATAGGAATTTAGTGAAAGGCAATGACTGATGGTGAAAGGTACTTTTGAAGTTTTTCCTTGGAGTGGATTCACAAAAAAAAAAAGAAGCTTGCATGAAATGATTTTTTATAGAATACATAGGTAAAAAATATTATGGTAATGGTGAGTAAATATACATAGCATACATAGGAAAATAACGCACACCTAGGTAGAAATATTTAAATAAATACCAAAATAATTATGAAAATTTCCTATATTTAGGCCCTATATACAATGAGATATTTACACACCAATGAGCCATAATATACTTTGGCTTTTTTTAAAATTTATTTTTTTGGCTCAACTAGCCTAGTGACTAGTTAGCTAAGGGTTTTAAGAAGATATGGAGAAAGTCCCCTAACTCACACACGCCTATGTACAATGAAAAGGTAAGAATAGCCACAGTGTTTAGGTGATTTTGGTAGGGTGAGGTAACTCACTATGGAAATTACGGAGAGCCAAAAAACGGCTATCATTAGCCCTCCCCTCGGATGAGGGTATATTCATGTACCATCATAGAGCATCTTTTGCAAAGAGAGTGCTTCTGAGTCCTCTATGATATCTGGTCCTTTGACAAGATTTTCATGGTGTGGCTTCTTGTAACACTCATGCTTCATGCAACAAAACTTACATGAGATAGTCGCTTTTTGACAGTCCTTCGGTAGATCCTTTGGTAGAAGGTGACTCAAATAGGGCTTCAAGCGATACCCATTTACCTTCCTGGAGTGCTCTTTACCATTCAAGTCCATAAGCTGATAGTAACTTGAATTGAAAGCCTTATTGACTATGTATGGCCCTTGCCATTTAGTTTCAAACTTGGCATCAAAACGATTGTCATACCTTAGCACAATCTCTCCTTCCTTGATGCCTTTGTCGTTGAGTTTCTTGTCAAGCTTCTCCTTTGCTTGTGTAGATTTTCTTTTGTGGCACTCATAGGCTGCTTCTCTTTTCCACTCAAGCTCCATTAGTGTAAAAAGTCGATCCATCCATACCTCTTGATCATCTTGTGCACCTCTGCCGTGAAGCCGTATCGTTGGGATGTTGAGCTCGATAGGCTGCAAAGCCTCTTGACCATAGACCAAGTGAAATGGTGTGAACATTGTGGCTTCCCTATATGTGGTTTGATATGCCCACAAGGCACCATCCAAGAAGTAATCCCACAACTTTGTCTTGTTTTGCACCATCTTCGTAATGATGCCTGCAATAACACCATTAGCCTTCTCCAGTAGACAATTTGACTATGGGTAGTATGGTGTACTATGACAATGTAGAATGTGAAGCTCTTCACAAACGTCTGTGAGTAAACCCTTCTTGAACCTTGGACCATTATAGAAACAATCTCCAAAGGTGTGCCAAATCTACAACAAATATTAGTATAGACAAACCTGCTCACTGTTCCCATTTACCCTTGCCACACTTTGAGCCTCTACTCACCTAGTCATGTAATCTACAGCCACTAGAATGTAGAGTTTACCACTTTTTGTCTAGTAAGAGGACGCATAGCATCAATGCCCCATTTTTCAAAGGGTCCATTTGCAAGAACTATTTGCCTCGGGCCATGCACCAACCTTCTATTTCCATTTACCTGACAATTGTGACAGCTTTTACACCAATGTTGGACATCCACATGCAAGCTTGGCCAAACATACCCCGCAAGCAAAATCTGCTTCACAATTAATTCTTGGGCAAAATGACCACCACATGCCTCTTCATGCAAACCTTTTAGAATGGCTGGAATTTCCTTGATAGTTGGTACTCTTCTGCACACTTGATCCTTCCCTCTTTGATAGAGGGATCCTTCTAGGAAGAGATAGAAACTTGCCTTCTTCATGAGTCTCCTCTTCTGAGCTTTAGTGAAGTCTTGTAGAAACTCGCCCTCCAAAATGTAGCGAATAATGGGAGCCAATGACTCAAACCCCTGGTATCTTGGTTTCTTGATAGCTGCTGCCACCATGATGACCTACAGTTATTTCTCAACACATGTAACTACTTTTTGTGCAAGTAAATTAGCATCTTCATTTTGTTTCCTAGGGATATGATATAGTTGCACTTCTTTAAACTGGTTAAACAACCTACAAATGGCATGAACTTTTGTCCTTGATCTTTCATTCTTGCATGCCCAAATGCCTAAAATCTGTTTCACAATGAGAAGTGCATCCCCCTTTACCATGAGATGCTGTATACCTTGGTCAATGCACATCTTCAAACCATGAAGTAGTGTGTTATATTTTGCTTCATTGTTGCTAGTTGAACCTGGTAGATTGACCTTATCTTTCATGACCACCTCTCCACTTGGGTTGAACAACACTAGCCCTCCCCCTGCTTTTTCTGTGACTCGTCGAAAAGCTCCATCAAAGAACAAGGTAAAATCATTAGGAATACTTTTAGGTGGTGGCAATGGTAGGGTTTTTACTTCAGGCACCTTAATCTCCTTCTCATGTATCCTATAAGTGAGAATCCCTGCCAATTGTGCACGCACACTATCTTCTACCTTGAAAGATTATTGGAACTCTTGCAACTCCATAATCCACATAGAGATCCTAGTACTAAGATTGATTTGAGATGACACCCAAGGGAACAAATTTTCTGCAGTGAGAATTACAAAAGGTTTTAGTAGCAAGTAGGATCTAAACTTTATCACCGCAAACATGAGAGAAAGCATCATGAGTTCTACCTCCGTGTAGCCTCTCTCCAAAGCATTCATGACCCTACTGGCAAAGTAGATGGCTTGCATCCTGGTACTATGGGGATCTTGTTGTAGCAAAACAACACCAATTGTTTCTTTCCCAACACTAGAGCTAACAAAGAATGTGTACTCCCAACAAGGAGGCATGAGTGTTGGTAGCTCTGACAGAATGACTTTGATGTTACAAAAATATTCTTCAAGCTCATCAGATCAAACAAACCCGACTTGTTGTGTCAACTTTTGTAAAGGGTGAAGTTACTCTGAGGCTAAGTGAATGAAGCGTGACATATAATTCACCTTTTGAATGAATAAGATGACCTCGTTAAGACTCTTTGGTGATGGTAACTCAATAAGAGCCTTAGACTTTGAAGGATCCACCTCGATGCCTTTGTAAGAAACTTTGTGACCAAACAAGATCACTTCATCCTCACCTATGTGGCACTTGTCGGGGTTGAGTTGACCTCCCATGTCATAGAGCTTTTTCAAACCTTCTTCTATCCTTTGTAGATGTAATGATTTTGAACTATAAATGCAATGAACACCCTAATTGACTTTCCAAAGAATGCTTGAAACACCATGTTCATGAAACGTTGAAAAGTTGTAGGAGCATTTGTCAAGCCAAAAGGCATGACTCTAAAAGCATAACTATCCCAAGGAGTGAAGAAGGTTGTTTTCAATTGATCCTCCAATGCAATCCCTATTTGGAAGTAACCTAAGTAGCCATCACACATGGTGTACTTCTCGTGACAAGCTACTTCATTTAGTATCTCATCCTGAAATGGGAGTGGAAAGTGATCTCTTTTTGTTGTCTCATTTAGTGGACGGTAATCCACACACACCCTCCACTTGCCGTTCTTCTTGGGAGTGATAACAATTGGAGAGACCCACTCCAAATTCTCAATTGGATAGATAAAACCTACTACTAGAAGCTTTCTTACCGACTTAAGTAAAGCCTGCTCCTTGATGACTCCTAGCCTTCATAGCTTTTGAGCTTTAGGTTTGGCCTTTAGCTTTAGCTTTATCTTGTGTTAAACATCATCTACTCCACGCACGTCGGTGTAGTCTTTAGCAAAAAGCTTAGGAAATTTCCTTAACACACCTTTGAACTCCTCTCTTTCATCCTTTGTAAGTGTTGTAGACATCATACCTTCTAACATTCCTTCATCTTCCACATTTTGGTTCTCTTGGGAACCTACCTCCTCCAAACCTTGACAAGAGGTCTCTTGGTTGGTTGGCTTAAACCTTACCCCCATGACTTTGATGGAAGACTCCTCTTAAGTAATATTGCCGCTACTTTCTTCTTCTAAAGTGTTATCGGTCCAATCTTCTTCCGTCTCACTTTGAGATGATTCTTCATGGAGCTCCTCTTGGCATTGCTCCTTCATGTCAAAGACAACCTTCTTATGATTGTCATTCCTGCAAATTAATTTTCCACTCTCCCAATCCTGCAAAGCTCGCATTTTCATTAGCCATGGTCTTCCTAGAATAAGTGGATAACCACTTCCCTTGGTCGACATACCATAAAAATCCACCGCTTTCTTAATGCCAAAGGCCTCTACAAAGACATTTTTACAAATGCCTACACACATAGCCTTGCTATTGTTTGCCATCTTGACTTTGATTTCAGGTGTCTCATGGATGTGCATGCCTAGTCTTTGCATGAGTCTCTCTGTCATGATGCAAATTTGTGCACCGCACCCCCATCCACTAGACCTTTCCTAACCAATCTCTTTTTGATGTAACAATCTAGCACAGGTGCAATGTCCTCATTCATTTTAGCTTGTGCAATTTCTACAGTAGGCACACTCTCTTTTACCTTTCTCCTAGTGCTAACTGCCCTTGTTAAATCCCTCCTAACTTGTGGACATAATGCAAGAAATTGAGGCCATGAGATATCAAGACCCTTACCTCTCATGTCTTCCAACAAGTTGTACGGAGCCATACCATGTCCAAGAGGGAAGTCTTGGAGGTTGATACGACGTTGAGTCCTCTTGGTTTCCTTGGTCTCCTTTGCCTTCTTTTCTCGTCCATGGTCACTTTGTGACGTGACTCCTTCTTTCCCCTTACCTTTTACACGGCCACGCTTAATGCCATTTGCTTCCATGCCCACCTCATTGGAATTTGTCACCTCTACCACATGCACATTTGGGTCTGGCAAAGGTGTAACGCCTTCCACTCCTCGTGGAGGTGGTCTTGCTCCATTTGACCTTTGTGGAATCCGTGGTTGTTTACTAGTTCCTTCACCTACATTCATCACTGGGTAATTCAAGTTAGGTCTCCCTGGCTCCCCACGGGGCCAAGGACAATTATACATCCCATGTCTAGACTCTCCGCAATTCCAACATTGCAAGACTCTCCTAGGTCATGGTGGCTCTTGCTCTTCTGACTTCTTTGCTTGTCCCTTGGGACCTACAGTTTGTGCAAGGTGAATTGATAAGTTACTTAAGGATTCATTTAACTTTTCAATTACCTCCGCTGTTACCTCCGCTGTCATCAAACACAAAAGCGGTGGTATCTTCATAAGAATACTAATTTTTTCCACAGTGGCATCCTTCATGGATCCGACTATTCGTTTGACCCGAGCATGGTCTATTAGGAGGTTCAATGAAACCAAGGATAACATCTTTTTTTTCCATATTGTTGTCCCTTTGCAACGATTTTCTGTTACTGGCCCATAACCAATATAGTGTATAAACTCCATTTAGAACCCACATGAGCATGCCAAACAAGTTGTCACAATATATATGTACCCCAAAGAGTACCTCTTTTTACTTTCCATGAAAGTAATTGGGTGACGTAACTCATCAGCAAAGTATAAGTCCTTGACTTGTTACTTTATTGCATTAGTAAACAACCCCACCATAACTAGTATTCAGAGTTGAGAACCTGACTTAAAGATGAAGAGACTAAACCTAGTCACAAACATGATTTACCTTTTGAAAAAACTCCAACTAGAGTGATACATGCGTTCTAATTGGATTTCTTGGTGCTAGTATACGCGCTTCACATATCCTTTAGCTCAAGATTACTCTTGTAATCTGCCTATCCTCTTTGGATAAATGGAAGTATTGAGGTGTGTTTCCCCGTTTACAAACAGACTTCCAAAATAACGGGTAAATAGGGATCACAGTGCCTTACAACATGGCAAAGGAATCAACAATGTTTTAAATAACCATCGTGCCATCGTGGTTAACTTGAAAGATCCACAAGCACCCAAACCAAGCCATGACCTCTACTTGTGATGTCTTGAATGTGCATGCCACTCCAAATCAGCCTTTGTTAAACACTAGGGCCCACAACACCTAGTATGCATGCATTTAGCCAGAACAGATATAAACCTGCATATTCATTACCATACTTGCCAATATTTTTGGCAAATATGGTGCTGATAGCACACATAAAAGAGGAGTGTAAATAGTTCTGAAAAGAAACTATATACTTTCTACTATAATCATTTGCAAGCCTTGCTGAAATGTTTGATGATAGAATGTGAAACATAAGTTACTTCTATGTACAAACAAAAAGGTCTATAAAATGGATTTGACCAGCACCTACGAACTTTTTTACGACACATAATTTAAATAGCGAGAGGGCGAGTGTCAGTTCCACAGACTCATATTCTCCACATATGGAATATGTCTCAAATAAAATTATCTAAAAAAAAGAACATCCTTTAAGTACAAGATGTACTTGTGTATGGAGGTAATTATAAACACTCAGCAACATGAGTGAGAGGGACCCTCATTAACCTGGCTCCACACTAGCTAAACCGAACTCCTTGAGTTTCTCGACCATGTATCCCATGTGACAACATGTGCCAAAGAAAACCGTATATATAAGTCTATCACTACAAACTGTAAAACTTTCCTGGTACAATACTTCCTGAAAGTTTTTTGCTCCAATATGACCTTGTCATGTGTCTGTCAAGAAAAATGGAAGCAGCATATACATTCCATTCTAGGAACACTTAATCAAGGAAAAAAAAACCAAAGTACATATTGAGATTAAGTTAGAAACATACGGTGGAGTACCAAATCCCGGATTCAAGGGGCTCAGTACTGATACAACCTATCAACTAAACACGAAAGAGGAATTAGTGAATAGACACAAAAAATTACCTGATTGGTATAGCATGCATCTTGGCAATCTAAAACCCTTGGCAGATTCCAAATGATATGGCAACTACCCCATGGTAAATGAAAAGATCTTTCCTTGAAAGTACAAGTGTGAAGGTTCCAAGAATTGACCATCAACACTTAGTGAGTAATTTAATAATCATGAGCTAGGTCTTACCACAAAATTGTGCTTCTATAGACACTCTCAATGCTATAGACAAAATAGGAGATATATTGAAGTTGGAATCTTATTCACAACTAGATCTTTTGTAGACTTGAAGTCCATAAGCTTGTTGTTTTTTATGGGTAGCCCTGTTGTCTAAATTGTTTACTTCATCTATACACCTTGGTAGAGATAAGCTTGTACGAGTTTAATACTTTCAAAAACTCAACTTGATCTTCACACAAAAGGTATGTAGTGCTAAAGTAGCATCCAAGAAATCACTAATGACAAGGATCTTACTTGTCCACTAGAATTGATGGGTACTCAACTGGATAGAATTGTTCAATCTTGATAACAATGACTGATGGATTACAAACAAATGGCTCTTAGCCATTCCAAAATAGATGGCTCTTAGCTCGTCAAAAATAGATGGCTCTTAGACCTTCTTGAGTAAAAACATGTCTAATTTCACTATCCCATCAGAAAATTAGGAGAGAGAGAGAGAGAGAGAGAGAGAGAGAGAGAGAGAGAGAGAGAATGTTGGCCTGAGGAAAATCCCTTATTCCACTTGGGTATGCTCCCTACGAATGCTTTTGTGCAAACAATGTCCAAGTCATAGCTTATTCTATGAGCATAGAATAGTGTGCATCTTGACCCATCTACCCTTGGCAGTGATTGTGATTGTATCATATTGAATTATTTCCAGTGCTTCACCCTGGAAGGAAGTTTGTTAGATTAAATCATTGCAAGCATTCAATAGCTTGTTGTGCCCTTGACAAGTAGCTAGTATTATAGTGGAAGTTTAAACAATGATGAGGTGGAATTGACTACATCGTCGTGGTATGCCATGCATACAAAGTAGAGAAATAAGTTGGTAAGCCCTTGGCTAGAATGATGGTCTCAACAGAGTGAGCCAAAGTAGTAAGTGCCATGCACAATCTAGAGTGGCTTGGATACATCACAATTCAATGTTTTCCTACATAAAATGTGAACTTATATCCTGATTATCAAAACCCCAAACATGTGTGCCATTGCCCTTGATCTCAAACCAATGGGCAAAACCTAGGCATGGGTTAGAAGCCTTACTTCTAGTGAATTTTGTCAAAGCACATTGCTTTCACAAGAAAAAATCTTTTCCAAAGTAAAGTTTGAAACATGGAAAAACAAGTAAAACTTGAAATTGTCTAACATGATTGCCTTGATGTGGCCAATTGTCTTGAAATTGTGAAGAAAAAACTCATTTTGAGAGTGAATTTTAACTTGATTTTGTTGGTTGTGTTGGAATCTGGCTCATAGCCATGTATGCAAATAAAGTGAGAGTTATCGTGTGTATCATGTCTACCGTCTTGTCTTGTGTCGTACTGACACTCTCACTCAGGCCCGTTGCAAAGTCTCCCCTTTTGAAAGCCTCAACGCAAGATGCCTAAAATTGAAGTTATCATGGCAAAAGAGAATCAACCTTGTCGAACATTTTCAACTAGACAAACATGTCAAATAGCACATCATATTGAGAATTATAAAATTATTTGTAATTGATGTCTATCTTAATTGCACTCACAAAGCCTACCTAAAATTTTCTATTAGTGCCGCGTAGTAAGTATTCGCCACTAACTTCTGGGAGCTATGTCAAATAAACGGCCATGCCGAGTAACTTTGCACCCTTCATGAAGTCTAGTAGTAAGCCATGCCGATCTCCTTGAGAGTTTCAAGCATTGTTGTTTGGCCTTGCCTTTGCATCAAAACGTAACCTTTGATGAGCATGCTCTATCGAGGTTTTGAGGAGAAGCCAGAAGCCATGCTTCTGATCAAGAATTTTGTGTACTCAATCCGTGCTTGACTCTGGTCATCAAACCAACCTTTGGCCTTTGGGAGCAATGTTTTTAACAAGATTTGATTCTTATGATAAATGTCACAAGCCGTTCATGTGTGATTTGAGTGCATAGAGTGTACACATTTCTGTTGCACCATATTCTCATAGTCGTTGTTGATTAAAAGTGTGATCGATCATCAGTGTCTACAAAGCCTTGCTTCGCATTTAACCTTGTTCATCTTGCACGATTGCACAAGAATCGATATCTACTTATTTGTGATTTTTTTTGAGTTTGCTAAGGTTGCAAAAATTCTACAATAGTGTTCCTCGACAACCTCGTCAAATCACCCAAGAAGATGATGAGGGGGGGGGGCGACCATTGGCACCCCTCCTTATCCTTGTTATTCAATGGCCCTAAGGCCACCGTGGGTGGCCAAGGTGAGAAACCAACATAAAAAAGAGAAAAAAACTTCTTGGACAGTGATGGAGGCACAAACAAGACATAAAAGTGTCTGTGTTGCACAAAGGAAGCCGCAAACCAAGTCGGTGTAGAAACATCTTTTGCTCACCATGCATGGTCGCTCCCATCAATCAAGCCCACCCCTGCTCAATTTCATTCCGGTCTCTATCTCCTCCTTGCCTACATAAGCGATGTCTCCCACCACCTCCATCGACCCACCTTGCTTGACCCAAGGATTTATGCCAAGGTCATGATGGCTTGATGACATGTGGAGAGGGAGAGAGAGAGAGAGAGAGAGAGAGAGAGAAAGAGAAAGAGAACATGCAATGCCATACATTCCATGCAATTATTTCCCCCCCTCCTCAGTAGCTCCCTCCTTTCTGAGCTCTGATACCAATGTAAGACTCTGGGTACTGGATCATACAACTCTCCACCCGACCATGCCCTATATAGGCCCGGCCTTGCTATCCCCCTTGATCGAATGTCCGTCCTAGCCCTTGGCTTGTCCAATCTTACCCTAGGCCAGACATAGATTGGGAACGTCTGCATGGCAACGGACTCACAGAGACTATGGCATCTTTGACACCAAGAACACAGAGAATATTCAAACGAGCATCACGATGGCCTTGTGCTATCACAAGAAAACCTCTCCTCATCAAGTAACACTCATTAGTCAACTGAACATGACACCCACTATCTCTGAGCTGTGAGATGGAGATAAAACTTCTACAAGCATCAAGCAGATAATGAACATCATGGAGCACAAGCATATTCCCATTGGCAAAGTGCAAATGAATGTCACCTACACCATGAACACCATCCTATCTCAGAGCTAAAAACATGCAAAACCACTCCCTGCAAGGAGTAACATGGTGTGAAGCACTATTGTCTAGCTGCCAATCGTGAGACAAAGCCCACGGATGTCTAGGTGAACCTACAAAAGTGGGAATGTCTACCACACTTGTACTCTCAGCAACAACCAATGGAATCTTCCACTATCTCCAACAACTAAAACAACATCTTTTCACGTGCCTTGATCTACCACAATGCCAGCAAACCACATGTATGTGCCTTTGAGATCTTCTTGATACACTAACCTGTGTATCCAATAACAAACTGTCACTACAAGATGCCATAATTGAGCACAAAATGAGTCTATAGATCAACCCACACAAAGTGTAAATGCATTGTCTACAATAGCATAACCGCTCAGCACATGCAAAAGAAAACCAACTGACCAAACACCTGCCACCAAAACTATGGCAAACATTGCATAAAGCACATAAACCTCTACCAAATCCAAGAACCAATCATGCATATCACATGATCATATGCCATGAGAGCGCAAGCAAAATGACCATCCGCATAAGCACAAGAAAAATTGTGGCTAAAACATCTCTCTAGCACCTATCACAAAAAGCATAAAACTTGGCAAAAAATCGGTATAGTTTCCTTTCCAACTGGAGAAAAATCTCAACCATAAAACCACATGCAAGATCAAAGTGGGAGAAGATCTCATTCACTACATACTTTTGGTTGACAAAAATTTGTCAACCAAAGGTATGGTAAAGTGGAAGTAAACCTTGACCATTAAGTCTTAAAGAGGATTTTAAACCATAAACATAACAATACTCAATGCCAATGAGTAGAAAGGCCAAAATGGCTCCACAGTTCCACATACAATGGCAATCAACACTCCATGGAGTGGTTGTGCATAAATAAGCACCAAAAGAGTTGTAATCCAAAAATCTGATCAAAAAAAAAAAAAAAAAGCCTCTCAAGAGAGCTCACCACTGGCACTTAAAATTGCTTGCCAAAATGCATGTATAATGGGTACTTTAAAGCTTAGGCAAGCTAGGCATGTGCTTGAGGTGCTTGTCATGATTGATGCCCAAGGTGCTTGAGGTGTTCAAGTCAAAGTTGTGTCCTACAAAGGAGGGGGCAAGATCTAAAGCTAGGATCATGAGAGATAACATGTGTGCACGCACGCACGCACACACACACACACACACACACACACACACACACACACACACACACACACACACACACACACACACACACACACACACACACACACAAGGCAAGCCCAAGACTCTCAAGACGCAATAAGGACACATGTCAAGCACCTACCCATGTTGCCCGGTGTGCTTGAATCGTATTGGATGGACTTTAGGGAGGTCCAATGAGAATTTATATTCATGTAGTTAATTAAATAATCTCTCTCTCTCTCTCTCTCTCTCTCTCTCTCTCTCTCTCTCTCTCTCTCTCTCTCTCTCTCTCTAATGGGGAAAGAAGGACACTTGTCCAAATGCTATTTCTTGAAATGACCATAGCCTGTGATTGGCCAAGCCTAGTAAGGGCCAATAGGGATCAAACTAGACTCAAGAGAGAGAGAGGGATCGACCAAGGCAAGGCTAGGGATCTCATTTTTGGCTCATTCACTCTCACACATTCTCTCATTGTGTTGAGCAAGAACTCCAACTCCTTCTCCAACCTTAAGTAGAGAGCCTACACCAAAACCCCATGGCTATGGGATTCAAATCCAACCAAGAGTCAAGCTTCAATGGCATGCTCATCTTCTCTACCATCTGTATTACAATGATAAGCTAATCTCCAAGAGTAATCTATGGTGAGGAAAGTACTTCTTTATCGTATGCTATTTCTTCTTCCTCTTCCCTTCCCTGACTCCTTGCTAGCTCTCTCTACCTTTGAAAGTGTTTGAGGTCTTGGGATTGAGGTTGGGGACAAGTTAATGTTTTTTCAATGTAGTTATAGGCATAAATTTGGTGCATGAAGTCTGCTATCTTCATTGCATCAACAAGGTCTCAAGGAGCACAAAGCATGTATTGTACCAAGTCTCTCTTCATGGGAGTATCTATAATACAAAAGCCTTTTTTTTTTGGGGGGGGGGGGGCTCTAAGTAAATTCAGTCCTTAATTTGTTGTCAATTTCTCTAATTATCTCTCTTATACAAGTATTGTTTATGCCAAGCTAACTAGGTATAATGTTCCTTTTGCTACCTTTAATCAAGTGCTCTCCTTATGCTCTTTAAGAATTGTCTTAAGGAAATGCGCAGTATTGTTACTTTAATTCTGCTACAATCAATGCTATAGCCATATTCCATTACAAAGCTAAATATTAGCAAAACAGTGAGGAATTTGCAAAAAGTTTCTTCTATAAAGTTGACAACCTCGCAACGGAGGGGCTAAAAGGGCAAAATATTCAGATTTGCATTCTATAAGAAAAAAAAAGAATTAAAAACAGTGCTGCTACACACACTATTTTTAAAGCACCACCTTCATCTACACACAATCTTCCACATTGTCTTTTTTGAGCTTCCACAAGAGCATACATCACTCTTAGCTGAGCTCTCAAGCTCCCATTGCATTCTCACAAAGCTTCCAAGCTTTCTTGATCTCTCCACCACCAAAAATGAGCGATCTATCGTCTCAAAGCTTTCAAATCCATCGTGCTCTCTGTGATCTCCATGCGCTCTAATACCAATTGTGAGTTTTCGAATTGAAAGAGAGAGAGAGAGAGAGAGAGAGAGAGAGATAGTTCTATTATCGTCCTGGGAGGTCAAATATGACCTATGGGACCAAATGAACATGTCACGTGGTGTGACTGGAGTTCATAAGTGACTCTCGATGCTCAAAAATGGCTGAAATGAGCGTCGCAATAGAGAGTCCACATCGTGGTTGGGAGAGGAAGGTATGTAGGGAGAGCTCATGGCTGAATATATGGGGAAAAGAGGACCTAATGTGGTCAAAAGCTGAGCACTCAAGTAGTGTGTGGTACTCACTCTCTCGCACTTGACGAGGGCATAAGGTGCAAAGTCGATGACACTCCTCGCCAGTGCCCCAACGTCCTGTCTCGTAGCGTAGAGAATGGGAGCTAAGACGAATGGAGGCAATGGTGCGGATCGCACTCAATGGGATGGGCTCAAGGATGTAGGAATGGGTTCGGTTACCTCGTTCCGAGAAGAAGAGAGATTTGTAGTTTGGGGCAACGTGTGTGGTGTAATGGCTGAAGCGAGAACCTCCGGATTTCTCCCAAGCCATGATACATTGGCGTTGTAAGAAGGCCTCATTAACTTGGGAGTCAATCGACGCATCCTTGACCAAGTGACATGCATCCCATCTTCCAAACCATTTCTTGATATCAAGCATCCACCCCGAACTTAGTATTTTGCTCTTGCATGTCTTTTGAACCTTTTGACTTGCTTCATATGCGATTCTAGGAAGTCGATGCAAAGGGCTACATTGTGTCTTACGCATGTACTCCACAACCCTTTCCATGCCCAAGACCTCAATGGGAAGCAATCCGGACTCAAGAAGTAAGAGCATGTAGGGTGTTTGTGTCTTGACTTGGAGAAAGTTGGTGAGAAAACGCTTTTGGACATTCTCAAACTCTTTCCAAGTAGACTTCCCGATGCTTCCACCCCACACCTCCACTCCATAAAGAAGCACCGGTGTCACCAATGTGTCAAAGAGGTACTTTTTGAGAGCCCAACACTTGATCTCTCCTGCATTGCACATGTTCTCAAATGCATAATAAGCCCTCTTTCCGGCTTCCAAGCGACGCATTGCACAATCCTTCCATTTATGATTGGATGGAACCTCAAGGCCAAGGTACTTGAAGTGATCTACCACTTCAAGTTTCTCATTGTTGTATACAATGCATGGATTTTCGTCATTGAGGGTCTTTACAAGCATAACCTTGGTTTTGGATCCATTCACGATCAGCCCGCTATGTAGGCAAAAGCGTTCCAAGACACTCATAAGCTTTTGTGCATCTTCTAAGGTATGTGCCAAGAGCACTACATCATCGGCATAAAGCAAAAGCATGATCACCGCATTTCCAATCTTAACCTCTTCTATGCCTTCTTGCTGCATAAAATCAAGAACCATGTATTCCAATTCATCAATGAGTAGCCCAAAGAGGGTTGGGGAAAGTGGGCATCCTTGTTTGACACCAATAGTGCTTGCAAAAAATTCTGAAATTCCATCTCCCATATGTAATCGACATATCACTTTTTGGTAGATGCGAAAGACTGCATGCATAAATTCTCTCGGCACTTGAAGGCTTTGCATACGTCTCCAAAGATTTCCTCACGGTACCATGTCAAAAGCTTTCTTGAAATCCACAAAGCAACAATACAACTTTTTTCCTTTCAATCGAGACGCTTCCATAAGAACTCGAAGAGTGACAAGGTGATCAATAGTGCTATGATGCTTTCGAAAACCTGCTTGGCCAAGCGCACGTTTGCCATTCTTTTCAGCCCATTCACTTATCTTCATCTCCATGATACATCCAAATAACTTTGCCATCAAAGAACCAACCATTATAGTGCGATAGTTGTTCACATTGTTTACATCTCCTCCTTTGTGCAAAGGTTTGATCCAATTTGCACTCCAATCATGAGGCATGCCATACTGAAGTGCAAGGTTAAACATATCGCATATCCAATATCGTGTTTTCTTGCTTGTCCATTTAATCATTTCAGCCTTGACACCTTGAAGGTCACCTGCCTTGCGAGTAGCAAGTTTCTCAAGCGCGCGGCATACATCTTCAATGGTAAAGAAGGGAGACATAAATGGAAGGGAGCTACAACCCTCCATCTTATCAACATTGGGTTGCTCATAGAGGTTCTTACAATGCATATACATATCCTCAAGAGTCAAGTCACCAAAGCTCTCAACGCGCTTGCCTTTTAGATTTTGCCAAAACTTGCCACATGCATGTGCTTTCTCTTGTGCTAAAAGAAGTTGTTTTTCGACTTCCCACCTTCTCCTCTTCTTTTGAACAAGTGCTTTGTATGTGTGTGAACATTCCAAGTAAACTTCCTTGTCTTTGATTGCATCCAATCTTAGCAAGTGTTTTCGGGCTTGACTACATTCCATGTCAAACCATTTCTTCTTGGTGCTACCCTTCTTAGACCTTTTGCAAGACATGTGTTTCACCGAAAAGCATTCCTTCGCACAAGAGAAAATTACTTCTTTGAAAACTTTCCACTTGCATTCTAATGTTGGGCTCCCTTGATGCTCTATCATGCTTAACATTTGGTCCACCATATCAGCATATATAAGTGCTCGTTTGAAGTCTAGACGTAGGTACAAATGATTCACATCATGATTGGAGGCTGCATGCTCGGGCCGTTTACCACACTTGAGGTCAATACATAACATCCTATGATCCGATTCCGGATTCCATTCACCAAGTGTAAAGCTTTGTATGCATTCTAGAGTGGCTTCTGAGAGCAACATATAGTCAATCATGCTAGCACCATTGTGCTTTCTACATGTAAAGTCATTGGTGCCTTGCCATAGAGATACACCATTTGCAATGAGCATTCCGGTACTATTGCACATATGTAGAAGTGACTTTCCATAGTGATCCACTTCTTTTGCATCATTAGAACTTCGATTATACATGTATGAGTCATCCACTCTTCTTGATACATGCGGCATGTCGACTTGTTGTGTGTCGTGTTGTAACATATTTGTGCGAGCATTCATGTCTCCAAAAACAATGACTTCACCTTGATCCTTGTAATGAGCAATGTCTTCCTCTAGTTCAACAAAGGGCTGATCTCTATCCATATTCAAGCGAGCATAAAAGTTGGAGTCATAGTGAGGAATGTAGCAGCCGGCCACAAACATGACTTGACCATTTGGTGGGTTGATTTTCAGCCATAAGTAGCGTTTATACTTATCTTCTTTGACAATGGAAACATCTTTCAAACCCTTTTTGGTCATACATGCTACGCCTCCTTGGCCTCTTCGTTGCTTTGCATTTTTGGCCCACATCAAAGAATGTACATCGTATTTGTCAAATCCAAGAATTCGTTGCGCATCATGCTCCCATGTTTCGACAAGAAGTATCACATCGGAGTCATTGGTAAGCTCATCAATGCCAATTCCCGCATTCCATGGATACCCGTTACAATTCCAAAAGCTTATTCGCAAGCGTGAGTTGGTCTCATAGATCATGTGTCCCTATTTGTTGGGTGGACTTGCATCCTCCTCAAGTGACTTTTCTTCTTGAGATGATACCTTAACCTTCTTGCTTCTTTCCTCGTATGCTTTGCGACGTACATTTTGTTGCATAAGAGTGCGATCCTCATATACATTACAACCCGTTCCTTTGAGGTAGATCCAACCATTGTCAAGGATGATCTTTCTCTTTACCTCATCAGCCATGGTACATACAATAGGTCTTTCTCCCGAGCGAGGGACTCCTTGTTTTCCAACTCGATGTGCACCATAAGCCATGATTCCTGACATGCCAAAGTGTGTAGCAAAAAACTCTTCAATAGCAACCGCAAGAGATTGGGGTGTTTCCATGCTTTCCTCCTTGATTCCACGAATGACGATGTTCTTTGAGCGTTTTTGTCGTTCTTGCAATTCTTGAGTGTCCACATTCTCTACATTCTTTGCTTGGACAACGGCTTGCGTGATAGGAGATGTAGAAACCACATTATCCTTACATATATCAGCCCATGATTTGGATGCATTTCTCATCTCACATACATCATGTCGTATTGTATCTATCGTTTCCTCTTTCAATACATGATCACTCTCAACTTTGCTCAAGCGCTCTTTCACTACATTCATGTCCACAAGAGAGCGTTTACATTCTTGAACTTCATTCTCAAGATGCATCAAGCGTGTTGTTTGCATTTCAAGAACCTTCTTGAGGTGCTCATTCTCCACAACGAGAACTCTTAAAGTACCATTCTCCATTGCAAGTGCGCGCAACTCTTCACCTTGCTTGTTGACGGTTTCTTGTAATGAGATCAAGTAAGCCATGATCATTGCTTCCGTTGTTGTAGACGATGTGGTTGGATTAGCATCCAAATTCCTTGGAGATTTTGCATCATTCTCCATGGCGAGTGTGGCTTTTCCACCCTTGCGAGTTTTGTCTGACATTGCCTTCAAGTCGGCAACAAAAACGCAAAGTTTTGACAGTTTTTTCAGTTTTGAGATGCTGTTACAGCAAAGCCTTCCATTACACAGAAAAATTCTGTCTTTACATCAATGCGTAGAGGGCTTCGTGCTCTTCGATTGAGGCTATAGATCACCTAAATCGGAGTTCGGATGAGCAAGTTATGGTCAAAAGAGTGAACTGCTGCCTACTAGGTCAAAAAACGGCTGTGTGCGTGTGTGTGTGTGTGTGTGTGTGTGTGTGTGTGTGTGTGTGTGTGTGTGAGAGAGAGAGAGAGAGAGAGAGAGAGCGCACATGGATTGGGTTGGAGCAGAGTGGCAAGAAGCAACACGCGAGAGAGAGAACATAGGATGTGGGTGGAGCAGCTCAACACTCTGTATATGTGTGTGTGTGTGTGTGTGTGTGTGTGTGTGTGAGAGAGAGAGAGAGAGAGAGAGAGAGAGAGAGAGAGAGAAAGAGAGAGCCCATTATTCCTCTAACTACTAGTAAAGAATAAGATGTGTACAAGTAATGTGAGGTTGGATGTCTCTCGCGTGTCCAATCGAGGTAAGAGGCACACCGCCTTTACCCCAACAAGAATAAGCCCAAGCATGTAAATGGTTGAATATAATCTAGTCTCTCAAAGAGGAACATGCTTTTGTAATTTGAGGAGAGAGGGAGAGAGATCAATTACATGCACATTATTTTAGGTCACAGTCTCAATTTTGCACCACATCCTTTAGTTTAGCATAATGGTTAAAACTATTGCAAAAGTGAACAATTGATTGACCTTATTCTACTTTAATTTCTATCACATTTTAAGGTGCAAATTGAGTGAAGGTGTACATGGACAGATAGTGTGCACCTTATCTGCCTATGCATTGTTGTGATTAGGTGATGATGTCCACTATTACGATGCTTGTGCACAAAACATAGATAGAGATGCAAGCAAGCGAGGCATCAAGAGCAACATAGATGGAAGGGGTCAATCACATTCTTGATATTAAAAGAAAGCCAACTTATCTCTTTGAAACTTGAAGCTCTCCTAGTACATTGGAAACTATATTCCTAATCTTTTCACAACTCCACTCTTAGACATGAAAAGTTTTATAATAACACAGTGTAGTAGTTATGGGCCTTCATCTTTAAAAACTTACTGACTTACCCAGTCGATACTTCTATACTTGGTAGCACTTTTGCCAGGCCTAAGTAGACCACGGGAAAGAAACGTTTCCTACTATATAGGAGGTTATGGTGTGCACTACTACCATGTATTGCTCACAACTAAGAGTGGAGTAGAGACATTGAATCCAATTTGTGTTCCCATTGTCAAAACCAATCTTAGAACCCACTCCATTTTCAAAAAAAGTTTTATTATTACATTAACTTCTCTTCGCTTTCATCTCTTCACACCATACTACCTTATCTAATTTGTATAATCAAGCATGGTAGCATTACTAGACCAAGATAGATCAAAAGGAGCCCATTCCATTTTTAAACAATTTTTTTTTATTGCATTGACTTCTCTTAGCTGTCATCTCTTCACACCATGCTAACTTATCTACTCTCTCTCTCTCTCTCTCTCTCTCTCTCTCTCTCTCTCTCTCTCCATCCCAATAGAAGTAGAGCAATCCTAAGTTTTTCTAGCTCCTCATGAAAAGTAATTTGTCTATGAGAAGCTCCCAAGCTTGGTATTTAGAGAATAATTTGGAGCATCTTACATATATTCATGTTTGTTGGAATCTATCAAGAGGTTGTGTCATGCATCCATCCTAGAAATGCAATAGAGTATACATGTAGGAAGAGAGTATTGATAGTGTTCCACTCGGAAGAGAAGATAAGCCTATGAGAATAGAGACGATGTTTCTTTGGATAGTTTCTTTACAATCCAAGTTTTTCTTAGAGCACTTCAAGTCATCGACAAGCTTCTTATGCAAGATGTCTTCTCTTGAACTGCACTTATTGCAAGTTATTTCCACAACATGGATAGGGGGAAGAATCTTTAGGTCATTTTTGTTGCACTGCAAGGGTTTCACAAAAAATGCAATTACTTATGCTTATATTTGAAGACATGCGGCATTATTAAGAAAATTGGAATTGAATGTATGTCAATGTTGTATGCGTTGCAACGTGGTGTGCTTGAAGTGCAATTGTTTACAAAGTGCCCCATAAGGGCAGGGCCAAGAAGCATTGGGCAAACGTGGAGTGAGGTTCATGCTAAGAGAACACATTGCTTTGTAAGTATGAAATTTTAATGCATTTCTCATTTCTGCTTGCTTGAGATTCTCTTTCTCAAATGGCACAATAACATTGCTTCCAAATATAGTTGAAAGCACATCATATTCTTGACAAGCCTTCTCCCCAAGATATCCTTTCTTGGGCTTCAAATATTGCAGGTTATTTCCACAACATGGACATGGAAAATAAGATCTACATCATCTCTCTTGAATGAAAAGGGAGGGTTTTTGAGCATTTGGAAGGTAGATGAGCCCTTCACAATGGAAGTAGGACACATTCTATCTTTGTGATGATCATTGTTGAAACTAGACGATACAAGTGTAGGAACCTTGAGCAAGGCAGTAGTATACATGCTGAAATCTATGAGAGTTAATGACATCATAAGATACATACTTTGGAGCATGTCAGCCAGTATGTAGGCCAATTGTCGGCAAGAGTGCACAAAGTTGTTAAGATTCCACTTATCTAGGATGCCGAATTTGGAAGGATCTTTTGCAAGGTATATAAAATAGAAACAAAGCAAACAAGTCAATACCAAGACAACAAAATACATGCAAATATTTGTGAAACATGGCCAGGGCAAAGAAGCTATTGGCTAATGCAAAGTGATGCCCCTCTCATATGCTTGCATCCTTAGTAACATATGTGTGGTCTTCTATATATCCATATATATATTATCTAATGCACGGCAAAAGGGGTGTGCCACGAGTGGAATCCTACGCTTCTGGACATTTTTTTCTTGGACCAAATGTTGTGATTTGGTCCAGCAAACCTTTGCCTTACTATAGTATAGCTTCAATGGCAAGCTTCTCTTTGTCATGTTGATCTATCTCTATCTATCTATCTAACTATGTGTGTGTGTGTATGCGCGCGTGCGTGCGCGCTAATTGACATGCAATTTTTTTGACACCCATCTCTCCTATGTGGATCACATGCCAAGTCACATTGACCTATTTGTGTGTCAATTGTGTTGATTCATTTAGAAGCCTCCTCGAATAATAGGATGTGCCAAAAGTGGGACGTTTTCTCAATTAAACAACACAACTCCCACTTCCAAGACACAATTTGGGGGATTATCTAGCTAAATGTAATAGTATGCAAGTGATGTTCTCTCTGTTCAACCACTGATTGGGTGCATACTGGAGTTAAGTTTTGATGATACTAAAGTGATTTTGCTACCATTTTTGCATTCAAAATCATGCTCAAACATCTTGAATGCCTTTATCTTACAAAACCCAGGGTGCTAGAACTTTAGTGCTTGGTTGAGTTAAATATTCTTAAAACCGTGCCTTTACCTTAGACCAAACCCAGTGTGCCAGAATTTGAGTGCTATGGTCAGATTCATCATATCTTAGACTATACTTTTAGCTTCATTGGTTTGTAAGTATACAAACTATCGTACAACAATTTTTTGACAAAATTTGAGTGGAGGGTATCTCTTTAATTTCACTTTTGCAATGTATGTGCAAGATTGGGGTTGTTTCACTAGGATGCTAAGTGAGGACCTCTCTCCAAAGTAATCGTCATTATGTGAGAAGCTGCATGGGAAAAAATATCATCATTATGTGAGAAGCTGCATGGGAGAAAATATCTTCATATTTGGGGTGTCTTCCCTTGGAGTGCATTGATTGAGGGATATGTCTTGCAATGGGAGTGCAATGATTATGGGATTGTAGATAGGGCAGGAGGCACAATGGAGTGGGTTCCACATAGATGCAATCATATATTCTTGCATATTGAAAGCATGAGGTTGTATGCAAGAAGCTGGCACAGGCAGACAAGGTCAGAATAAGATTGCTAGTCAAGTCCTTTTTAATAAAACATTCACATTTGCTACTGCTTTGGCTGACATAGATGCCAAGTGTTAAGTATTCCTAGAAGCATACAAAGTGTTCACGAGCTTTATGTCCTGAAGTGCATTATTAATATGATGTACTCAATACAAAAGAGCAAATTAAGAAGCATTGGGCCATTTTTAGCCAATGCAAAGTGAGTGTACCTCTTGAGAAGAAATCATATCTGATTGTGTATTGAAGGCACATAGACTATCTCGAGTATGACTAGACAACGATGCCTCCAATTTACTATCACCCAAAGTATGCACCAGCCATTTTGGCATACCTCTAGCTTTCTTATTCTCAACCCTTTCCTCATCAAGTACGTCATGTACACCTGCATTAGTAATAGGCTCATCTTCAGCATTTTTAGGATTTCCTATAGGCTGTACATTTGCCTCATTAGAATTTACATTCAAACTTACACCATTGAAAAGAGGCAACAAAGTGTCATAAATGTCCTTTGAGCTTACATTACTGACTCTAGTACATGACAGCAAGGAGTGAACAAAATTTTCCACAAACAACATCTCGTGAGACCAAGAGACGCTTTGTTTGTGGATGATACAACCTGTAACCTTTTCTTTTAGCATTATAACCAACAAAATTACATTTGATAGCCTTATCATCCAATTTCCTGCGTTGTGTTTGTTGCACCAAAGCATATGCCAAACAACCAAAAACATGCATGTGCTCAATAGAAGGCTTTCTATCATGTCATGCTTCATATGGAATCATAGACTGCAAAGATTTCGTAGGACACCTATTTACTACATAAGTGGCACACATGATGGCCTCAAGCCAAAATCAACATAGCAAAGCTTGAATTTTGACCATACATCGTGTAATTTTTGTCAGTGACCTATTTTCCTCTCAGCAATACCATTTTGTTGAGGTGTATATGGCACTGTACATTGGTGTTTTATCCCACGACTAGCCAAAAATGCATCAAATTCATGAGACATATACTCCCCCCCTCCATTTGAATGGAGGGTGCCCATATCACATTTTGAAACACTTTCAACCATAGCCAAAAATTGTTTGAAGCACATAAACACTTCAAACTTCACTTTAAGTGGATACACAAATGCATGCCTGAAGTCATCATCAATGAAAGTCATGAAGTAAAGGTAATTGCCCAAGGACGTAGTTTGCATGGGCCCACAAACATCACTATGCACAAGCTGCAACCTGTATGTGGCCCCAACTAAACCATCCTTTGGAAACTTCAAACGATGCATCTTACCCAAAATATAGCCTTCACAAACATGTTTGATAGGTGCTTCAAGAGGTGGCAAAGAAGCAACCTTATCAATTTTTTGCAAATGCAGCAAACTGTCAAAATTTAGATGTCCAAAACGTGCATGCCAAAGTTTTGCATCTAAAATAGCCTTAGAATCCATAACTACATTTGCAAAATTTTGCCCACACTTGCCATACAATTTGAGTTTATACACCCCACGGCATAAAATGCTAGATGCAACAATTTCATCACTGAAATTGAGATCATGTACTCTACATCTTTCATCCACAAATTTGACTACAAGTCCAAGTCTAGCAAGTGCAAAAAAAAAAGATTCTTCTTGATCCCAGGTACATACAATGCATCAACAAGTGTGAAAGAACTGCCATTTGCAGTAGTAAGCACAATCTGCCCAACTCCTTGAATCGGGATAAGAGGCATTGTTGGCACAAGTGATTGAATTCCCAAGAGGGAAAGACTCAAGAGAGGTGAACAAATCACGATGTGAGGTAATGTGATTTGTATCACCATTGTCAAATTACCACACATGTGAATCTGCATCAATTGACATGCATGCATCATGAACAACAGGATCATAAGTACACTATGCACTAAAATTCCATTCTGCATCAACATCAACATCACAGTCTCCGGTCACAAAAGACTCAACAATAGCTGCATTTGTAGTGGAACTAGCATTAGTAGTGGAACAAGCCTCATTCTTCTTAGCCTCTTTGGCCTTCAACTTAGGACACTCCTTGATCAAATGATCATTAGCTTTACAATAATGGCAACACACCTTCTTTTTTCCTTTTCACTAGAATTCACAAACAAATTGATGTAGGTAGATGCATTAGGAACATGTGATTTACCACTCATAGAAGAATCATGAGGAGTGGCTACATTGTTGTTACCACCTTTTCTTGGAGTAGCAATAAAGGCATGTTCAACTGCACGCTGTCTAGTCCTTTTTTTTTTGGGAAAGAGACTCTTGCACTAGCAATGTGCATAATGCATCAAACTTGACAACTTCAGGATTTCCTTGGGTCATAAGTCTCCAAGTACTAGCAAAAGTCTGGTAAGAATCTACCAAGGCATCAAGAAAAATCTGCACAAGGAAACTGTCTGAACTGGATTCGCCTGCAGAAATAGGTTGCTCATTTATATCCTTGACACCAGCAAGGAAAGTGTCCATATCATCTTCCTCATGCAGCTCTTTACGTAGCAATACAATTTTTGTTCCATTGCGACTTGCATAAAGACCAGCCAGAATATCCCAAGCCTGTTTTGCAGATTTTGCTGAACAAATGTGGGGAGTAATAGTGAGCTTCACAGACAACGCAATCAATGCATGAGCCTGCATATTTTTTACATCCCAACGAGCTTGCTCAGCCATAGGCATAATAGCTCTGGCAGCAACAATCCTGCCACCAAAACCTGCAACATCGCCTACATCCTCACAACCAGGAACTACATCAATGTCCTGCACAATTTTCCAAACACCCTTTGACACAAGTACATGTTGCATCATGTAAGGCCACATAGGGTAATTGTCCCCATCCAATCTATCCTCAATAGCAAACGCCTTGAACACATTTGTGTTGTTGTCAGCCATGGTGAATGTTCCACTTGATGTGAAAACTGCCCAAAAAGAGGAGAAACAAGGCAAGAACAACACGTGCTACATAGCACAAACCATAGAAGATTGTAAGGGACCTATTATGAAAAAAACGGCACTGAAAGCAATTATGTACAAAATGATGAAATCGCCTGAGCAGTACACTTTGTAGTGGAAACGGATACCGAAATGAGCTCAAATCAGAAATCTGAGCAAGCCACGCTCTACGAGCTTACTCGAAATATTTGTTGACCTACGAACGCTCGCCAAAGCTCACAAAAATTGAAGAAAGTGAGCATGTGTGTGCTGGAGCTACTCGCGACTAAGCTCGGGAGGATACAACCTGCACTCTGATACCAATTGTTGGAATTAGGGTTGCAGGAAAACACATATAGCTTAGAGAAGACAAAGAAAGATCAAGGCACACAACAGAAAGTATATTACTTAGTGTGCAATGGAAAGATAAGATAGCCCTAGAGTGATGGGCGTATATACAATGCGCGGGGGAAAAAACCTCCTAGTGAGGGAAAAATGCCTCGATGGTCCTAAGTGTGTTCACACACATCACTACCACATGTATATGGTAACGATTATGCAGATCATATAAGTAATTAGCATGGTGTGAAAAGATGAAAGCTAAGAGAAGTCAATGTAATCATAAAACTTTGTTTGAAATTGGAGTGGGTTCTAGAATTGGTTTTAACAATGGAAACACAATTGGATTCAATGTTTTTGGTCCACTCTCCTACTTGCTATGATACTTGCATCTTTCTTGTGAGCAAGACATGATAGTAGTGCACATCATAAACTATCGTATTATAAGAAGGTCATCTTTCCCTTGGTCTACCTACGGTTGGAAAAAGTACTACCCGGTCCAAAAGTACAACCAAGGTATGTAAGCAAGTTGTTAAAGATGAAGGCTCATAGCTACTACACTGTCTAATCATTAAAAAATTCATGTTTAAAAGTAGAGTTGTGAAAAAATTAGGAGAGACTCAAGTACCATGGGAGTTTCCAATGTACCAGAAGAGATTCAAGTTTCAAAGAGATGAGTTGGCTTTCTTTTGATATCAAGAATGTGATCGAACCATCTACGTTGCTCTCTAGATGCCTCATTTACTTGCATCTCTATCTATGTTTTGTACACAAGCATGGTAATAGTGTGCATCATCACACCTAATCACAATAATGCATAATCAACTTAGTACAATAAGGTGCAAACTATTTGTTCATGTACACTTTCATGCCATTTGTACCTTAAAATGTGATTGAAATAAAAGAAAATTAAATTTGCTTAATTGTTTATTTTTGTGGGAGTTTTGGATCTGAATCATGGATGTCATTGATTTCTCTCCCCAAAGTACAAACACATGTTCCTCTTTGAGAGATAATATTGTATTCAACGATTTACATGATTGAACATATTTCCTCATGCACAATCTATCCCATATACCAACCATTTGGCTTAGCTCCTACTCCATTAAATGTGGGACCGGACATTGAAGCAACATAGGAGAGCCTCTCTTTGTATTCACATTATGTCCCTTGAAAATTCAAGAGTATGAGCATTATACCCTACTTGAGTGTTTAGCTTTTAGTCGCATCAATTTTGATTTTCTTACATTCTAGCCGGGACCATGGTGTACATTTATTTCTCTCCCAAAAACTTCATGAATCATTCAATTTGTTAGTTGTCACCATCATATCCATAGTCCTCAAGCGTGCTACATGTTGTATTTGATCCCATAAGTCAATCTAACCTTTTAGGACGGTGACTCTCTCTCTCTCTCTCTCTCTCTCTCTCTCTCTCTCTCTCTCTCTCTCTCTCTCTCTCTCTCTCTCTCGTTCGTTGAGATCATTGTGATTGTTTCGACGATATTAAGAATCCCACCTCCCTTTTCTTCCTCCTTGAGAAAGTATGAAGGCATGTAAACAATTGTGTTCAAGAATCAAGACTCATTGGATACATTTTTTAGGTCTCTTGTGTACTTCTTCTTATTCTTCTCTCTCTCCCTCTCTTTTTGTCTGTTTGTCTATCTTTCTCGCTCCCCCTCCATGCCCCCCCCCCCCCCCCCCCTCTCTCTCTCTCTCTCTCTCTCTCTCTCTCTGAACTCATTAGGTTTCCACTCAATTATTTATTTTGGTGATGTTCAATGTTCTCTCTCTCTCTCTCTCTCTCTCTCTCTCTCTCTCTCTCTCTCTCTCTCTCTCAATTTAGAAAACTTTTAAATGTCAATAAAGAAGTTATATAATATTCTAACATCATAGAAATAATTCCAACTTATTTCAAAGATTTAAAGGCTATGAAAAATTGGAATGATACAGAGATGGCATGCATAAGTTGAGATCTCTCTCTCTCTCTCTCTCTCTCTCTCTCTCTCTCTCTCTCTCTCCCCCCCCCCCCTCCCACACACACACACACACACAATGTGTGCTTGAGTTCAAGACTCTATGGATAGATATTTGAGAGCAGCTATGGTTGTTCTTATCATGTCAATATCTCTCTCTATGTGCTTGTGTGTGTGTGTGTGTGTGTGTACACACACACACAAACACACACATCTCTATGACCTTTTGCTATTATCCTAGTATAGTAACTATGACAATCAAAATTTCTATTCTCCCCTCTCCTCATGTCCCTTGCCAACCTCTCTCTCTCTCTCTCTCTCTCTCTCTCTCTCTCTCTCTCTCTTCTTCCTTCCTTGTATTCAATTTTTTATTCTTGTTGTGTAGAATTTAATTTCTCTTTAGATTGTTTGTACACCCTTAAACATTTTTCCATCTCCCCCTTCTCCTTGCCATGTCATTCATTGGGTGCTAAAAATTTGTCTGTGCACCCTTGTCAGTCAAAATTTAGAGAATTCATAGATTTTTAAACTTGGAACATAGTTTATCTCTTAACAAAAAAGAACAAAATACCCTAGAACTGGTAAATGGCTTGTCAATTGAGCACACTCTCTCCCCATTTGGGGTGCCAATGCCAAGGTTGATTTTTGTTGGACATTTCGTTCATTTCAAGGCATTTTGTTGGATTTCTATAGGTAAACAATGTTAGCTAGTCTTTAAGAAACACTATAATGCCAAGAAATTGTACTTATTCTAGGGTAGAGGGGCTAGTGGTGATATAGCTAACTCTGCACTCGGCACCTTTTTGTCATGCAACAGGAAATTCAGTGATAAGGAGCTCAATTGAAAGCCCTTGGCCCAAGGAGCCCAGAGATGAAGTGGCGGTGCCAGTGATGGAGAGCACAGGAAATGCGCACGCCATGAAACTTTCCTTTGTAACAAAAATCGGCACGAGTAGGCAGCCGTATCCAAGGGGACTAAAAAGACAAAGCACCAACAAGGCATGAACCCACACACCAGCCAATCCAAAATTGACAGGTTAGCATTAAGCTATCCACTACGCACACGCCCGTGTACTTCTACTGGTTTGAAGTAAGATTTTTCATTGGGAGGCTCATTGATCCTATAAAGGTACCTTGCTCTTTAGTGGCCCCTTTACCCTATATAGAGTAGATCGTCTTTTGACTTTACATTCTAAAAAGGATTTTTATTTCTTACAATCTTATCCTTCAGTTTTCCATTTTAGATTCCTTGTTTTGTAAGGTTTTTTTTGGAGTCAATCAATGAGTGAAACATAGAGGCCTTCTTCGTTGAAAATCAATGAAGTATTTCTTTTTCTTACAATCTTATCCTTCAGTTTTCCATTTTAGATTCCTTGTTTTGTAAGGTTTTCATTGGAGTCAATCAATGAGTGACACATAGAGGCCTTCTTCTTCGTTGAAAATTTTAATCTTCGTTGAAAAAGGATTTTTATTTCTTACAAGACGGGCAATTAATTACACATGATGAAAGTTTTAAATTTGATTTTAATAATTATTATGAGCGATTGGCTAAAATAAAAAATTTAAGTTTTTCTTTAGAAGCAGAAATTGATCTTTTTAATCGCTTAAGCGAATTTGAACTCAGAAGATTTTTACTTCAAAATAAAGGGTTGAATGGTTATTGGACCTCATATATTATTTTACATGCGCCTTCTAAGTATTTAAGTAATCCGTTAGAAAATTAGCTTATTCATCATTCGCAGATTATCAAAGCTACAAGAGAACTTTTTGGAATATTTACAAAAATATATTAAAAATGATATAATTATAGCTTCAATCCCCTGTGGAATAATGAATGATTTACTTACATTAGATTATTCAAAATATAGAAATATTAAATTAGTTGGATTTGATTTAGATGCTAAATCCATTGCATTAGCTAAAGCAAATTCCTTAACGCATGGAAAGCAGTCCCTTACTTCTTTCAGCCAAAAAGATGCTTGGCAGCTTTAACGTCAAGAAACAATATAACTTTATCTTAAGTAATGGTCTTAATATATATGAGCCTAATGATCAAAAAGTGATTGCTTTATATAAGGAGTTTTATAAAGCTTTATCCCATAAGGTATATTAATCACAAGTTTCTTAACTCCTTCCCCTGTCAATTCTAAAGAATCCAGTTGGAAAAACTTTGATATTGGATGCTAGAAAACAAAAAGCAATCTTCAGCGATATTCTTGAAGTAAAGTGGAGGCATTTAGAACTGAAGCCCAAACAAGAAGTCAGTTAGAAATAGCAGGTTTTAGCTTAAAGTGATTTATGATTCTCAAGGTATGTTTCCTACGATAATAGCTCAAAAAAATAATACTGACTGAATACATTTGCTTCCATAAAAATACTATTGTATTATTTTATTGTAATTAAAGTTTTATTTGAACAATAACCATAAAAGTAGCAAAAAATTTTAAATGTTCGGTCGAGAATGTATGTGAGATTCTTTTTTTGAAATGAAAATTCCAGCTGGCGCCCCCCCCCCCCCCCCCCCCCCCCCCCCCCCCGCACCTCTTGATAGCTATATGTGTAATAGGCTTGATTTAAATAGGCATTAATTAAAAATCCTACAGCTACTTTTTTCGTCCAAGTTGATAGGTGATCAATGATAGATGTTGGCATTAAAGAAAATTTTAGTAGGTAGACAAAACTTTAGAGCCAGCAAATAATCATATTGTAATTGCAATACTCAATAATAAATTCACCGTTAAAAGATTAAAAATTGATACAACAAGAATGTATCTTATAGCGGAGAATAAGTTATTTCCTTCACTTAAAATCGATGAAGATTGTTATATTTGTGGAGCAGTGACAAGCGTAATTCATCAACTCTAACATTTCAGTTGTTTTATGGCTTGTAATGCTTGGTATAAACTAGCAGCCAAAATAAGAATAACCCCCTATTTCATTATTTTATAATATTACCTTAATGTTCTACTCTAAGTAAAAGCACATTTCGTTATTTCGATAAATAAAAACATAGATTATTTAATAATTGAAAAGGTTTTGAATGAACTTCATAAATCTATATATGTCTCTAGTAGCTCTTCCTGGTTCTTCTGTTTACTATCTACAAGCATATAAAGTCTTTGAAAATCTGCTAATGACTTAGCGTTATCAGGTTATTTAATTAGCTTATTTACCTCTGCTAACTGGCTAATATATGGATATGTAATTAAGGATATCCCTCTTATTTCCTTAGGCACTATAAGTTCTATTGGTGCCTGATTAGTTCTGCTTGGAATTTTTAAATTAGCTATTTAAGGAAATAATAAGACTTTATAATATATTGTTTAGAAGGAATTAAACCTATTTCTTATAATCTTAGATGAGTTATAGACTACATATAAAATATAACTCATCTAAATTATTTAATTTCCCAGAGAAATATAAATAGTTAGCTTTAATTAAAGTACTTACGTTCTTTTACTACTTTTTCCTCTTGTTTTGAACTTTGCCATTTTTTAGCAGATTCACGTTTGTTGTCTTTTTGGCTTTCTGTGCTTGCAGAAGATTTTTCTTCAACATCAGCACTTGGCTTTTTATCAACATTTTTCATAGTAAGTTTAGCTTTGCCCTTATCATAACCTATGATTTTTACTCTTACCATATCGCCTTGAGTTAATACAGAAGCTACTGTTTCAACTCTAGTATCTGAGATTTCGCTAATATGGACAAAACCATCTTTAGCATTAATATAATTAATAAAAGCGCCAGCATCTAAAACTTTTACTACTTTACCTTCGACTATATCACCAATTTCTAGCTCAAATACGATTGCTTTAATTTTATTAATTGCCATTTCTAATTTATCATTCCCAACTGCTGAAACTGAGACAGTTCCATCGTCGAAATATCTATTTTAACTCCAGTAACTTCACAAATTTCTTTAATCACTTTACCGCCAGGCCCTATAACGTCTTCTCTAATTTTATCTTTATCAATTTTAAAGCTTTGGATACTTGGAGCATATTGGCTAATTTGAGTGTTAGGTTGATGGATCACTTTTTCCATCTCTTTTAAAATATGTTGGCATCCGACTTTAGCTTGTTGTAGTGCTTGTTTCATGATTTCGAAAGTTATGCCTAAAACTTTAATATCCATCTGGAGAGCAGTAATTCCATCAGAGCCTCCTGCAACTTTAAAATCCATATCACCGAGGTAATCTTCCTCTCCAATAATGTCTGACAAAACTACAAACTTTTCTTCTTTTTTAATTAATCCCATAGCGATCCCAGCTATAGGAGTTTTTATCGGAACGCCAGCGTCCATTAAAGCCATTGATACTCCGCAAACGGTAGCCATAGAAGAAGAACCATTACACACTGTAATTTCGGACACTACTCTAATGCTATAAGGGAATTGGGATTTTGTCGGCAACACTGGATTAATTGCTCTCCAGGCAAGTTTTCCATGACCAATTTCTCTTCGTTCAGGAGCCCTTACCAGAGTAGCTTCACCAACAGAATATGGTGGGAATATATAATTTAGCATAAACCACTCTTTATATTCACCATCGAGACTATCAATAATTTGCTCGTCCTGAGTAGTACCTAAAGTACTAACAACTAATGCTTGCGTTTCTCCTCTTGTAAACAGACTTGATCCATGGGTTTTAGGAAGCAATGCAACTTCACAACTGATTGGTCTAGTATCAGCTGGTCCTCTACCATCAATACGAATGTTTTTTGTCAAAATTTCTTCGCATAAAATTTCTGACTTAACCTCATCTAGCGCGATCTCAACTTGTAAATGAGTAAATTTATCGCCATCCATAAAATGAGTTAATGCTCCTGCGGCAATTTGTTTTAACGTAGCAACTCTTTCTTGTTTCGATTTTATTTGAAAAGCTTTTATAATTTCTTCTTCCTCTTTCTCTCTAATTTGACTTTTTAATTCTTGAGGGAAGAGATCAATTACTGGCCACTTAGGCTTACCAGCTTCGACAACTAATTCTTTAATCATTTGGATAACTGGTTGGAAAGCGTTATGTCCAAATTGCACTGCTTCTAACATTTGTTCTTTAGATAATAATGATGCTTCTGATTCAACCATCATTACAGAATTATCTGTGCCTGCTACTATTAGATCAAGCTTACTATTTTTTAAAACTTCAAAAGAAGGGTTAAGTACAAATTCATTATTAATGAATCCAACTTTACTAGCGGCAACAATCTCCTGATACGGTACGCCTGAAAGTGCAAGCACAGCTGAGGCACCAATTATTGCTAAAATATCTGTACTGCATTCAGTATCGTAAGACATAACAGTACAAATTACCTGTGTTTCATTAAAAAACGAAGAATGAAAGAGAGGTCTAATAGGTCTATCAATTAATCAGTTTGCCCTCTATATTTGTGTCGCTCAAATTCAACTAATTCGCTTGCAAGAGTATAGGGTAACTCAACAATACCCAAATTCGTATATCCTACCCCTATACCCTTATCATTTAAAAACTCAATCATGCATTTTGTACGCTCTATTAAAGTCATTAAATATTTATAAATTCATTTCTAACTTAAATCAGCAAATTCAAAATGTTGACTAGCTACTAATGTTTCAATATTTGAAACTTCATTAAGATGTAGAAAATCATAAAGCAAATTTATGCTAGCAGAGTCTACATTTACACTATAGAATTCTCTTCCTAGTAATATATCATTTAACTCAAATAATATTTTTGATTCTATTATTTGTGTTTTATTCAAACCTTTAAGAGCGAAAAGAAATATAGGAAAATCATTTAAATATATTTTATAATGATGTATGTTGCCTAGCTATTTTTCACATTTCAAAAAATTATTAACTTATTTTCAATATCTAAGGACAAAAGATATAGTGCCTAGCGGTGGAAAACTGCTGGCAATTTAAAGAAACTAAAGCATTAGTTGCTCCTTTTATTATTTTATTATCTGACAGCCTTGGAAAAGCACTGTCTACTTTTTTCTAAAATCAATTATGCTTTCTAATATTTCGACTATACCCATCGCACTTAACCCAGAAAATAGAGCATCGTGCGATTTCTTAAGGTTTTGATGCAAATTAGTGGCAACTTTGACAGCAGTAGGCACTAATGTTTGTTTTTTTTTTTTTTGAGAAAAGTTGAATTGTATTAAAAGATGCTGAAATAAAACATTACAATGAACCCACAGGAAGGGGGTGAGTTAGCCCCAAGCAAGGGATCAGAAAGCTAAGGCTTCTTTCATCTTGAGTCTTGTATCCTGAAAGACTTTGGCCAAGCATACATTCCATTGCTGCCACCTCAAATTGAGCTGAAGAGAAGCGATGGTTTCATCCTCATACAACAGATAACAAGATTTATTACATAGCTGAGTGGCCGAAGACTTAAGGTCATTAAAGAGAATAGACAGGGGATGGGAGACAGGCTGTTGGAAAACAGAAGCATTCCTCTTCAACCAAATGTGCCAGAGGATGTGTCCTCTCCAAAGGTTCCATAAAGGTACATCCAACCCTTTGCAGTTACCCAGCAACAGGTCTTTGTAATCCATTACTTTCAACGAGACTTGAGAGATAACATTCTGCACCAGTTTGATGATGGGTTTATTTTCTTTGCAATTAAACCAGAGATGACTGCAGTCTTCCAACTCCACCTTGCATCTACTACATTTCCCATTTCCAAGACCAGCCTTCAGAGCTCTTTTGGCTGTCCAGATTCCCTGATGCATGAGAATCCATAATAAAGTACTATGTTTGTTAGAGCTTGGGAATGCCCATAGACACTTGAATCTATATGTCCACTGCTTACTGCTCCAACACACCTTCCACAGTCTGTTGAGCTTTTTCTTGAGAGAGTGCTCAACTATACCTTTGACTTTGAATTGTTTTATCATCAACTGAGTAATATGGGACAGTTTGCAGGTGGTATGAGAGGCTCTGATTGGTACAACACAGCGTGCCATACACAAATCTGCCCTCAGTCTACACCAGTTGGCATCTGCTTCAGAGATGTGAAAATCTCTTTGTAGCAAGTGAGGAGGCTTCAAAACCCCATTTTCTAGCAAGTCTTGCCAGTTCTTAATTCTAGCTTAAAGAGTTTGTGCCCTCTTCTGCCAGCAACAACATTAGCTTTACCTACAAAAAAACCAAACCAAAAGGAGTCTAGTAGGAAGGAGCAATAGTTAGACAAGATTTCCTTTTTAGGCTTTAACAACATTCCAGGCATTCCACATTCTGCATACCAACTTGGACCCATAAGGTACACACTCCACTGGGGCCAGGAGGATGTCCCTCAGCTGAAGATTGCTCCAAACCTTATAGTGCTTCAGCTTGAACCTGTGGATGTCCCTTTCCAGAAGTAAGGCCCACTAATCTTCAGAATCAGAAGCTCTCCAAATCCATTTAGCAGCCATTTTTACAGCAAGCATTTTTATGTTTAAAATACCCAACCCTCCTTTCTCTTTTGGCAGACAGCATGTGTCCCATGATACTTTGGAGACCCTGGGATGATCAATACCTCCACCCCACAAAAAGTTCCTGGCTAAACTGATAACCTTGTTCAGTTGGAATTGAGCTGGGAACCAGCAAGACAGAAAAAAAATCAGTGAGGGGAGCAAGTAATGATTTAACACAAAGGGCCCTAGATGAAACTGAAGAATGGTGAAATTGCCAAAATTGCATTTTTTGCTTGAATTTGTGGACAACCCACTCCCATCTTTGAGCATAAGTGACTTTGAACCCCATAGGGATGCCAAGCAGCCTGAAGACATGTCCTTCCCTTATTTGCATGCACCCATCATCTGAAATGATCTGAGGGATCTGATCACTGGAGCATTTAAACCCAGTTTTAGCATGGTTTATTTGAGACCCACTGGCATGGCAGAAAGTGTCCAAGCAGTTCCAAAATTTCTCACCTGATTCCCTGTCATTGGCCATGATAGAGTTAGTGTCATCTGCAAATTGCTGAAGGACCAGATCCTTTTGAGCTCCAAGAATTTTTATGCCCTTGATGTGCCCCTTATCCAAGGCATCCTGTACTAACCATCCCAAAGAGTCAGAACAAATAGCATACAGCAATGGAGCAATTGGGCAACCCTGTCTGATGGATCTTTGCAGAGGGAAGGATTCAGAAAGATCCCCATTAATTGAAACCCTGGCAAAGGCATTACCAAATAAAATCTGAACAAATTTAATGAACTTCTTGCCAAACCCAATGTCATGTAGAGATTGGAATATGAAGTCCCATTCCATCCTGTCATAGGCCTTATCAAAGTCAATTTTGAAAAAGATGTAATCCAACTCACTATCCTGCAAGAAATCTATGGCCTCCCACAAGGTGATGATGGCATCTAGAATAAATCTACCCTTGACAAAACCCTTTTGCTCAGGAAGGATTATCTGATGCATAAAGTTACTCAATCTCCTAGCAAGAGTTAATGAAAACACTTTATAAACAGAAGTCAGACAAGAAATAGGCCTCCAGTTCCCCAGGTCTTCCTTGTGTCCCCTTTTGTGAATGAGCCTGATGATGCCAGTATTCATGGTGGTAGACAGAGCTCCTATTCTGTTGGCCTCACTCCATATGGACAAAAGGTGTGGGACCAGGAAGTTCTTGTAAACTTTGAAAAACTCATTGGGAATACCATCAAAACCAGGTGATTTACCATCCTTAAGAGAATCAATAGCCTCAATGATCTCCCCCTCAGATAGAGGCTAGTCCATCTGCGTGGCTAGCTGCATAGGAAAAGTTTTTTTCCTAATGCCAGCAATTGTAGCCCTTGCATTAGACTGGACAACCCCTCTTTTAGGGGGAGAAGAAAAAATATCAGAGTAGAAGTCCTTAGCCACTTTAAGATTCTGCTCATGAGAATCCACCACACAACCTTCAGCATTCTTGAGAAAAGGGATAAAGTCCTTAGATTTTTTCTTTTTTAACAAATTGAACATACTTTTATCTGGTCTATCAATCTTTCCTGCCCAAAAGTCCCTTGTCCAATGGAGTGAGGCCTTGTCAGCTAGGAGCTCTTCTGTCTTAAGTTTTTCTTTAAGCTCAGTCAAAAGGGGACTAGAAGGAATCCCTGGGTTTAGACCCATTTCTAAGGTCTCAATGTGCCTCCTTATCATCATCCTTCTGTTTTCTCTAAGGACTCTAGCTTCCTTTTTGTACTCAGTTAGCAGTTTTTTAGAAAGTTTCACTGCTTGATCCCAGGCTTTGAAAGCAGAAGAGTTAACAGCAAAAGCATGGTCAAAGTACCTTGTGATTTTATCTCTAATAACATCAATGCTTAATAGAGTTTGATCAAGATGAGGCCAACCTGCCCTGTACATGCATATTTCTTTCTGGATCTCTACAATAACAGGTGCATGATCAGACAATAACAAAGAACTGTCCTTACTGCAGTTTACCTGCCATATAGAATCAAGGAGCTCAGAGCTCAGGTAGCATCTGTCCAACCTAGCTGCTCTGAAGCAATTTCCATGCTGCCTGTTAGACCAGGTCATACCAGTCTCTTCTGATACATCAACAAGTTTAAGTTTAGTGGCTGCATTATCCCATTCGGCTTTTTCATTCCCCTGTACTGCTTGTCCCAGTTGTTGCCACCTGTCCTGCACAAATTCTACCATATTAAAGTCCCCAGCCCACAACACATGTCCAAGCATAGTGGAGAGCTCGTCCCACATGCCAGCTCTTTCTAATGTGGAATTAGAAGCATAGATGGAAATAACAATAAATCAAAAGGTTTATCAAGAGAAATAGCAACCCAGCTACCTTTAGCATCTGATTTTACATTCATAACCAGGTTAGCATACTTACCAGACACTCCAATAGTTGCTCCACCCTTACCATGAGAATGTGAAGTGGAATACCATTTAAATCCTGCACCCAACCTCTGAAGGTTAGAAATCAGAGCCTGGCCAGAGACCTTGACTTCCTGCAGACAAATAAAGTCTGGTTTAAGGCTTGTTTCCAAGAACCAGTTTTTGATAGCTTGAGCTCTGGTGGGATTAGTGATCCCTTTACAGTTCAAGGAGACAATTTTGATATTTGGGCACTTCATTTCTTGCTATTTTTGTTTGGTTTGGCCAGAGTCAGAGAGGCCCTGATGGGATCCTTAGACACTTCCTTCTTTCTTTTGATTGAAATATTGGGAGGGATATATAGGCAGCCTCTCCACTTCCATGAGTGACAAACGAGGGTCACCTCCAATTGTCCTTTTAATCTCTGATCATGTTCTAGAAGCTGAGCTTCAAAGAGAGTGTCATCATCCTCTTGATTCTCCCTGACCTGAGTGTTAGGAATGGCCATGTCATCTGAATCTGAAGAGGTAGTGGAGTGGAGATCTCTGTCCCCTTTCATAGGACTGTCTGGAGGAGATAATACCTTATGCAATGGATAAGAAGTAGAGTCCGGATTGACTCCCCGTTTCTGCTGAAAGTGTTCCTTGCCTTTATTTTCTGTTGTCTTCAAGTTTTTAAGAACCTCTGCATTCAATTCATAGCTGAAAGGGTCAAAATATGTCCTCCAAAAGTGGGCTGAAACTGTTTTTGTTCCTGGAAGAGATAGGTTTACTGGGCTTGTGATTCCTCATGTTATTTCTCTTAGGGATTGGCTGAAAATCATTTTTCTCCTGAGGGGTTGAGAGGCTTGAGTTGGCTGGGGGATGAGCTCAAGGCAGTCCTTAATAAAATGCCCTTGCTTTAAACTCTGGAAGCAAGTATTAGGCAGGTTTTTGTATGCCACTCCTTGCAAGTGCAATAGTTTCCCTTCTGAATCCTTAATGGGTACTGAAGTTTTCAATTCAGCCTTCAAGTCAACTTCAATAAGCAGCTGTGGATCCCACTTAGGATTGATGCTACCCCTTGATCTTTGTCCTAGCACCCTTCCAATGCATGCACCAATATTTTTGAGCCAAGGGTAATATTCTACTGGCAAATCAGGGAAGTCAATCCAAATGGGGGCTTTAGAAGGTTTGGGACCCCTAGGGTTGAATCCTAAGTACCAGTTGAAGAGTGACAGAGGTGAGTTTCTGATGATCCACTAGCCTTGACTGACTATTTGAAAAGCATCATTCTCATCATCGCAGAAAAACAAATAATAATTATTGGGGAGGTACTGCACATGGCTTACCTTTATATTCTTGTTCTCCCATTTGTGATTCATCCAAGCTTTAAGCGCCTCAACAGATGGCCTGGCTCCATGCATGAGCCCTATGATAACTCGGCCTTGCAGTTGAGAGTGCCATTGGTCCAGGTCTTTAACAGGAATGGTGACCCCTATCTCCTCACTTCTGGCCCCATCAGAAATGTCATGCTCCTGATGTAGCTTAGGTTCTCCTTTTGGGTCAGGTTGCTTTTCACGAGAAGGAGAGTGCCCTCCGCCTTCACCAGGTTGGGTGGGGTCGAGATGATTGAGCCCAGCATCCAATCCCATATTTTGCATAAAAGCCTTATAGTCTGGGTAGACATTCTCTTCTCCACCTTGCTGGTTGCCACTTTCTTCATGAGCTTGGAGATTTGGCAGAGTTGTAGAGGGCCTTTGCTGCTCCATCCCATAGAAGAACCCTTTGCTAGGACTTCTTGGAGGCATGCTGGCCATGGAGGCATATGAAGGGGGACAGGAGTTCTGAGCTTGTCTTCGAGAGCTCTCAATGTCTTGCTGCATGGGGAAGAGGATTGACTTTGAGCTGTGCAAGTGAGGCCCCGTCGTCGGAGCAGGTTGAAAGAGCGGGTTCAGCGAGCTGCTTGGGGCAGAGGGGACAAGCCTGTTGCGCAGCGTGGCGTGAAGCTCCATGCACCTCCCTTCCCCCACAGGGGAGGGGGGAGCGGTGGAAACGACGGGGGAGCGGTGGAAATGACAGAAGAGCCCAAGTCAGATGGAATAGAGAAAGGGGAAAGTGGAAGCTATGATGCTGCATGCAGTTCGTACGGGCATCACGCGTCGAGACAGACCCTCGAAGACGAAGAAGAGCTCAAGGGCCTTGTGAAGAGCCAAGGCCTCAAATCTTCTGCTACCTATGTTTGTTTAAATATTGATACTGCTTTCTTTTTTATTTCTTCAGGAATTTCTTGTTCTTTTAAGCCTTCTTTAAAGTTAGCTACCCCGACAGCGAGGACTAAGCATGGAAATATCAAAGAATGGGCCTGGAAAGCCATTTCCAGCTACAGCATGGTTCCAAAGTTTGATGAAGCACTAAGGAAGAATCTAAATAAGAAATGGAACTTGCAATGGAACTCAAGGCAATGGAGCTACAGATTTAAGTGTATTTGGAGCTTTGCTTACCCCATTAAGCATAGCTATCTTGCCTGGTCCATTATGCATCAAGGTGTATGGACTGGAGCCAGAGCACTTAAAGCTAAAATTGGAGATGGAAGATGCAAAAGATGTCAGGCTGAAGAAGACTTATCACACATCTTTTTTGGCTGCAAAGCTGACAAGAGAAAGCTGCAGATATTTCATTACTGTTGTTCGAGCCTTCACCCTCAACCTCTTACTATTAATGAAATCCTCCTTGGAGAATGTAATAGACTCGACATCCCCCTGTGGAATCTATGGAGAATGGAGTATATATGGGCATGCTGGACCCAAAGGAATGAAGCAATCTTCCAATCTCAGTTCAAAGACAACTCTTGTGTTTTCTCCATGGAGCTTAAAAGAATATTAATAGCTGTTAAATCTTCCAAGCAGATGATAGAAGTGTACAGTCAGCCTCTTAACTCTATTCAAAAGTGCCTAAGGTGGCAGTGCTGGCGTGATGCCATGCTCTCATATTATTCCTCAGATAGACTTAGGATGATTTGTTTGGCCTTATCTTTGTAAAGAAGTCGGGATGCCTCTCTTCCCTCCTGTGAGGCACTGTTGTAAAGCTCCACCCCTTTTTTAATCCAATTTCATGTTTTCTCAAAAAAACAAAAAAACAAAATAAAGTTAGCTACCCCATATTATTGCAAAGTTTTCTAAGTTTTTGGCAAGTGTAGTAGTTTGTGTATATAACTTTTCATTATTTACTGACAATATTATAGAGAAGATCTAAGAGTCTTCATCTAATTCAGTTAAATCTTTTTTTAATAAAGCTGCGATTGTTTTACCTTGCGTGGAGAAATAATTAAGCTTTTCTTTAAAACTCATATTACTAAAATTTGCATTTTTCATATTTTCTAACCCTAAATTTAATTTATTATTAAAGTTTATTCACTAAACATAATACAAAGCTTGAGGATAAAAAATTAGTTAATCTTGTTTTGAGTAAACGTTTCTTTTTTTTTGAGAAAAGTTGAATTGTATTAAAAGATGCTGAAATAAAACATTACTAAAAGATGCTAAAAGATGCATTGAGCCTTTAAATATTACGCTTCCTGAAGTTCCTAATGATTTACCGAAGAGTTTTGAAGAATTGCAACAAAAATCTTTTGCTACAAATCAAAGCCTAGAGTCTGCTAAACATGTTACCGCTGCTTCTAAATCAGGTGAAATGGTTGCTAAATCGAGTTTACTTCCTCAAATTAGTTTTAAAGTTCAAGCAGGGAGAAGTTACTATGATCCTGAAAGCCAAAATTCTATAAATTTTCAAAATGGCAGTAGTATTAGTTCTCCAATCTCAGTGCGAGTGCCAATAATCCCTAAAGGGGGAGGGGGGGGGGAGCGATATATTCAGGGATCAGAAAAGCAAAGATTCTCACTCACTCTAATGCTATAAAACAAGAAGCTAAAGTTAAGGATGTTATTGCAGAATGTATAAGTAGTTGGGAAGGATTCAATGCTGCTAAGTCAAGCATTGTATCCCCAAAATAGATTAAGAACTTTTTCTAAGTTGTCTAATTTATCGATAGACTTAGAAATAGTTCCCCAATTAGTAAGCATGCCACCAAGCCATCTCTGATTTACATAATGTTGGCCGCATTTCTCTGCATATTTTGCAACAATATCACTGGCTTGAACTTTAGTGCTAACAAGCAAAATTTTGCCATTCTTTTTAACAGTTTCATGAATGACTTTGAGAGCAACTCCCATTAAAGCTGCGGTTTGACGTAAATCTATTACATGGATATCATCCCTAGAACCATAAATATATGGTGCCATTTTAGGATTCCAACGTGCGGTTTTATGACCGAAGTGAACGCCAGTGTCGAGTAATTCTGCAATACTGACCGCAGGTATTTTAGACATATTTAATCTCCTTAAAATGTTAGCTAAACTTCCCTAGAAGTCGACCCCTCCCCTTAAGTTAAACTCGGGACTTATAACTTTTAAGCTTGCTTTTCTTCTAGGTGTGAATTTTTACTTTTTTAATTTGGGCTTACAGATTATACATTTAATACAAACATTTTCAAGTGATTATTTTGTATAAAGGTTATAGTCTGATTGAAGAAAATTTCCAACTCATGAAAAAATTCCTCAGGTTGCTCGATATAAGGAAAATGGCCACAATTTTAAAATATAACTAATTTAGAGTTAGGAATGCTTGAACTAATCTCTTCTACTGCCAAAACTGATATAGGATCATGATCTCCATGTAAGATCAATGTTGGGATATTTAACTTTCTTAACTGCGGGTGGAGATCATATGGTTGTTGCAACCAAGTTGATTTAGATATTATTTCCAATGCCTTCACACCGCTTCTGGCAGAAGGTTCACTCATTTGAAGCGATAGTTTCTTAGCATTTTTAGGGTTATAGAAATATATTGTAAAGAGATTCCTATATAATTTAGAGATTCCTTCAGCGTCTAATTTCGCAAACTCTGGATAATTAAATAAAGCACTAACTTTATGACTTATCGGTGTAATACGCTTAGCTATCTCTGCTGCAAAACTTACTTGGCCTAGAAAGGTTGCAGGCGCAGGATTTAGTAAAACTAAATTATATAAACTTTTAAAGTAACTTGATGATCTTTTGCAAGCTCTAACGTTTCTGGAAGAAAATAATTATGATTTAAGGGTTGGCCGTAAAGTATAATTACCGGCGAACCCGTCTCATAAGTTTGATAATATAACCTTCTTGCGCTATTGCTTCTGTTAGTGTTTTTAACGTATGCGAAGCCACTTAAACATAATAGGCCTAATAGACTAATAAAAACTAATAATAATTTTTGATGAAGAAATTTTCATCTCAAAGTTCTTCAATTTTATTTTTACCTTCTGCGATTATCTCTATCGCCTCTTTCAAGGTCACTTCAAATGGATCGAGCTTTTTAGGGATTGAAGTAAATGTTCCTTCATATTTAAGATAAGGTCCAAATTACCAATATTAAGAGGTACGTTAAGCAGCTTAACTGCAATATCTAAATTAACATTGGAGGGGAGAATAGAAGAAGGAAGTGGCACACGTTTTGGTTTCTCAAGTTTTGATACTTGCTCACCAAGTTGCAGATACCAACCATATGGACCTTTTTTCAAATATATATCTTGTTCTTGGGTACGCCCTATTATCTTCTTGAGGGCCTTGCATTTCTTCTCCTGAATCTTGACTTGCTGTTAAACTTTTTGGGTAATTACATTCTGGATAATTACTACATCCTAAAAAAACGCGCCAAATTTTCCAAGCTTTAAGCTCAATTTTCCGCGCCTGGACAAGAGACGGGCAAGCAATTGTCCGCTTCCAAATTAGGTCGTAAAGTCTGTAGAAATTTTTCTCAATTTTATTTTGTAATATATCGGGCGTCAGGTTTATATCTGTTGGTCTAATCGCTTCATGTGCCTCTTGTGCATTCTTTGCTTTAGATTTATAGATACGAGGAGCAGATGGTAAGTATTTATCACCAAAATCATTCTGATTTTACCTCATATCATGTCATATTAGTGCAATAAATTTATTGCACTAATATGACATGATTTTACCTCTTAATTTTTGTTGAATTAACCCTTTATTGGCATAAGCTTTGTATTACTCTAGCAAGCTGTGCGGCTGGAGCTTGCAATATACCAACAGTTTTTGCTGCTGGCCGAGCTTGCAGGATACCAACAATTTTACCTCTAAGCGCATCTAACGATGGCAATTTAGCTAATTGTTGCACTTGGTTGGCATTGAGTATCTGGCTATCTACTATTCCACCAATAACTTTAAAGTTATCACTAGCTTTTGCAAATTCCACTACTTGCTTGGCAGCCGCTACCGGGTCAGCCGAATATGCAATAGCCGTCGGACCTTTAAGCAAGCTAGACATACTATCTAGTCTCACTTGTTTTGCTGCTATTTTTGACAATGTATTTTTAACAACTTTAAAACCTGCGCCATTATCGCTAACAGCTGTACGCAAAGCTGTTATTTGACTTACGCTAAGGCCGTGATAATGTGTTATTATTACGGAATTTGAGTTTTTATACACATCTTCAAGTGCTGCAACAAATTCATGTTTTTCTGATCTTAACGCTTAAAAACTCTCCTTTATAATGTTATTGTAAAAGCTCATGCTAAATCTATTTTTATAGATGGCCCCTTTGTTGATGACAAATATATTGCCTTCTTTTAGCACCAGCCGGTTTAGCTTTACTAACAGCTGAAACTGACACCTGAATATTTTTAAGCAAACCTTGATGCGTAAACGATAGTTTACCCACACATCTTATATGGGACTTCATCAGAAGAGCTACTTAATGTAAGCCATACCTCAATATCGTTAAATTAAGGCTAGTATATAAAATATATGTTAAATCCAAAAGTCCCTTTAAAAAAAAAAAAAAAAAAAAACCTTTCATAATCAATTTTCAAAGAAAAACCATACAAAGGCCGAAGACATTGCAAAATGACATAGAGCTATGCCAACGAGACTTACAACACCTTACGCAATGAGTAAAGCATAAGCTTCGTCTGTTACCTTATGCTTTACTCATTGCGTGAGGTGTTGTAAGTCTCTCCGTTGTCAATGGCATCACCCTTCAATCTCTCTGTGAGGTGTTGTAAGTCTCTCCGTTGTCAATAGCGTGAGGCCTTCAATCTCTCCGTTGTCAATGGCATCCGTCTCTCATCGGGCTTGGAAACGAAATCTGTTTGCCTTTGTCCCATTTAGCCACAAGAGAGAGAGAGAGAGAGAGAGAGGATGTCGAGGCCGAGGAGAGCGAGAAATACTAACTTGTGTGTGTGTGTGCGCGCGCGCGCGTGCGTGTGTGTGTGAGAGAGAGAGAGAGAGAGAGAGAGAGAGAAACTTGAGGTTGTGGAGGAGGAATGCCGAATTGTGAGGCCCGTAGTAAGAATACTTTAGTATTTTTTGTTTCCATAGGGTAGGTATGAATGGCCAAATTGTGAGGCCCGTTAGTAAGCACTCTTTTTTTTTTGTTTTCAATAGGGTAGGTGAGCCAGGAAGGAAGTTACATGAATGGCCAAATGTGTGAGCCCTTTGGTAAGCACCCTTGGTTCCTAAACAAAATCTTAATAGTGCAAAGGCACCCTAGCTCTATCTCAAAAAAAAAAAGTTATTAATTTTGTAGATTCGATTCCAAAAGAATCTTTCAAATTGCCCCTTCCCGCTCCCCTGCTTAGTCCAGATCGCTATGTCTAGTTGGACCTAGCTGAGTGTAATTGTGTGCAACCAAGCCCAACAGAGTCAGTGTAATTGGGTACATGTTAAAGGAATTAGAATCTTTATGAGTCTAAATAGTAGTAAAGATACGCAACTCATTGCAATCAAGTATAAAAAATGAGTGCATTTAAGTCAAAATCGGTGCTATAAAGACAATAAAACATTTGGGTGATGTAGATGACTCTACTTAACGTAGTTACATGGTGAAGGTTTGTCTTCACATTTAAGCATGTTTTCTCCAAATTATTTCTTCTTGAATTTGTATTCAAATGGGTAATTACATATCTACTCCTCAACAAACATCCATTGGACAAATATCCATAAGCCCTCCTTCCTTTGATCGAATCATGGTATCGACACCAAGCAAAGAAAACAGCTATAAGGACAGAAAGGAGAGCTCACGATTGCTTCAAAGCTAGTGTTATATATTGGAAGGAAATCTATAAAAAATAATCCACATCCTTATGAAAGCGCAAAATGTTTTTGATCATCTTGTTGTGTGGCTATTGTTGGCATTGACATGCAAAGGCAAGGAAGCTCTGAGCTTTTTTTTAGCATGTGCTAAGTGAAGTCATTTTTTCAGCATGTGGCATCGCGCAAGGGCGAGGAATTCACAATGAGACGAACTAGTTAGGGGCTATTGTAGAACCATCTCTTGCGTTGCAATTCTTTTTGTCAGGCCTAGGGTAAGACTGGGGGGCCAAGACTCACATGCGGACAAGGGTGCCATATTTAGTGAGCTACGAGCCTATATATGGTGAGGCTAGGTGGACAGTTACATGATATGCCCTTGATATGTCCTTGCTTGTGGTTGGCTAGGCCAGGAGGGGTCCAATGAGCTTCAAGAATGAGCTACGAGGGGGGGGGGGGGGGGAAGAAGGAGAAGAGGGTTACCTCTTTCTTGCCCTTTTCTTCCTTTGTTTCCTCTCTTCTCTTTCAAAGTGATGATGAGAAGGACTGTGGGTTGAACGTTTCCTCTTGGGAGGAGTTGACGGTCGCATAGACAGCCATCTTCGTGGAGCCACATCTTCAGAGGAACTTAAATTTCATTACTTTCTTGCTCTTTGTATTCCTCCTCTCGTATGGGAGAGAGTCTTCTTTTGGGGGTCTCTTCAAGAGGCCTCCTAAGCTCTCTCTCCTCTTGGAGAGGAAGGGAAATCCCATAAGCACGAAGTTGTTGAGTAACTTCGGCTTGCAAAGCAAGGTTGCCCATAGCTTGCTGCAACCTAGTAACGAGATAATTGACAAACATGGGGGCATCATCATTAGCACCTTCATATGCAAAATCAAAGCTATCAATTTTCATTCTAGTAAAATATGAACGCCCTCTTTTGGGCATCCTCTCCCTAGCAAGGGCAACATCCCATGCAATATTCGGCAGCACTTTGTGCTAGTTGAAATCAAGGAATCAATGATGGGTTTGAGGGATATGGAAACTCAAACATAGTCAGCAAGGCCAAGGTGTCGAACACAAAAGTCTTTAAATTTAGTGCAAAAACTTCAGTATTATAGAAACTTTGTTCCAAAAGCTACGTTTCAGAACATTGCCAGCAAATTTCAATTCGAGGGAGGTGATGACATCAAGCAAGGGTCGGCTTGTGTAATTGGACTCTTGTCAAGGTGGTCTTAAGTGCAAATTTCCAAAAGCACGGCTTCTCCCTCCATGCCTGGCAGCAAAGAGAGCACATCCACTACAAATTATCATACACCCACAAAGAACTAAAGTTGATTTTCGAGCATGGTTTGAAAGCTATATAAGCAGCCAATTTGTCATAAGACATGTGGCAAATTGTTGTAAAATTATGCCGAATGCATGCAAGGCATGAGTTGCAAACCAACAACGGCTCGAGGTACATGCTTTGCAAGTATTTTCTTTTCAATACAAAGTCAATTCTCTGTAAATGTTCAACAAGGTCTACTTTCTTTTGCTAAGATGTTTGTAAGTTGACAAGAGTCATTATTACCTATGAGCACAAGAACTCCATGCGTAATTATATGAAGCAAGGCTTCAATTTCGGCATCTGGCATTGAGGTTAGCTTTGGAAAATTTGTACATACGACTTGCACAACAGATATAGATTCGAGTGGGTTTTTCCTTCGAAAGATCCGAACAACTCGCCAGAGCAGGGCAATTACGTCAAACAATTTCAATTTTTTCTTGTTTTTATGCTTAAACCTTTAATTTGGAAAGGATTACCTGCTATGCAAAGCAAAGTTCTTTGACATATTTAATGAAAAGCAAGGCTTTCAACCCATGCCGAGGTATTTTCCATTGACTTGGGATCAAAAACATTGACACATAGGTTTGGGAATTTTGTTAACATATACATGTGTTAGTGATGTGCGTGAACACACTTAGGACCTCCGGGGTATTTTTCCCTCACTAATAGTTTTTTTCCCCCGTGCATTGTATATACATCCATCACTCTAGCGCTATCTCGTCTTTCCATTGCACACTAAGTAATACACTCTTGGTTGTGTGCCTTGAGCTTCCAATGCAAGTTGCAGCTCCCGCATAGTGATGATTGTGGGCCCATGCAAACTCCGTCCTTGGGTAATTACCTTTACTTCATGAATTTCATTGATGATTACTCTAGCCATGCATGGGTGTATCCTTTTAAGTAAAGTCCGAAGTTTTTATGTACTTCAAACAATTTCTGGCTATGGCTGAAAATGTCTTGAAACGTACTATGGGTACCCTCCGTTCCGATCGAGGGATATATCTAATGAATTTAATGCATTTTTGGCTAGTCGTGAGATAAAACACCAATATACAGTTCCTTTTATGCCTCAACAAAATGACATTGCTGAGTGGAAAAACAGGTCACTTACGGAAACGACACGATGTATGGTCAAAACTCAAGCATTGTCGCATTTATTTTGGCTTGAGGCCATCATATGTGCCACTTATGTACTAAACAGGTGTCCTAGAAAAGCTTTGCATTCTATTACTCCATAAAGAATCATGGCATGGTAGAAAGCCTTCTATTGAGCATATGCGTATTTTTGGTTGTTTGGCATCTCCTTTGGTGCCACAAACACAACGTAAAAAGTTGGATGATAAGGCTGTCAAATGTATTTTTGTTGGTTATAGTGCTAAAAGAAAAGGTAATAGGTTGTATCATCCACAAACAGAGAGTATCTTGGTCTCAAATGTTGTGTTTGTGGAAGATTCTGTTCAGCCCTTGTTGTCATGTACTAGAGACAGTAATGTCAGCTCATATGACATTTATGACACTTTGCTGCCTCTTTTCAGTGGTGGAAGTTCAAATGTAAATTCCAATGAGGCAAATGTACAGTCTATGGAGGTTTCTGAAAATGTTACAGATCAGCCTATTACTAATGTAGATGTGAATGATGTACTTGATGAGGAAAGGAGTGAGAATGAGAAAGCTTGAGGTATGCCTAAATGGCTGGTGCGTACTTTGCGTGATAGTAAATTTGATGCACCTTTGTCTAGTGGTACTCGTTCAAGTTCTTGCCATGCATCTTATGCATTGGATTGTTATGCTTTGGCTGTGTCTAGCTTACATGATGTTGAGGAACCTCTATATTTTGATGAAGCACAAAATTCAAAAAATTGGATGGCTACCATGCAATCAGAATATGATGCACTTCAGCTAGAAAATGACGTGCACAAAATGTTTTTGATCATCTTGTTGCGTGGCTATTGTCAGCATTGACATGCCCAGGCAAGGAAGCCCTGAGCTTTTTTTAGCATGTTCTAAGTGAAGTTATTTTGTGAAATTAAATCACCTTGTGTGCTCCTTCAAGGCATGTGGCATTGCGCAAGGGCAAGGAATTCCCAATGACACAAACTAGTTAGGGGCTATTGTAGAACCATCTTTTGCGTTGCAATTCTTTTTGTCAGGCCTAGGGTAAGACCGGGCACGCCAAGGGCCAAGACTCACATGCGGTCAAGGGTGCCATATTTAGTGAGCTACTAGTCTATATATGGTGAGGCTAGGTGGAGAGTTGCATGATATGCCCTTCATATGTCTTTGCTTGTGATTGGCTAAGCCAGAAGGGGTCCAATGAGCTTCAAGCATGAGGTCATGAATGGCCAAATGTGTGAGCCCTTTGGTAAGCACCCTTGGTTCCTAAACAAAATCTTAAAAGTGCAAAGGCACCCTAGCTCTATCTCCAAAAAAAAAAAAAGTTATGAATTTTGTAGATTCGATTCCAAAAGAATCTTTCAAATTGCCCCTTCCCGCTCCCTTGCTTAGTCCAGATCGCTATGTCTAGTTGGACCTAGCTGAGTGTAATTGTGTGCAGCCAAGCCCAATAGAGTCAGTGTAATTGGGTACATGTTAAAGGAATTAGAATCTTTATGAGTCTAAATAGTGGTAAAGATATGCAACTCATTGCAATCAAGTATAAAATGAGTGCATTTAAGTCAAAATCGGTGCTATAAAGAAAATAAAACATTTGGGTGATGTAGATGACTTTACTTAACGTAGTTACATGGTGAAGGTTTGTCATCACATTTAAGCATGTTTTTTCCAAATTATTTCTTCTTGAATTTGTATTCAAATGGGTAATTACATATCTACTCCTCAACAAACATCCATTGGACAAATACCCATGTAACTTAACGTAGTTACATGGTGAAGGTTTGTCATCACATTTAAGCATGTTTTCTCCAAATTATTTCTTCTTGAATTTGTATTCAAATGGGTAATTACATATCTACTCCTCAACAAACATCCATTGGACAAATATCCATCATGGTATCGACACCAAGCAAAGAAAACAGCTATAAGGACAGAAAGGAGAGCTCACGACTGCTTCAAAGCTAGTGTTAGATATTGGAAGGAAATCTATAAAAAATAATCCACATACGTATGAAAGCGCAAAATGTTTTTGTACATCTTGTTGTGTGGCTATTGTTGGCATTGACATGCGCAGGCAAGGAAGCTCTGAGGCTTTTTTAGCATGTGCTAAGTGAAGTCATTTTTTCAGCATGTGGCATCGCGCAAGGGCGAGGAATTCACAATTAGACGAACTAGTTAGGGGCTATTGTAGAACCATCTCTTGCGTTGCAATTCTTTTTGTCAGGCCTAGGGTAAGACTGGGGCGTCAAGACTCACATGCGGACAAGGGTGCCATATTTAGTGAGCTACGAGCCTATATATGGTGAGGCTAGGTGGACAGTTGCATGATATGTCCTTGATATGTCCTTGCTTGTGGTTGGCTAGGCCAGGAGGGGTCCAATGAGCTTCAAGAATGAGCTACGAGGGGGGGGGGGGGGGGGGGAAGAAGGAGAAGAGGGTTACCTCTTTCTTGCCCTTTTCTTCCTTTGTTTCCTCTCTTCTCTTTCAAAGTGATGATGAGAAGGACTGTGGGTTGAACGTTTCCTCTTGGGAGGAGTTGACGGTCGCATAGACAGCCATCTTCGTGGAGCCACATCTTCAGAGGAACTTAAATTTCATTACTTTCTTGCTCTTTGTATTCCTCCTCTCGTATGGGAGAGAGTCTTCTTTTGGGGGTCTCTTCAAGAGGCCTCCTAAGCTCTCTCTCCTCTTGGAGAGGAAGGGAAATCCCATAAGCACGAAGTTGTTGAGTAACTTCGGCTTGCAAAGCAAGGTTGCCAATAGCTTGCTGCAACCTAGTAACGAGATAATTGACAAACATGGGGGCATCATCATTAGCACCTTCATGTGCAAAATCAAAGCTATCAATTTTCATTCTAGTAAAATATGAACGCCCTCTTTTGGGCACCCTCTCCCTAGCAAGGGCAACATCCCATGCAATATTCGGCAGCACTTTGTGCTAGTTGAAATCAAGGAATCAATGATGGGTTTGAGGGATATGGAAACTCAAACATAGTCAGCAAGGCCAAGGTGTCGAACACAAAAGTCTTTAAATTTAGTGCAAAAACTTCAGTATTATAGAAACTTTGTTCCAAAAGCTACGTTTCAGAACATTGCCAGCAAATTTCAATTCGAGGGAGGTGATGACATCAAGCAAGGGTCGGCTTGTGTAATTGGACTCTTGAAGGTGGTCTTAAGTGCAAATTTCCAAAAGCACGGCTTCTCCCTCCATGCCTGGCAGCAAAGAGAGCACATCAACTACAAATTATCATACGCCCACAAAGAACTAAAGTTGAATTTCGAGCACGGTTTGAAAGCTATATAAGCAGCCAATTTGTCATAAGACATGTGGCAAATTGTTGTAAAATTATGTCGAATGCATGCAAGGCATGAGTTTCTTAAACCTTTAATTTGGAAAGGATTACCTGCTATGCAAAGCAAAGTTCTTTGACATATTTAATGAAAAGCAAGGCTTCTAACCCATGCCGAGGTATTTTCCATTGACTTGGGATCAAAAACATTGACGCATAGGTTTGGGAATTTTGTTAACATATACATGTGTTAGTGATGTGCGTTAACACACTTAGGACCTCCGAGGTATTTTTCCCTCACTAATAGTTTTTTTCCCCCGTGCATTGTATATACATCCATCACTCTAGGGCTATCTCATCTTTCCATTGCACACTAAGTAATACACTCTCGGTTGTGTGCCTTGAGCTTCCAATGCAAGTTGCAGCTCCCGCATAGTGATGATTGTGGGCCCATGCAAACTCCGTCCTTGGGTAATTACCTTTACTTCATGAATTTCATTGATGATTACTCTAGCCATGCATGGGTGTATCCTTTTAAGTAAAGTCCGAAGTTTTTATGTACTTCAAACAATTTCTGGCTATGGCTGAAAATGTCTTGAAATGTGTTATGGGTACCCTCCGTTCCGATCGAGGGATATATCTAATGAATTTAATGCATTTTTGGCTAGTCGTGAGATAAAACACCAATATACAGTGCCTTTTATGCCTGAACAAAATGGCATTGCTGAGAGGAAAAACAGGTCACTTACGAAAATGACACGATGTATGGTCAAAACTCAAGCTTTGCCGCATTCATTTTGGCTTGAGGCCATCATGTGTGCCACTTATGTACTAAACAGGTGTCCTAGAAAAGCTTTGCATTCTATTACTCCATAAAGAATCATGCCTTCTATTGAGCAGATGCGTATTTTTGGTTGTTTGGCATCTGCTTTGGTGCCACAAACACAACGTAAAAAGTTGGATGATAAGGCTGTCAAATGTATTTTGGTTGGTTATAGTGCTAAAAGAAAAGGTAATAGGTTGTATCATCCACAAACAAAGAGTATCTTGGTCTCACCAAATGTTGTGTTTGTGGAAGATTCTGTTCAGCCCTTGTTGTCATATACTAGAGACAGTAATGTCAGCTCACATGACATTTATGACACTTTGCTGCCTCTTTTCAGTGGTGGAAGTTCAAATGTAAATTCCAATGAGGCAAATGTACAGTCTATGGGGGTTTCTGAAAATGTTACAGATCAGCCTATTACTAATGTAGATGTGAATGATGTACTTGATGAGGAAAGGAGTGAGAATGAGAAAGCTTGAGGTATGCCTAAATGGCTTGTACGTACTTTGCGTGATAGTAAATTTGATGCACCTTTGTCTAGTGGTACTCGTTCAAGTTCTTGCCATGCATCTTATGCATTGGATTGTTATGCTTTGGCTGTGTCTAGCTTACATGATTTTGAGGAACCTCTATATTTTGATGAAGCACAAAATTCAAAAAATTGGATGGCTACCATGCAATCAGAATATGATGCACTTCTAGAAAATGACGTGCACAAAATGTTTTTGATCATCTTGTTGTGTGGATATTGTCAGCATTGACATGCCCAGGCAAGGAAGCCCTGAGCTTTTTTTAGCATGTGCTAAGTGAAGTTATTTTGTGAAATTAAATCACCTTGTGTGCTCCTTCAAGGCATGTGGCATTGCGCAAGGGCGAGGAATTCCCAATGAGACAAACTAGTTAGGGGCTATTGTAGAACCATCTTTTGCGTTGCAATTCTTTTTGTCAGGCCTAGGGTAAGTGCGGGCACGCCAAGGGCCAAGACTCACATGCGGGCAAGGGTGCCATATTTAGTGAGCTACGAGCCTATATATGGTGAGGCTAGGTGGAGAGTTGCATGATATGCCCTTCATATGTCTTTGCTTGTGATTGGCTAAGCCAGAAGGGGTCCAATGAGCTTCAAGCATGAGCTACAAGGGGGGGAAGAAGGAGAAGAGGGTGATCTCTTTCTTGCCCTTTTCTTCCTTTGTTTCCTCGCTTCTCTTTCGAAGTGACGAGGAGAAGGACTGTGTGTTGAACGCTTCCTCTTGGGAGGAGTTGGCGATCGTCTAGACCGCTATCTTCGTGGAGGCAATCTTTAGAGGAACTTAAAGTTTCATTGCTTTCTTGCTCTTTGTATTCCTCATCTCGTATGGGAGAGAGTCTTCTTTTGGGGGTCTCTTCAAGAGCCCTCCTAACCTCTCTCTCCTCTTGGAGAGGAAGGGAAATCCCATAAGCACGAAGTTGTTGAGTAACTTCGGCTTGCAAAGCAAGGTTGCCCATAGCTTGTTGCAACCTAGTAAGGAGATAATTGACAAACATGGGGGCATCATCATTAGCACCTTCATATGCAAAATCAAAGCTATCAATGTTCATTCTAGTAAAAAATGGACACCCTATTTTGGGCATCCTCTCCCTAGCAAGGGCAACATCCAATGCAATACTCGGCATCACTTTGTGCTATTTGAAATCGAGGAGTTGATGATGGGTTTGAGGGATATGGAAACTCAAGCGTAGTCAGCAAGGCCAAGGTGTCGAACACAAAAGTCTTAAGATTTAGTGCAAAAACTTGAGTATTATAGAAACTTTGTTCCAAAAGCTACGTTTCAAAACATTGCCAGTGAATTTCAATTCGAGGAAGGTAATGACTTCAAGCAAGGGTCGACTTGCATGATAGGACTCTTATCAAGGTGGTCTTAAATGAAAATTTCCAAAAGCATGGCTTCTCCCTCCATGCCTAGCAGCAAAGAGAGCACATTGACTACAAATTATCATACGCCCTCAAAGAACTAAAGTTGATTTTCGAGCACGGTTTGAAAGCTATATAAGCAGCCAATTTGTCATAAGACATGCGGTAAACTATTGTAGGATTATGTCAAATGCATGCAAGGCATGAGTTGCAAACCAACAAAGACTCCATGTGTAATCATATGAAGCAAGGCTTCAATTTCCGTATCTGGCATCGAGGTTAGTTTTGGAAAATTTATACATACGACTTGCACAACAGATATAGCTTCAAGTGAGTTTTTCCTTCGAAAGATCGAGACAACTAGCCACAGCAGGGTAATCAGGTCAAACAATTTCAAATTTTTCTTGTTTTTATATGCTTAAACCTTTAATTTGGAAAGGATTACTTGCTATGCAAAGCAAATTTCTTTGACATATTTAATGAGAAGCAAGGCTTCTAACCCATGCCGAGGTATTTTTCGTTGTTGACTTGGGGCCAAAAACATTGACACATAGGTTTGGGAATTTTGTTAACATATACATGTGGTAGTGATGTGCATGAACACACTTAGGACCGCCAGGGTATTTTTTCCCTCACTAATAGGTTTTTTCCCCCGTGCATTGCATATACGTCCATCACTCTAAGGCTATCTCATCTTTTTATTGCACACTAAGTAATACACTCTTTGTTGTGTGCCTTGAGCTTCCAATGCAAGTTGCAGCTCGCGCATAGTGATGTTTGTGGGCCCATGCAAACTCCGTCCTTGGGTAATTACCTTTACTTCATGACTTTCATTGATGATTACTCTAGCCATGCATGGGTGTATCCTTTTAAGTAAAGTCCGAAGTTTTTATGTACTTCAAACAATTTCTGGCTATGGCTGAAAATGTCTTGAAATGTACTATGAGTACCCTCCATTCCGATCGAGGGATATATCTAATGAATTTAATGCATTTTTGGCTAGTCATGAGATAAAAGACCAATATACAATGCCTCTTATGCCTCAACAAAATGGCGTTGCTGAGAGGAAAGACAGGTCACTTACGGAAATGGCACGATGTATGGTCAAAAGTCAAGCTTTTCCGCATTCATTTTGGCTTGAGGCTAGCATGTGTGCCACTTATGTACTAAATAGGTGTCCTACAAAATCTTTGCATTCTATTACTCCATATGAATCAGGGTATGATAGAAAGCCTTCTATTGAGCAGATGCGTATTTTTGGTTGTTTGGCATCTGCTTTGGTGCCACAAACACAACGTAAAAAGTTGGATGATAAGGCTGTCCTGTCAAATGTATTTTTGTTTGTTATAGTGCTAAAAGAAAAGGTTATAGGTTGTATCATCCACAAACAAAGAGTATCTTGGTCTCACGAAATGTTGTGTTTGTGGAAGATTCTGTTCAGCCCTTGTTGTCATGTACTAGAGACAGTAACGTCAGCTCACAAGACATTTATGACACTTTGTTGCCTCTTTTTAGTGGTGGAAGTTCAAATGTAAATTCCAAAGGTACAGTCTATAGGTGTTTCTGAAAGTGTTACAGATCATCCTATTACTAATGTACATGATGTACTTGATGAGGAAAGGACTGAGAATGAGCAAGCTCGAGGTATGCCTAAATGGCTGGTGCGTACTTTGTGTGATAGTAAATTGGATGCACCTTCGTCTAGTCGTACTCATTCAAGTTCTTGCCATGCATCTTATGCATTGGATTGTTATGCTTTGGCTGTGTCTAGCTTACATCATGTCGAGGAACCCTATATTTTGATGAAACACAAAATTCAAAAAATTGGATGGCTACCATGCAATCAGAATATGATGCACTTCTAGAAAATGACACATGGACTTTATGTGATTTTCCTATTGGCAAAAAGGACATTGGTGAAAAGTGGGTTTATAAGTTGAAACGCAAGCCGGATGGTGAGATTGATCTCTATAAGGTTCTACTTATTGCAAAGGGTTATGCATAGCAAAAAGGCATAGATTATGAAGAAACATTTGCTCCCATTTGTCTATGACAACTGTGTGTTTTCGATGTGCATTAGCAACTCAATTTGGTTGGAATGTACGCCATTCATACATTGTTACTGCTTTCTTGAATGGTGACATATTTGAGGAAGTTTTTGTAACGCAGCCTCGTAGTTTTGTCAAGAAAGGACAAGAGGGATAAAGTGTACAGATGCAAGAAAGCTTTGTATGGGTTGAATCAATCTCCTCGTGCTTGGTATGACAAGGCTGACACTCATTTGGTCAAACGAGGCTTTCATAATTATCCAACAGAAAGCACATTGCATGTAAAGTGTGAGGGTGATGTACTTCTCATTGTGGTTCTCTATGTAGATGGTTTGTTGATCACTGGACCAAATGAGAGACATATTGCTGAATTTAAGACTGATTTGAATTCTACTTTCAAGGTGAAAGATTTGGGGATGTTGCATCATTACTTGGGTATGCAGTTTAAGCAGTATGATGGTGGTATTGCCTTGTGTCAAAAAAGTTACATTGAGACATTGCTATGTAAGTTTGGACTTGAGGATTGCAAACCTATTGACACTCATATGGAAACATGTTTGAAATTGAGTCTTCATGATGTTGGTGATAATGCACATGTCACTCTTTACCAAATTGTTGTTGGTGTTACCATATACATGTGGTAGTGATGTGTGTGAACACACTTAGGATTGTCGGGGTATTTTTTTCCTGTTTAGGAGGTTTTCCCCCCCATACATTGTATAGACGTCCATTCATTCTAGGGCTATCTATCTTTCCATTGCACATTAAGTAATACATTCTCTATTGTGTGCCTTGAGCTTCCTTTGTCTTCTCCAAGTTGTGTGTGTTTGTTTTCCTGCAACCCTGATTCCAACAATTGGCATCATAGAAGGTTGTGTCAAGTGCATCATTTACCATGGCTGACAACAGCACATATGTGTTCAAGATGTTTGCTACTGAGGGCAGATTGGATGGGGACAATCACCCTATGTGGGCTTACATGATGCAACATGTTCTTGTGTCAAAAGGCATCTGAAATGTTGTGTAGGGCATTGATGTACGTCCTGGTTTTGAGGATGTAGGTGATGTTGAGGTTGTTTTAGGTCTTGTTGCAAGGATTGCTGCTGTTAGAGTTGTTTTGCATACGATAGAACAAGCTCCTTGGGATGTAAAGGATTCACAAGCTCATGCATTGATTGTGTTGTCTGTGAAGCGCACCATTACTCCTCATATTCGTTCAATGAAATCTGCAAAACAAGCTTGGGATATTCTGGCTAGTCTTTATGGAAGCCGCAATGAGGAAAAAATTGCATGGCTCTGTAAAGAGCTGGAGTCAACAATTATGCATGAGGAGGATAATGTGTGTCATAATATCTAACCAACCCAAATGATTTTCTCATATTAAACTGATCATTTAATGTGGGAGAATAAACGAAAGAGGGTTAGGATATAGACATGTGCTTATAGATCTATCTCAACAATGGTCCAATGGTAAAGGGGCCCAAATGAGAGATGGTCTATCAAAGAGCAAGGCTAACCAATGGATCTTAAAGACCTTAGGGTTAGCTTCATTGAAGACCTCCAATAGTTAGTGCTAAAAGTCCTTTGACCTTAGGTAAGCTAGGGTTGTGCTTAAGGTGGGAACCCGGCCCAAGCTTGAGGTGCTTGTTATGCCTGATGATTGAGATGCTTGAGATGATTGAAGTGCTTGATGGTTGAGATGCTCGAGGTGCTTGTCATGCTTGAGATGCGAGGGTTGTACTTGAGGTGGAAACCCAGCCCAAGCTTGAGGGGCTTAAGGGCCAAGCTTGTGGTGAGAACTGGGCCCGAGGTTGAGGGGATTTAGGTGTCACAAAAGTCAAACCAAATCCCTACAAGGAGGGGGAAATCCATGCAAGAAGGGAGGGTATTTTCTTGACCACTCTCTCTTTCAAAGGGCACCCCTTGCCCAAGAGGCAAGTAGGACACATGTCAAGCCCCTAGCCAAGTTACCCTCATGGTGTGCCTAAAGCCTATTTTTTGGACTTCCAAGGGGTCCAATGATAATTTAGTGGATTTAATTAATTGTTTTAGCATTTATCAAGTTCTCTCTCTCAAAGGGGAAAGGGGGACACTTGTCCCAAGGCTACCCTTGTTGCTTGATATGCCCTTGCTTGTGAGTGGCTAGCCTAGGAGGGGTCCAATGAGCTTCAAGCATGAGCTACAAGGGGGGGAAGAAGGAGAACAGGGTGACCTCTTTCTTTCCCTTTTCTTCCTTTGTTTCCTCTCTTATCTTTCGGAGTGACAAGGAGAAGAACTGTGGGTTGAATGTTTCCTTTGGGAAGAGTTGGCGATCATCTAGACCGCCGTCTTCGTGGAACCACATCTTCAAAGGAACTTAAAGTTTCATTGCTTTCTTTCTTTTTGTATTCCTCCTCTTGTATGGGAGAGAGTCTTCTTTTGGGGGTCTCTTCAAGAGGCCTCCTAAGCTCTTCCTCCTCTTGGAGAGGAAGGGAATCCCATAAGCGCGAAGTTGCTGAATAACTTCAGCTTGCAAAGCATGGTTGCCCATAGCTTGCTGCAACCTAGTAACGAGATAATTGACAAACATGGGGGCATCATCATTACCATATTCATGTGCAAAATCCAAGCTATCAATGTTGAGATGTGAGGGCTGTACTTGAGGTGGGAACACATCCCAAGTTTGAGGGGCTTAAGGGCCAAGCTTCTGGTGAGAATTGGGCCCAAGGTTGAGGGGCTTGAGGTGTCACAAAAGTCAAACCAAATCCCTACAAGGGGGGTGAGCCATGCAAGAAGGGGGAGTGGTTGCTTGACCACTCTCTCTCCCAAAGGGCACCCCTTTTCCAAGAGGCAAGTAGGACACATGTCAAGCCCCTAGCCAGGCTACCCTCATGGTGTGTCTAAAGCCTATTGGTTGGCCTTCCAAGGGGTGCAATGATAATGTAGTGGATTTAATTAATTATTTTAGCATTTATCAAGTCCTCTCTCTCAAAGGGGAAAGGGGGACACTTGTCCCAAGGCTACCCTTGTTTCTTGATATGCCCTTGCTTGTGATTGTCTAGGCTAGGAGGGCTAGGGGGTTTCTTGAGGGGTATACTCTCCCACACACTCTCATTGTGCATTGTGCAAAGTGCAAGAGCTCCCTCTCCTTCTCCAAGCAAGTAGAGAGGTTGAGAGACTACACCAACGCTCTTGGCTATGGAATGCAAATCCAACCAAGAGCCATGCTTCAATGCTTAATCTTGTCATCTTCTCCATCTTCATTACTCTGCTATTATGTATGCTAGCAAGAAGAGTGATGATAAGTGAGGAACTAATTCTTTCTCCTATAAAATGTTTCTTCTTCCTCTTCCCTACCCTCATTCCCTACTAGCTCTCTCCACCTTCGAAGGTGTTTGAGGTCTTGGGACTGAGGCTTGGGATAGTTAATGCTTTCCACCAAGTTTATGTTATGCTCGTGATGCATGAATCTTTCTATCTTCATTTCATCACCTAGGTCACGAGGAACATAAAGATTGTATTGTAACAAGTCTCTCTTGATGGGAGAAACCATAATACAAATGCCTATTGGAGGGGACCGGCTCCACATAAATCGGGTCCTCAACTGTTGTCATGTAATCTAAACTCTCTCTCTTGCAAAAGTATTATTCATTCCAAGTTAACTAAATGTTGTGTTCATGTTGCTACCATCAATTAAGTTCACCCACTATACTCACAAAGTGATTTCCTAAAAGTAATTTTTTGATTTCCACTACTCTCCAAGTTAATAGGCCATTTCTATTACATTGGTATCATGGCATCTGGTTTCTCTTTTCTTGCTTAAGAAGAGAGGTCCTTAAGTAGCCTATAAATGGTTGATTTTGTTAATTATATCAAGGTAATTGGGACTGGGATCTATTACTGGTTTTGTTAAGCCCACTATATGGGATATGGTGCACACCTTGAGAGATTTGGACTTAATAATGGGGTCTTTTTAGACTTGCCTATGGCTTTACCATTATTGAGCCATAAGAAGTCCAAAAGGAGACAACCCTTGGCAATTCTGCAATATTAGACCCACTCCACTACTCTCTATAATTAACCACTTTGAGTCGTGGGTGTAGATACTTAAGTGTCAATTTTCAAAGGCTAAGAGGAGTAGCAACTAAGGTTTTGAATTGCCAAAGTATACACTAAGTACAAAAATTTTATTGACATGGCTAACAATAACCAAGAGAGTAGAATGAACATTGATAGCTTTGATTTTGCACATGGAGGTGCTAATGCTGATGCCCCCATGTTTGTCAATTATCTCATTACTAGGTTGCAGCAAGCCATGGGCAACCTTACTTTGCAAGTAGAAGTTAACAACTTCGCGCTTATGGGATTTCCCTTCCTCTCCAAGAGGAGAGAGAGCTTAGGAGGCCTCTTGAAGAGACCCCAAAAGAAGACTCTCTCACATATGAGAGGAGGAATATAAAGAGCAAGAAAGCAATGAAACTTTAAGTTCCTCTGAAGATGTGCCTCCACAAAGACGGCGGTCTAGACGATCGCCAACTCTTCCCAAAAGGAAATGTTCAACCCACAGTCCTTCTCCTCATCACTCCAAAAGAGAAGAGAGGAAACAAAGGAAGAAAAGGGCAAGAAAGAGGTCACCCTCTTCTCCTTATACCCCCCCCCCCCCCCCTTTGTAGCTCATGCTTGAAGCTCTGTTAACTGACAAGTCAGACAGTGAGTCAGCACTGGGCGAATAGGAGGCTTGGGGACTGCTCAACGCCACCTATTGATTGGTGTTGACCTTTGTGTAATGTTAACCGACAAGTGAGACAGTGAGTCAGCACTTGACGAATAGAAGGCTTGGGGACTTCCCAACGTCACTTATCGCTTGGTGTTGACCTTGGTGTAACAGATGATAGAGACCCTTTTGGTGAGATGGGCGAATAGGAGGCTTGGGGACTGCCCAATTCCACCTATAGCTTGGTGTTGACCTTGGGGTTAAAGAAATGACATGAGGCAGTAGAGTCAATACTAGGCAAATAGGAGGCTTGGGGAGTGTCCAATGCCACCTATCGCTTGGTGTTGACCTTGGTGACGAAGACATGAAAGGTGGAAGTGAAGTCAATACCAAGAAAATGTGAGGCTTGGGGACTGCCCAACGCCACCTATCGCTTCGTGCTGACCTTGGAAAATAGGCATCGGCACATCCACGGACATTACATGGTTTTGAGTCGTGGGCCAGGCTTGTCAGTCCAATGGGAAAGGGTAAGAGTGATCGCCGATGAGAGATGCACTCTAACTGGAACATTCAAGGGATTAGTTGGCTAAGCATGGGTGCCCAAGTGTGAATGGGGCGAGCTCATATAAAAGTCAACTAAACCTAAAATTCAGGGATTCTCTCATTTGTGCAATGCAAAAAGAGTGCTCTTCCTCTATCTCCTTCTCCGTCTCCCTTGTGTACTAGTGTGTGTGTGTGTGTGTGTGTGTGTGTGTGTGTGTGTGTGTGTGTGTGTGTGTGTGTGTGTGTGTGTGTGTGTGTGTGTGTGTGTGTGTGTGTGATCGAGCATTGCGTCGCACGATGACGACGAGGCGGTTGAGCGTGGCATAGCGGCATCTCCCTCTTCTTCGCAGCGAGGAATCCTCCACGAAAACAAGCGTAGAGCGATGAGTGACACACCATCGCCATCTTTGAGCTTGCTAGATTAGTCTAGTTGTGTGCTTGGAGCCATTTGTGGCTCGCACACGGTGTATCGGCAAGTTGCTTCTTTGTCATGCAATTTTAATTGTAGGAAAGGTAGGGAAGGAAGGTGTGTGTGTTGAGAAGAAGGATTTGTTTTGCTATTGTGTATTTCTTTGTTAATGAACTTTTGAAAGGTACTGTGTTTTGTTTTCTCTATGATAAGGTGTTAGTATTAAGGTTGTAAGTTCTGTGTAATGAAAGTACAGTAAGTAGGAAGTATCTGTTAGAGCTAATGAAGTGTGTTAGTGTGTAACAGTACGTGTATTAGTTGTAAGTAGGTAGGTAGAGTGTGTGTGTGCTCGCGAGCAGGCCGCGGCAACCTTATCCAAAAATAAATAAAAAATTTGAATATCTCCCAGATCCAGGCCCAAGCTCACGCTCAGGCTCAGACCTCAATCGCCCTTTAAAATTACGTATTTTAGCTTCACATGTAGCTAAAAATCAACTTTTTTGAGGACCAATAGATCTTCAGGTGACCGAACCTTGTGTTGTAAAGCACATCGCAACCCTCTGCGTGATACGCTCGTTTCAAGCTATCACACGCTCTAATCCAAAAACCGACCATTAAAAAACATTAAAAAAAGAGTGAAAACGGACACCGAAAAAAGTAAAGGGTTAACCTTCGAGGTTATTTGTTGACGCTTGTAGGGTGCGGAAGGTGCATGCATCTGCGCTCTGGTCATGTGCTAGAGACAAAGCAACTAGAGAGAATTTCAACTTACACGAGTTTTCATTATCCACCTACCTTAGGTTCCGGGCCCTCGGCGGGGACCCAAGGTAGTACAAACCAAGACCCAAACATAGCAGCTAGTGACTCTTCCTCTGACTACGACGTCATGGAGGGTTTCCCAATGCCTAATCTCGATAGCTCAAGCCAAGACATGCATGCCATGGGCTCGCGGTCTGGGTTGAGCGTGCTTAGCCGCTTGAAGGAAACCTTTAGTAGAGCCACTCACTCCGAACATGGAGCTAATGATGTAAATGAGGGGGGTGGGGAAGTAAATTCTACATTCATGACCAATGTAGACCCTATGCCCTTAGAGAATGAGCACGTGAATACTCCATTCACTGCACCTCCTGACTCTTCAGAACTATTCCCCTCCGAGGTCATATTACCCGATGGTAGAAGCCTTGCCGAAGTGCAAAAGCTTGAGCGATATATCATTGCGTCTAGGAAAAAGGAAGTCGAGAGATTACGCAAGGTGGAGCAACGAAGAGAGTTAAAAGTGAAAGCCCCTATGTCAATATCCTTGCTAAGAGAGCAATCGAGTGCTCCTGACTTAGCAACACTAAGGGCCAACCCCTAGAAAGTAACGTTGCATCTAGCTCAAAGGACACCCCTAGCACCTCAATCCTAGATAGAGCGTTCTTAAATGAGAACTGGGAGTACAAACTACAAACGGGAACTACAAACGAAAACTCTAACCGACCTATATACAGGTCACACCTATCACGTGGGTTGGTTAGATATCCTACAATCCACAATGGGTGCTACTAGTGTGGAGGATCAATAACAAAGAGTTTGTAAGGTCATCCATAGGGTCATTGAGTTAGAGAGACAGAACAAGGGGATCAACATGCCTTCAACGGGTCTCATGAGATTCTTGGATACAGGAAAGGCTAAACAACCAACCTTATTGCAAATGGAGACTCCCTCGGTAAGTCCGATGGATCCCCCATATGTTGTTTCGCCAGGGGTTTTGGTGCAATGGAGCCCACAAGTGATAGCTTTACCTTTCTAAGTCTAGCTCATCTTTCCCTTGATGACACCACGGCTACCATGCCTACCTCAATGATGGGCATGCCGAGAAACATGCCATGGACCTCATTTGTTAGTAAAGCACCACTACATGGTAGCTCAATGCCTGCAACAGTACCTACAAGTGTGTACCAATCGTATACACCCATGGGTCCTCGTACTCATGTAGTCCCTACCCCTTCCATTGTTTCAACAACCTATGCTCCACAACCACAACACCCAAGTTCTTATTTCCATGGGACTATATCGGCTAGCATTAGCATGTCACGTCCGACGTCTGCTATGCCTAGGGCCACACCTATGAACTATGGGCTACCACATGGCACAACACCGTACCAAACATGGAACCCAAGGGCTTCCTATGCGCCAAGCCCAATGCCAATACCTACTCCACATGTAGTCTCTGGAGAACCTTCTCCCATGGTGCATGCTCACTTAGGTGACTTGGCAACATTTGCTCAAGCTATCGATCGATCTATTGCTGAGAATATGCGTAACACGCCTCATAGAGAGCCTAGAAGTAAGGCAATACAAATAGCCAAGCTCACACAAAAATTTAGTGGAGATGGGGATGTGAGAAAGCATATCGAAGTGTTTGAACAAATATGCGATTCTCTAGGAGAACACAATGACCTGCATAGGAGTAATTCCTTAAGCCTAACCTTAAGTGGGAAAGCAACGGATTGGTATAGAACCCTAAGGGTGGAAGAAAAACAATTTACCCTACTCTTAGGAGACTGTTCTTGAAAGAATACATACGAAAGGGAGTGCTTTGGGGTGTAGCCTCTCAACTCCAGAAAGCCTAACGAGAAGAAGGAGAGTCGGTGAGAGACTTTATTAGTCACTTGAAACATTTGAATTCTCGTTGTAATCAATTGCTTGATAGATTCATTAGGGGGTTACGACATGAGGATATCTACAATGGTCTAGTCATTAGAGGTATCACCACTTGGGAATTAGTCACCACCAATGTGATCCAATCGGAGGATAATTTAATGATTCAATGAGAAAGAGTGTTTGTTGAGCCTAAATCTACTAGCTCGCAAGCATGGGCATCAGCCAATGACCGTAAAGCTTATTGCTAAGGAGCCAAAGATATCGGAAATGTCTTTAGTAGATCTCACCAAGGCCATTCAAGAGAGTCTTAGAGACAATCGTGCTCCGCAAAACAATCATATGTATCCAAGAAGGGAGCAACAATGCTGCTCAGTATGCTATGGACCGCATAGTACCAGTGAATGCTCAACTTTTAGAGTGAAATTCAATACCTGTGGGAGGTATGGTCATCAAGCTAAGGATTGCATAGTAATCAAGTGCACGATGGCCAATAGACCAACCTTAGCATGGACAGACACACCTTGAGTGCCTGCATTTATGCCGGCTCCACCTCTGAACAAACGTCACAACACATGGTCCCTAGGGCTCAAAATGTTGTTCAAACAACACCCTTACCACCTCCAGTGCTAGGACTGCAACCACCACATCCGAGAATCACTTCTGTGAATCAAGTGGGTTGTGAGTCATATGTTGCTTGTTTGGAAGGCTGTGAGGAAGATATAAACCTAATATTGCCTATGGGATGGAGGCGCTTGAAGAAAGTCCACAATACTACATGGAGGACTATTGGGGACAAGTCAAACCTGTATATCAAGTAGTTGCTCTTGTGGCAACATGCCAAACTATCAATTACACTGCTAAGAGACCACCTCTTCAATGCTATGAGTGTGGAGGTCCACATCGTGTAGCCGAGTGTCCTATTAAAAATGCCAAACTAATGCAAACCAATCAAGCGAGCACGTCTACAATGCCAATACTCATGTGTAATCAATGTGGCATAGATCATTTGATTGCCCAATGTTTGAATAATCCAAATGCACCAAAGCTTACACCATTAAAATTGATTGAGGATACCAAGGAGCCATCAAAAAGTACACATGTGGTACCAGTAAACATACTCACACGATCGATGCTCCAAAAAACAAAATTATATTCTTGAAGAAAGAGACACGACATCAATTGTCTTATCTCAGAAGAAGAAGAAAACTCGAAGAAAGAGATTGCAAAAAGCAACACAGTCAGACCCTAGTTCAAAGAACAACATAGGGACTGGTGACGACCCCGTATATATGAACGATGTTGAAGAGGAATCTGATTCAGGTAAGACCGTGGAGACCAAAACGACCACTAGGAAAGAAACCAACAAGGGCGATCATCATGAGCCACAATGGCCAGGACCCAAGAAGAAGATAGGAACTTACCCAAACCCTACAGAGGAGATCGAGCAGGTCAAACAATTAAGGATCTTGGTAGAAGATACCCAAAGGGATCTAGAGCCAGCACCTAGGCAGATCCAACTTACAAACACAATGTTCCCTATGCAACAACAACCTCACCATGTCCATAGACCCTTAGCCATACCTAGTGTCATCCAAGAAGAAAGTGACTTAAAGTCATGGGAAAGTGGGCGTACTCACTTCTTGATGGAAAGAATGTTTACGGAGGGACTACCTGACCTATTGAGGAAATAGAGATCCCATCTTCCCCACGTCAAGGGACTGAAGCCACCATCTTGTCCAAACTATATGGAGACCCTGAGCTATTCTTAGCTCTTTGAGTATTCCTCAATGGAGAACTGAAGGTCGGGCTACCACAATTTTCACAAATGGATGGAGCTAGGGAGATGCCAATAGAGGAGGAACACTTATATCCACAACCCAACCTAGATGAGAACCTTGTTGTAGATATACCTGTTAACAAGTTGGGACAATACTTTGAGGGAAATGAATCCAATGCAACCATACCAATCACTACCAAGGGATTAACTGTGAAGGGAATCCTTGATGGTGGCATTGGGGTTAGCATTGTGACTAAAACTTGACGGGAAACTATGGGAAGACCTCACCTTGCGACCACAACCATATTAGTAAAGATGGCCAATGGGTCTATTGTTAAGCCTATTGGGATGCTAGAAGATCTCAAGATCAACGTCTTTGGACATAAAATAATAATTACCTTCATTGTTATGGATTTCTCCAAGCACACTATGGTATCGGAGATGATCCTAGGACGTCCTTTCATGACAGAAGCAAAAATGGTGCATGATTGGTATAAAAACCATGTCTACTTGTAGTTCCAAGATTCTGTCATTCGAGTGGATCTTGTAATGGGCCGAGCACATCCTCTAGGAAATAGGTTTATAATTGATCATAGATCTAACACCACAGTTTACTCGGCCCCATTGCAGTATTGTTACACGTGTAAAGTGGACACTGATGTTGGGGAAGATTCTCCTTATATGAATGTACTACCTGGGATGACCGAGTCGGACAATGTGGATTGTGTCCACCTAGTAGCAACCATAGATGCTTGGGGAAACATTGGGATGACTTGGGTAACACCTGAGGGGGATGAAATGCCCGTACCCTTAAATATGCTACAAGCAATGCATATAGCTTCTGACAAGACTCATCCTAATGTAACGAAGAAAACATACAAGTGGGTTCCTAAAGCTTCTTTAGCGACCATAGCTAGTGCTAAAAAACAGAAGCCTTATAAGAAACGTACCACTCGCTCCAAGAAAAGTAAAAAAATGTTGCGATACCTGTCACGTGACCCATGTGCACCCAATCCTATAGCTCCAAAACAAATTGACGATCGTGAAAAAAAAATCACAGAATAGTTCACACCCGCTTCAGAGCCAGTTTGGGTACCGAAGAAAGAAATATTTGTTCCACCTAGCTCAGGAAGGGGGGAGTCCCATGAATCTTCTAACTCCTCATGTAATGCATCCATAGAGGTAAAAGCTTCTCCACAACCTCCACCTACAATAGTGGACCTCCATGAAGCTGCAAAGGAATCCACGCCTTCCAACATTCATGAATCACCTGATGAACCACTTCAAGTTCGATCCTGGGAGAGTACCTTACCACCCTTGCAACTGGATGAGACACCTAAGGTAATAGAAAACTACTGGCAAAAATCCTCACCTATTACCAACTGGAACAATTGGTTTCAAAGGGTGACAAGCACATTTCAGACAATATGATCTACCCAAGGAAGGGGGGAGTGTTTGCTAACATCCATCATTCACTTGCTTCCCTCTCAACCTTCTTTCCCGGACCTCTCAATCACCAATCTTAGGGAATGTATGTATAAAGCCTTATACTCACAAAAAAGAAAAATAGTAAAGAGCAAGAGCAAGGGTGGTAAGGTACTCTCCCATGATCGAACTTGAAGTGGTTCATCAGGTGATTCGTGAATGTTGGAAGGTGTGGATTCCTTTGTAGCTTCATGGAGGTCCACTATTGTAGGTGGATGTTGTGAAGAAGCTTTTACCTCTATGGATGCATTACATGAGGAGCTAGAAGCTTCATGGGACTCCCCCCTTCCTGAGCTAGGTGGAAAAAATTGTTCTTTCTTCGGTACCCAAACTGGCTCTGGAGCGGGTGTGTAGCATTCTGTGATTTTTTTTTCACGATCGTCAATTTGTTTTGGAGCTATAGGATTGGGCGCACATGGGTCAGGTGATAGGTAAGAACACAATCTACATTTTGGCACCCAGATTTGATCATTTCCTTGATAATAGCCTTGGGCTTCCAATAGTCGTTTAGGAATCCATCGCAATATTTTTTTACTTTTCTTGGAGCGAGTGGTACGTTTCTTACAAGGCTTCTGTTTTTTAGCACTAGCTATGGTCGCTAAAGAAGCTTTAGGAACCCACTTGTACGTTTTCTTCGTTACATTAGGATGAGTCTTGTCAGAAGCTATATGCATTGCTTGTAGCATATTAAGGGTACGGGCATTTCATCCCCCTCAGGTGTTACCCAGGTCATCCCAATGTTTCCCCAAGTGTCTATGGTTGCTACTAGGTGGACCCAATCCACATTGTACGACTCAGCCATCCCAGGTAGTACATTCATATAAGGAGAATCTTCCCCAACATCAGTGTCCGCTTTACACGTGTAACAATACTGCAATGGGGCCGAGTGAACTGTGGTGTCAGATCTATGATCAATTATAAACCTATTTCCTAGAGGATGTGCTCGGCCCGTTACAAGATCCACTCGAATGACAGAATCTTGGAACTGCAAGTAGACATGGTTTTTAGACTGGAACAATTGGTTTCAAAGGGTGATGAGCACATTTCAAAAAATATGATCTACCCAAGGAAGCGGGGAGTGTTTGCTAACATCCATCATTCACTTGATTCCCTCTCAACCTTCTTTCCCGGACCTCTCAATCACCAATCTTAGGGAATGTATATATAAAGCCTTATACTCACAAAAAAAGAAAAATAGTAAAGAGCAAGAGCAATTAGCAAACGAGTATGCACATTAAAAGTCAAAACATTGACTCAGACCTACACATTCACATCCGCTACATTGAAACAAAAACCTATGTCATCAAACACCTTTGATCCTCCTCACTCGAGTGATGGGGGGTAGGTAGGTTTAGTACGATAGGAGTGCTTCTGTTTTAAGAGTTTATTGATTAGCAAAGATCTTTTTTCCCACTAATGTGCCTCCTAGAGGTATTCTTTGTGTTTCCTAATGTGTACAGGAACGTGTTGCTGTGGTTAGGATTTGGACCTTCATGGAATCTTTATCTCGACTCACTCTTCAAATCAAGCGCGATCATCAACACAAACAGGTGTTTCTTGTCCATTAGCAGTGTCCCTTATCTTTTTGCATCCATGTTTGTCTGCTTTAATTGTGATTGGTAGCATAATATCCAACACATTTGCTTAGTATCAAACATTAAATTCAATGTAATTTTTTGTCATAATCACTTGTCTGGGTTTAAAAATCAAGTAGTCCGACTAAGTTAGTTTGACCAAGCTAGGCGTTAGAGAATTTCTCTTAATACCATGGGGAATGCCTTCCTAATAATCAATGGTTACTTAGGTTCTTAATCCGATTTAGGCAGCATTGTGTGAAATGTACTAGGGCTTTCTAGTGGGCTTAGTCCCTATTGACCTTTAGCTTAAGTATTATAAAGGGAGTTTACTAATGTGATGGGCGTGGGAAGGGTAACAGTGTTATATGACCCCCCAAAGTTACAAAATTAAAATGCTGAAAACGTACAAACAAAAAAAAATCAAAGTGCCACAATGTAAAATCTTAAGCTAGAAGATAAATCTCAGCTTGATTTGGTACTTCACTCACATGTATCACCTATGGTACTAGAGCCCTAGAGGTTCCCAATGTGGGTGCTTTTCCTTGAAAAGCAAAAAACCCAAGGCATACAAAAAAAGCACACACATCAAAATTAAATCACTATGAAAAGACTTTGGGGGGTCAAAGAAAAGTAAATAAGTCAGGTGATGATTTCATGAGAATTCCTTTTATCGTAGCTTAACTAGGTATAGCCTCTAGTCAGCCCTCGGACATAAAATACTTAGCTCTCGCGATTAAACAACTTAATTGACTAGAGAAAATTGAGAAGCTTACCCATGGTATTGATCGTCAATCTTTACTACCTTTCAACTGTTAAATTAGCAACCCCATACTTGTTTAATTTTTTACCTTTACAAATATTTATGCGTTTGATTATATTGCAATTTAACGTTTATTGCTGACAAATGGTTTAAAATTCTGTTACCAATCAAATTGTCTGCCTACAACTGCATATGCTTTTAAAATGTATATGAGAATGCAATTACTGTGCCAATGTTGTTTGATTTTGCACTGACTGAAGAAGGCTAAGGACATTCATCTCAAATGCTCTTCCACCTCGATGAACGAGCTTCAACTCAATAGATTTTGAGGACGGAATCTACATTAGGAAGGGGGGCAATGTTAACCGACAAGTCCAAAAGTGAGTCAGCACTGGGTGAATAGGAGGCTTGGGGACTTCCCAATGCCACCTATCGCTTGGTGTTGACCTTGGTGTAATGTTAACCGACAAGTCAAACAGTGAGTCAGCACTAGGTAAACAGAAGGCTTGGGGACTGTCCAATGCCACCTATCGCTTGGTGTAATAGACAATAGAGACCCTTTTGGTGACATGATTACAATACATGCAGAGGAGTCAATACTGGGTGAATAGGAGGCTTGGGGATTGTCCAATTCCACCTATCGCTTGGTGTTGACCTTGGGGTTAAAGAAATTACAAGAGGTAGTAGAGTCAATACTACACGAATAGGAGGCTTGGGGAGTGCCCAATACCACCTATCGCTTGGTGTTGACCTTGGTGATGAAGACATGACAGGCGGCAATGAAGTCAACACCAGGAAAATATGAGGCTTGGGGACTACCCAACGCCACCTATCGCTTGGTGCTGACCTTGGCAAATAGGCATCAGCACATCCATGGAAATTAATGGTTTTGAGTCGTGGGCCGGGCTTGTCGATCCAATGGGAAAAGGGTAAGAGTGATCGCCGATGAGAGGTGCACTCTAAATGGAACATTCAAGGGATTAGTTGGCTAAGCATGGGTGCCCAAGTGTGAATGGGGCGAGCTCATATAAAAGTCAACTAAACCTAAAATTCATGGATTCTCTCATTTGTGCAATGCAAGAAGAGTGCTCTTGCTCCATCTCCTTCTCCGTCTCCCTTGTGTACTAGTGTGTGTGTGTGTGTGTGTGTGTGCTTGAGAGAGAGAGAGAGAGAGAGAGAGAGAGAGAGAGAGAGATAGAGAGAGAGAGAGAGAGATCAATCATTGTGTCACACGACGACAGCGAGGCGGTTGAGTGTGACGTAGCGGCATCTCCCTCTTCTTTGCGGCGAGGAATCCTCCACAACAGCAAGCGTAGAGCGGTGAGTGACACACCATTGCCATCTTTGAGCTTGCTAGGTTAGTCTAGTTGTGTGCTTGGAGCCATTTGTGGCTCGCACACAGTGTATCGACAAGTTCCTTGCATTGACACATGCGATAGACGCGCACAAGCTCATTGGACCCCTCTTGGCCTAGTCAATCACAAGCAAGGGCATATCAAGCAACAAGGGTAGCCTTGGGATAAGTGTGCCCCTTTCCCCTTTGAGAGAGAGGACTTGATAAATGCTAAAACAATTAATTAAATCCACTTAATTATCATTGGACCCCTTGGAAGGGCAACCAATAGGCTTTAGGCACACCATGAGGGTAACTTGGCTAGGGGCTTGACATGTGTCCTACTTGCCTCTTGGGCAAGGGGTGCCCTTTGGAAGAGAGAGTGGTCAAGAAACCATCCCCCCTTCTTGCATGCCTCGCCCCCTCCTTGTAGGGATTTGGTTTGACTTTTGTGATACCTCAAGACCCTCAACCTTGGGCCCAATTCTCACCACAAGCTTGGCCCTTAAGCCCCTCAAGCTTGGGGTGGGTTCCCACCTCAAGTACAACCCTCACATCTCAAGCATGACAAGCACCTTAAGCATCTCAATCATCAATCACTTCAAGAATCTCAAGCATCTCAGTCATCAGACATGACAAGCACCTCAATCTTGGGCCGGGTTCCCACCTCGAGCACATCCCTAGCTTACCTAAGGTCAAAGGACTTTTAACACTAATTAATGGATGTCTTCAATGAAACTAACCCTAAGGTCTTTAAGCTCCATTATTTAGCCTTTCTCTTTGACATCCCATCTCTCATTTGGGCTCCTTTACCATTGGCCCCGTGTTGAGATAGATCTATAAGCACATGTCTATATCCTAAACCTTGTTCCCGTTTATTCTCCCACATTAAATGATCAGTTTAAAATGAGAAAATCATTTGGGTTGGTTAGATATTAGATTTTATGACATTACCTCTCTCTTGAAATCATAGTCATCCTTGACTATGAGGATGGAGACTTTTGCCTTTGTTGACAGATGGATTTAGCCTCCTTAATCTTTTAAAAATATTCATTTAGGTCACGGCTATACTCATCGGCAGTGAAGATCTTCCCATGTACTTTAAGTAGCAAGGGACTTTTAGCTCTTCCCTCAATTATTTCAAAAGGTGCTTTCCCCGTAGAAGTATGTACAATATTATTGTAGACATACTCTACAAGAGGTAAGTACTTTTCCCATTGTGAGCGTTGATCTACTTCTGTAACATAAGTCTTTAGTAGATCGAGTATCGCAAGATTGGCTATCTCACTTTGGCCATCCGTTTGTGGGTGATAGGCTGAAGAGAAATTCAATCTCGTTCCTAGATTTTGAAAAAGACCTTTACAAAAATTACTAGTCATTCTAGGATCTCTATCTGACACGATGGATATTGGTAATCCATGGTGTCTGAAAATCTGTGATATGAAGAGAGTTGCCATTTGGTGTGCCTTAATAGTCTTTTTGATAGGAATAAAGTGTGCTTGCTTGCTAAACTTGTCGAATATTGTCCATATTCTTGTATTCCCATGGATAGACTTGGGTAATCCAAAGATAAAATCCATGGATATACTCTCCCATGGTGAATTTGGGATAGGCAATGACTGGAGTAATCCAGGTTGCTTCCCTCTATCATACTTGGTCTTTTGGCATACTACACATTTTGAAACATACTCTTGTATGTCCACTTTCATGGTAGGCCCTGCATAGGGAGGAGCATGGGATTCATACATGACTTTCTCACGAAGGGAGTGGGTAACACATACCCTACTGTCAAGGATAAGATAACCATCCTACAAGGTGAATGGTTCACCTTTCTTCCCCAAAGCAAGGACTGACATTATGTCTCTACAGTTAGGGTCAGTAGCATACTCATCTATCATAGAAGATAGATCATTGTCAGTAGCTATAGACACTGCATTAACTGTTGGTCGTCGTGAAAGTGCATCAGCCACTTGATTGTGCTTACCAACAACGTGTTGTAAAAGAAAATTTTCCCACCTCATTTGTTTATCGAAAATCTTAGTTTTGCATCATGAAGTACTTGAGACTTTGGTGGTCGGTTCCTAGAATAAATGGAGTCCCCAATAAGTATTGCTTCCATGTGTCTAGGGCATGTAGAATAGCTAAAATCTCTTTCTCATAAATTCCCAAGACTCATTCATCCGCATTGAACCTTTGGCTCTCATATGCTATGGCGTGCCCTTCTTGAAGCAAGACTTCTCCTAGGCAATCACCAAAAATATCACATTGGACCTCAAATGGCTTTGAGAGACTCGGAAGCATGAGAAATGGCTTTGAGAGACTCGGAAGCATGAGGACTGGTTGGGAGATAATCTTCTCTTTGAGCTTGTCAAAATCATTTTTCTCCTTAGTAGTCCATAAACACTTAACATTATTCTTAGTTAAGTCATGTAGTGGTCTTGCTATTTGAGAAAATTTTGCTATGAAGCGTCTATAGTATGCACACATACCAATAAAGCTTCATACCTCATGTAGATTCCTTGGATTAGGCCATGCTTTTATTACCTCTAACTTATATCATCCTGAGAGATAATATGACCTAGATATTGAGTCTATTGAAGGAAAAATTTTCTTTTCTTTTGGTTGAGAAAAAGCTTGTTCTCCCTCAGTGCTTGAAAAATCACTTGGAGATGTTGCTTATGTTCCTCCAAAGACTTGGACTAGATGATGGTATCATCAAAGAACATGGAAAGATAGATAGCCCTTGTATGAATGGATGTATATACAATGCACGGGGGAGGGGGGGGGGGGGGGGGGGGGGGAGGGGGGACCTCTTAAAGAGGAAAAAAATGCCCCGGTGATCCTAAATGTGTTCACACACATCACTACCACATGTATATGGTAACAAATCCCCCCTGGAGTGATGCGGTGAACGAGACCTAGCACCTAGAGTAGAGGGAAGTGCCATGCCCTGTGGACATGATCACTCCACAAAGGGGGAGTAAGCCCAAAGCTTTGCGTAAAGATTCAAACTTCTCACGAGAGAATGCCTTTGTGAAAAGATCTGCAAGGTTGTCCTGTGTTGGCACATAAGCCAAGCTGATCTCTCTTGCTGAGAGCCTCTTATATACATAGTGGTAATAAGCCTCAATGTGCTTTGTGTGAGCATGAAAAATTGGGTTCCTCACAACTGTCAATGTGCTTTGACTGTCATTGTAGATAGTTTTGCAGTGTCATGTCCAACACCCAAATCAGCTATAAGGCGTCTGAACCATACACACTCACCCATAGCTGTGAAGACTGCTCTATACTCAGGTCATAACTAAAAGTAGCACCAATTGGTTGCTTCTTGCTCATCCATGATATGCATGAGCTGCCAAGCATGAAACAAAAACCACTTGTGGAAACTCGGGTGTCAAACCAACAAGCCCAATCAGAGTCAGAAAAAGAATGTAAGTCTAGCAAAAATGACTCCCCTTGCGATGAAACAAACCAGGATGTAAAGTGCCACTTAGGTAGCGAAAAATCTTCTTGACATCCTGGCAACACTTAGACCCTGGGCTATGCATAAATTTTTTGACCTGTGAGATTGCAAACTAAATATTTGTCCTCGTGCTTCATACGTAAATGAGGCATCCAACTGTTGGAATTAGGGTTGCAGGAAAACAAACACAGCTTGGAGAAGACAAAGGAAGCTAAAGGCACACAATAGAGAGTGTATTACTTAGTGTGCAATGGAAAGATAGATAGCCCTAGAATGAATGGGTGTATATACAATGCACGGGGGAGAAAACCTTCTAAAGAGGTAAAAAACCCCTCTTGTTGAGAGCTTCTTATTTACATAGTGGTAATGCACCTCAATGTGCTTTCTGCGAGCATGAAAAATTGGGTTTCTCAGAACTGTCAATGCACTCTGACTCTCAGTGTAGATAGTGTTCGCAGTGTCCTATCCAACACCCAAATCAGCCATAAGGCATTTGAGCCATATACGCTCAGCCATAGCTGTGAAGACTGCTCTGTACTTAGCCTCATAACTAAAAGTGGCCACAATAGGTTGCTTCTTGCTCAACCATGATATGCATGATCTGCCAAGCATGAATTGGGATAAAACAAATGAGGATGTAAAGTGCCACTCAAGTAGCGAAAAATCCTCTTCACATCCTACCAATGCTTAGACCCTAGGCTATGCATAAATTTGTTGACCTATAAGAATGCAAATTAAATATTTGTCCTCGTGTTGCATAGATAAATGAGGCATCCACCTGTTGGAATTAGGGTTGCAGGAAAAAAAACACAGCTTGGAGAAGACAAAGGAAGCAATAGAGAGTGTATTGCTTAGTGTGGAATGGAAAGATAGATAGCCCTAGAATGAATGGGTGTATATACAATGCACGGGGGGAAAAACCTCCTAAAGAGGAAAAAAATGCCCCGGCGAATCCTAAGTGTGTTCACACACATCACTACCACATGTATATGGTAACAAATCCTCTCTTGAGTGATGTGGTGAACGAAAGCTAGCACCTAGAGTAGAGGAAAGTGACATGCCCTATGAGGACATGATCAATCCACAAAGGGGGAGTAAGCCCAAAGCTTTGCGAAAAGATTCAATCTTCTCATGAGACAATGCCTTTGTGAAAAGATCTACAAGGTTGTCCTATGTTGGCACATAAGCTAAGCTGATATCTCCTACTGAGAGCCTCTTATTTACATAGTGGTAATGCACCTCAATGTGCTTTGTGCGAGCATGAAAAATTGGGTTCCACAGAACTATCATTGCACCTTGACTGTCAGTGTAGATAGTGTTGGCAGTGTCCTATCCAACACACAATTATCCATAAGGCGTCTGAGCCATCCACACTCAACCATAGCTGTGAAGACTGCTCTGTACTCAGCCTCATAATTAAAAGTGGCCACAATAGGTTGATTCTTTCTCAACCATCATATGCATGAGCTGCCAAGCATTAATCAAAAACCCAATCTGAGTCAGAAAAAGAATGTAAGTCTGGCGGAAATGATTCCCCTTGGGATAAAACAAACCGAGATGTAAAGTGCCACTCAGATAGCGAAAAATCTTCTTGACATCCTATCAATGTTTAGACCTTGGGCTATGCATAAATCTGTTGACGTATGAGATTGAAAACTAAATATTCGTCCTCGTGTTGCATATACAAATGAGGCATCCACCTGTTGGAATTAGGAATGTAGGAAAATAAACACATCATGGATAAGACAAAGGAAACTCAAGGCACGCAATAGAGAGTGTATTACTTAGTGTGCAATGGAAAGATAGATAGCTGTAGAATGAATGGGTGTATATACAATGCACGGGGGGAAAAACCTCCTAAAGAGGAAAAAATTTCCTGGGGGATCCTAAGTGTGTTCACACACATCACTGCCACATGTATATGGTAACGAATCTCCCCTAGAGTGATGTGGTGAATAAGATCTAGCACCTAGAGTAGAGGGAAGTGCCATGCCCTGTGAGGACATGATCAATCGACAAAGGGGGAGTAAGCCCAAAGCTTTGTGGAAAGATTCAAACTTATCACAAGACAACGCCTTTGTGAAAAGATCTGCAAGGTTGTCCTGTGTTGGCACATAAGCCAAGCTGATCTCTCCTGTTGAGAGCCTCTTATTTACATAGTGGTAATTCACCTCAATGTGATTTGTGCAAGGATGAAAAATTGGGTTCCTCAGAATTGTCAATGTGCTCTGACTGTCAGTGTGGATAGTGTTGGCAGTGTCATGTCCAACACCCAAATCATCCATAAGGCGTGTGAGCCATACACACTCAGCCATAGCTGTGAAGATTGCTCTTTACTTTGCCTCATAACTAAACGTGGCCACAATAGGTTTCTTCTTGCTCAACCATGATATGCATGAGCTACCAAGCATTAAACAAAAACCACTTGTGGACACTTGGGTATCAAAACAACCAGCCCAATCTGTGTCGGAAACGGAATGTAAGTCTGGGGGAAATGATTCCCCCTTGGGATAAAACAAACCACGATGTAAAGTGCCACTCAGGTAGCAAAAAATCTTGTCAACATCCTACCAATACTTAGACCCTGGGCTATGCATAAATCTATTGACCTGTGGGATTGCAAACTAAGTATTTATCCTCGTGTTTCCTACATAAATGAGGCATCCAACTGTTGGAATTAGGGTTGCAGGAAAAAAAACACAGCTTGGAGAAGACAAAGGAATAGAGAGTGTATTACTTAGTGTGCAATGGAATGATACATAGCCCTAGAATGAATGGGTTCATATACAATGCACGGGGGGAAAACCTCCTAAAGAGGTAAAAAATGCCCCGGCGATCCTAAATGTGTTCAGACACATCACTACCACATGTATATGATAACAAATCCCCCCCTGAAGTGATGCAGTGAACGAGAGCTGGCACCTAGAGTAGAGGGAAGTGCCATGCCCTGTGAGGACATGATCAATCCACAAAGGGGGAGTAAGCCCAAAGCTTTGCGGAAAGATTCAAACTTCTCACGAGACAACACCTCTGTGAAAAGATCTGCAAGGTTGTCCTATGTTGGCACATAAGCCAAGCTAATCTCTCCTATTGAGAGCCTCTTATTTACATAGTGGTAATACACCTCAATGTTCTTAAGAGAGGATGAAAAATTGGGTTCCTCAGAACTATCAATGCACTCTTATTGTCAGTGTAGATAGAGTTGGTAGTGTCCATTCCAACACACAAATCAGCCAGAAGGCGTCTGAGCCATACACACTCAGCCATAGTTGTGAAGGCTACTTTGTACTTAGCCTCATAACTAAAAGTGGCCACAATAGGTTTCTTCTTACTCAACCATGATATGCATGAGCTACCAAGAAAGAAACAAAAACCACTTGTGGACACTTGGGTGTTAAAACAACCAGCCCAATTTGTGTCGAAAAGGAATGTAACTCTGGGGGAAATGATTCCCCCTTGGGATAAAACAAACCACAATGTAAAGTACCACTCAGGTAGCGAAAAATCTTGTTGACATCCTACCAATGCTTAGACCCTGGGCTATGCATATATCTATTGTCCTGTGAGATTGCAAACTAAATATTTGTCCTCGTGTTGCATACATAAATGAGGCATCCACATGTTGGGATTAGGGTTGCAGGAAAACAAACACAGCTTGGAGAAGACAAAGGAAGCTCAAGGCACACAATAGAGAGTGTACTACTTAGTGTGCAATGAAAAGATAGATAGCCATAGAATGAATGGGTGTATATTCAATGCACGGGGGGAAAAACCTACTAAAGAGGTAAAAGATGCCCCGGCGATCCTAAGTGTGTTCACACACATCACTACCACATGTATATGGTAACAAATCCCCCCCTAGAGTGATGACGTGAACGAGAGCTGGCACCTAGAGTAGAGGGAAGTTCCATGCCCTGTGAGGACATGATCAGTCCACAAAGGGGGAGTAAGCCCAAAGCTTTACGGAAACATTCAAACTTCTCACGAGACAATGCCTTTGTGAAAAGATCTGCAAGGTTGTCCTGTGTTGGCACATAAGCCAAGTTGATCTCTCCTGTTGAGAGCCTTTTATTTACATAGTGGTAATGCACCTCAATGTGCTTGTGCAAGGATGAAAAATTGGGTGCCTCAGAACTGTTAATGCACTCTGACTGTCAGTGTAGATAGTGATGGTAGTGTCCTTTTCAACACACAAATCAGCCATAAGGCGTCTGATCCATACACACTCAGACATAGCTGTGAAGACTGCTCTGTACTTAGCCTCATAACTAAAAGTGGCCACAATAGGTTTCTTCTTGCTTCACCATGATATGCATGAGCTACCAAGCATGAAACAAAAACCACTTGTGGACACTTGGGTGTCAAAACAACCATCCCAATTTGTGGCAGAAAAGGAATGTAAGACTGGGGGAAATGATTCCTCCTTGAGATAAAACAAACCACGATGTAAAGTGCCACTCAGGTAGCGAAAAAAATCTTGTTGACATCCTGCCAATGCTTAGACCCTGGGCTATGCATAAATTTGTTGATCTGTGAGATAAATGTGTTGCATACATAAATGAGGCGTCCAGCTGTTGGAATTAGGGTTGCAGGAAAACAAACACAGCTTGGACAAGACAAAGTAAGCTCAAGGCACACAATAGAGAGTGTATTACTTAGTGTGCAATGGAAAGATAGACAACCCTAGAATGAATGGATGTATATACAATGCACGGGGGGAAAAACCTCCTAAAGAGGAAAAAAATGCCCCGGCCATCCTAAGTGTGTTCACACACATCACTACCACATGCATATGGTACAAATCCCCCCTAGAGTGATGCGGTGAATGAGAGCTGGCACCTAGAGTAGAGGGAATTTCCATGCCCTCTGAGGACATGATCAGTCCACAAAGGGGGAGTAAGCCCAAAGCTTTGTGGAAAGATTCAAACTTCTCACAAGACAATGCCTTTGTGAAAAGATCTGCAAGGTTGTCCTGTGTTGCCACATAAGCAAAGTTGATCCCTCCTGTTGAGAGCCTCTTATTTACATAGTGGTGATGCACCTCAATGTGCTTTGAGCGAGCATGAAAAATTGGGTTCCTCACAACTGTTTGTGCACTCTGACTACCAGTGTAGATAGTATTGGCAGTGTCCTGCCCAATACCCAAATCAGTCATAAGGCATCTGCTCCCTACACACTCAGCCATAGCTGTGAAGACTACTCTGTACTCATCCTCATAACTAAAAGTGGCCACTTCTTGCTAAACCATCATATGCATGAGCTGCCAAGCATGAAACAAAAACCACTTGTGGACACTTGGGTGTCAAAAAAACCAGCCCAATCTGAGTCGGAAAAAGAATGTAAGTCTGGCAAAAATGATTCCACCTTGGGATAAAGCAAACCAGGATGTAAAGTTTCACTCAGGTAGAGAAAAATCCTCTTGACATCCTGCCAATGCTTAGACCCTTGGCTTTGCGTAAATCTATTGAGTTGTGAGATTGCAAACTAAATATTCGTCCTCGTGTTGCATACAAAAATCAGGCATCCACCTGTTGGAATTAGGGTTGCAGGAAAACAAACACAGCTTGGAGAAGACAAAGGAAGCTCAAGGCACACAATAGAGAGTGTATTACTTAGTGTGCAATGGAAAGATAGATAGCCCTAGAATGAATGGGTGTATATAAGATGCAGGGGGGAAAAACCTCCTAAAGAGGGAAAAAATGCCTCGACGATCCTCAGTGTGTTCACACACATCACTACCACATGTATATGGTAACAAACCCCCCCTGGAGTGATGCAGTGAATGAGAGCTCGTACATGAGTAAAGGGAAGTTTCATGCCCTGAGGACATGATCAGTCCACAAAGGGAGTAAGCCCAAAGCTTTGCGGAAAGCTTCAAACTTCTCACGAGACAATGCCTTTGTGAAAAGATCTGCAAGGTTGTCCTATGTTGGCACATAAGCCAAGTTGATCTCTCTTGTTGAGAGCCTCTTCTTTACATAGTGGTAATTGGGTTCCTCAGAACTGCCAATGAGCTCTGACTGTTAGTGTAGATAGTGTTGACAATGTCTTGTCCAGCACCCAAATCAGCCATAAGGCGTCTGAGTCATACACACTCAACTCTGTAGCTATGAAGACTGCTCGGTACTTAGCGTCATAACTCAGTCATGATATGCATGAGCTGCCAAGCATGAAACAAAAGCCACTTGTGGACACTCGAATGTCAAAACAACCAGCCCAATTTGAGTCCGAAAAAGCATGTAAGTCTGGCGGAAATGATCCCCCCTTAGGATAAAACAAATCAGGATGTAAAGTGCCACTCAGGTAGAGAAAAGTCCTCTTGACGTCCTGCCAATGCTTAGACCCTGGGCTATGCATAAATATGTTGACCTGTGCAATCGCAAACTAAATATGCATCCTCTTGTTGCATACATAAATGAGGCATCCAAGAGTGACATCTACAGGATCACCAACATCATGAAGACTCAATTTTAAACTTGTTTCCATGGGAGTGGCAATAGGTTTGCAATCCTCAAGTCCAAACTTACACAGCAATGTCTCTATGTAACTTTTCTGACACAGGACAATACACCATCACATTGCTTAAATTGTTTACCCAAGTAATGATGCAACAATGTTGGGGAAAATTGTAGCATAGCCCAATCAACCTAAGATCAACAAAATTATCAATCCTAGGATCAACAACCATACTAGGCATGGAAGCACGAGCATCGGATGTATCGAATGAGAGTATTCAAGAGTATTCTCATCCAATGCAATAGAGATTAGCAATGAATCACTAACTCTAATCACATCATCAATCAAGCATCACCTACACACATTAAGCCCACCGAAGTCTGACTTACCATAGACTAGAATCTCTAAACACACTCTTGATAAGAACACAATAATTGCATTGGTGTTGGCCTCTTTAATCACCACATGTCAATCAAGGCACTTCATCAAAAGCTACACACACAAGGTGAATGGTGCTAAAGTTTCATAAAACCCATCCAACACACAAGCAAGCAATAGGGCACGCACATACACTAATTATAAGATTAAGAACCAACTTAATCAACCTAATTAGAGATGTTAAATAACTCAAATTGAGTTCTCATAGACGGATAGGAGCGGTCAATAAGCAAGAAGTCATCACACACGTTCAAATTTAGAATAATGAGAAAGGTGAAACTACTTCATGACATAATGGAATATAGAAGAAGTAGACTAATAAAGAAAAGAGAGATTAGATTAAGAAATGGTTCTCTGATTATAATGGATTAGCACTAGCCTCTTAAGCATGGATATTAAGCTCAAGGCTAGGCCATCCATAGAGTTAAACACTCAAGAGGGAGAGAGCTCTCAAAAGTGGATCCTTAAGAGTGCATACTCAAGAATGTAGCCTCCTTGCATAAAGGCTTCCTTATAAAGGCTTGCACCACGATCCCTTCTACTATGGGTTTAAGTTTGAGCCCTCTAGCTAGCATATACAACTTTGGAACTCCCAATGAGCCCAAGACCTTATACAAATATGGATAGGAAATATTATGCACAGACATAGCATATCTTTCGCTTGATGCATAATCGGTGTAGCATGTGTTAGCCGTAGCTAACATTCTCCCCTTCCTAATTTGACACACGAGGACAATGAAGCAAAACACGCTGACATGATAGAAAGCAAGTCCATGGAAGAAATGTTGAGCTGCAAAACATAAGAACAAGTAATGAGCATCAAAGACCAACAAGGATAAATAAAAACATGAAGTACAGTGAACAATCATGCAAAGTGAATTTTTTGCTTCTAAAAGATGGGTGAATCATAGTCAAAAACTAAACAACATAAAGCAAAAAAACACCTAACTATCATGAAGCCTTAAACCACTTGAAATTTCAGTTTTATGCATGAAACGCAAGCAATCAATTAAAACCCTAGGCTAAAACCTACTAGCCTAAAAACTATGTGACCAATCTTAATAAATCATTCAAGTCTATCATGTCTACGGGCTATAAAAAAACTCCTAATCTATTAGTACGTTGTCACAGCTTTTTGAAGCTCATGGAAGTTTTGTTTTTGTCATTCATAAAAAAAAATAAAGCACAATACAAGGCTACCACCCCAAGGCAAGTCTAGGTACGACTCTCGGCTCCTTGAACCCTCAAGAAGGTGTTCCAAGAATCTACTAGCCTACCAAGGCGACAGCTAACCCCTATCAGCCCAGGGCATCGGTTTAGGGCCTTGACCAAGCGAGCCAAGGTGGTTCCCCTCGCCTGCCAAGTGCCAATAAGGCGCTAGGTTTCACATAGACACAACATAACATTGAAATTTTCCACTTTTTCTTGACACTTTTATGCTTCATTGATTCATTTTTTAGCACTTTTTTATTGCTTCTAACATGAGATGCTAATGGCAACTGGACTAAAGACTAAAGCCTAATCATATCCCTAGGTCATGTTAATAATGAACGGAGTATAAAACTATCACTAAGAGTCTAGGACTAGCAAGAAATGATCCTACATTAGCTTAAGGTCAAGGCCAATTACCTATTATTAGCACACATAAAACTAAATTTTTTGATGAGTTAATATTCACAAAGAAAAGTGTTGAAACTTTAGTATTCCTAGATTTTGAACATGAAAGAACAATAGCTTAGAAGCAAAAATTACTTAAGCCAAGCATAGAGAATGGAGAGATGAACAAAAGACCAAAATCATGGAAGGATTTCACCTATTCATGCTCTTTTGAGCATCCTTGAGCAAGCATCCACTTGGTAGAGAAGTCTCTTGATCTTTTTATTACAATCCAAGCTGATTGAATCTAAGTGTAAACACAAGCTCCAAAGTCCTTTTATTGAAAAGCACACAAAAAAAACATTAATGAAAACCTAAAGCTAGGGTCTTGCATACCCGAATCTACCAAAGGGAAAGAACCCAAGGGAAAAAATGCCTTTGGTTATGTACATGGTCCTCTTTGTAGCAAATTTATGCATACACAACAAAAATGAGAGATAAATTGCTTCTAAATAAGCAAATTTTGCAATTTAAAGTCTCTAGTGTATAATTCAAAAGTCGATTAAGTGCTAGCTCAATTGAAATGTGCAATTTAAAACAAGCCAAGAGCTAGAAATAATGAAATTTTTGAATGAATTTGAAGTGGCTTTTGAAAACCAAATTTTACAATTAAAAGCTCTCCAAAAAAGTTGGCTAACAACTAGCTCACATGAAATTTTACATTTTTAGAGCAAGCTATGAGCTAGAGATGACTGCAACATTTGATGGAATGAAAGTGAATCGCTCTCAATAGCCAAATTTTGTATTTGAAAGCTCTCAAAAAAGTTGGGTAAACACTAGATCAAGTGAAAATATTTCCACTTTAGAACAAGCTATGAGCTAGCATGTATACAACTTTTAGTCCAAAGAATTGGAATGGCTCTAAATAGCCAATTTTGCAATATTTTGCAATGATGACCCCTTCTTGGAAATATGAAAGTTCTTGTTTCCCACAACCCTTCAAAACAATGCACAATTGTTAGTGCCAAAGCATTTATACATGCACCTCAAGCACCAAAATAAATTGAGCTCAATCATAAATTCAAAATGGTACCCTTTGGTCTTTCAACAAAGCTAAATTTTAGTGCAATGCAATGATTTTACAGTCAATTCAAACACTAAAATGTACAAGTAGCAATGTCCAACCCATAACTTTCTTTTAGTGCAAAAGGATACACGCGGTCAAGCCAAAACACTAAATTGTGACTTTCAAGTCCATTCTTGGTGCACCTATCTCAACCATGCATTACCAATTAATCTGATAATTGAAGCTAAAGAATGTTTGCTTCAAGCTCAAAAATAAATCTCAAGTACCATAACAAACCTACTTCAATGTCGGATTTGATTGTCACGCAACCCATATAGATGCACATCATAACCCTTCAACATTGGCCGAGAAAAACAAGCAGGGGCACATTCCCTATGGTTTAAAATAACTAGATGAAGATAGTGTCACCTTTATATCATATGTGCGTATGGTTATTCTTTTTTTCTAAGGACACAACATGCGAGCTCATACTACATCAACTTGCCATTCTTGCAAGATTTAGATGACTGACATGTGTGCGGCGCTTTGGGATCAATTTTTTATGCTAATTACAGATACATTACCACCCTTCCATTGGAGCATATTGATATAAGCGATCTAATCCATGATTGTGCCTTGACGAGGTAAGCATGGCAAGCTGGAGGCTTACTTGTTAGGGGATTTGTTAGGTTAATTCACTTTACTTCAGTAGCCAAACACCAACCCAAGTTCGTCCAAGAAACCCAAGGAGATTTTTTTATATTTTTAGTATATATTTTTTTTGCGAAGCGAGGAGGGTGAGAACCTCTCCTTTTTAGGAAAAAGAACTCTCTTTTTGGGTTTTTTTTCTTAATGATTTTATTTTTCAGACTGTGTCGATTTTACGGGGACGAGAGAGAGAGAGAGAGAGAGAGAGAGAGAGAGAGAGAGAGAGAGAGAGAGAGAGAGAGAGAGAGAGAGAGAGAGAGAGAGAGAGAGAGAGAGAGAGAGAGAGAGAGAATCTTGAGTGGCTGTTGCAGACACAGCCAAGTGCATTGTGTGGACAACTATGTTGCACCATAACTCCACCATCCCCGGGTTGTAGCTGCAGTCTATAGAGCAAAAAAAAGAGGTACAAAAGATGAGGTAGAGCATTAAGTTGCACCACAGATGAGTAAGATAGAATCAAAGTCATAGGTGCACGAATATCATGGTGGGTCCCATGGTCAAATCCATACACAGGACTCGGCAGTAGAGGTGTCAACATGTGTGAGTGTGTTGTTTTGTGGTGTGTTTGTGGGCGAGCATCGAGCAGCTACAACCTCCCTCAGAGATAGTGAAAAATTCATTACTTATTAAACCCCGTTTTGTGCAGTAGTTGATCCAAGCCTCAAAGGGCTCATGGAAATTCCTTGAAGCGGTGAGGTAGTGTGCATGCAGCAGGAAATTGCAGGGCAAGTGAATTACAGTCGGGTCCGAGTCCAAATGTGTTTCAAGCGGGCCAGTCAACGAGAGTGGGACTCGTGAGTTGTCTTCATATGGAACAGTGTGTGTGTGTGTGTGGGGGGGGGGGGGGGGGGGGGGTCCAAAGACCAAGGTAGGTGTGCAGGTTCAACAGTCAAGGTGTGCACGGTGTGTAATGATCAAATTCAAATGCTATGCAAGACTCAACAATGAGCATGTGTGTGTGTTCGTGTGTGGTGCCCTCAAGTCGACAGCAAAGTGGCTCGCAGCACTGAGCATGCTCAAGGGTTGTGTGTGTATGTGTGTGTGTGTGATGGAGTGTGCGCCATTTGTGACAAAGTCTGAGCAAAGCACGGCAGTGTGTGTGTGTGTGTGTGTGTGTGTGTGTGTGTGTGTGTGTGTATGTGTGCGTGCAACTTTTTGAAGCCATGAAGCCACGAAAGGGCAGCAGCCTGCAAGTCCCAGGAGCAACGTGTGTGTGTTTTGTCTTTATGCGCCATTCGGTAGGTTCTAGGAAAAGGGAAGGGGTGCAGTATGTGTGTGTGAGTTGAAGTGGGCATCTTCAATTTGAAGCACCGAAATTTGAATAGCAACACGCCAAAGGAAGAATGGATGCCAAGAATGGAGAGACGCGTGCATGGATCATTGCAGGCAGCCTTTGTATCACTATGAGAATGGGCCAAGAATGGCCAGGCAAGCACATGACTCTATGAGCCTAGTGTTTGTGTCCCTTTGCCTTTTATTTGGAATTTTCCTTTTCTAAAATCTCCCCTTATAAGAGGAGTCTCCCACAAGCATTGAAGGTGTGTGAGTAAGTCTAAGCAAAGGCAAGCAAATATTCCGGTGATGGTGTGTGTGTAGCCGTGATGGTGGGTTAGCATGACAAAACATGACAATAATCCTTTCATAGCCCTCAAAAGATCTCCGAATTTTTACTTTCTAAGTTTTTTTAATTGACCGCTCCACTCTTGAGCCTTATCAATGTTATGGCAATTCAATCAATGTTAAAATTTCGCACACATCTTCCAACTGCACTTAAACAAACTTCTTGGATGGTCACTGGCCATTTCGAACATCATTAGCAATTATCATTAAGTTAATTGCTCATCTCTAATTGTCCAAATCATCCAGACCCAATCGGCTTGTCATTTTGGTTTGTGTGGCCATAGGTAAGTGTAATGTATAAGCACACATTCGATAAAATTTCAATGTATTCGGCTTCAATGCAATAGTAGTGCATTAAATCATCCTCAATTGTGTGCAATTGAGTCATCCCACTTCAATAAATCATACATGTACCAAACTTTAGGTCTTAATCATCACAATTGGTGACCGAGACCAATCATTCATCCCCAATTTGGATCTCAAATGCTATTGAGTAGTCATACACATTAGTGCATTTTTCCCAATTTCATCAAATTGATTCATCTCATTAGTATGGAAATACACTAAAAATATACACAGTTGAGTGACAATTGAGTGATCTATCTCAATTCTCAAAGCCAATGTGAAATACACACATAACTATTTGGCCAATTCATCACAATTGGTAAAAAATACCAATTATTCATTCACACATTGGATTGCACATGCCATTGAGTAGGCACACACCCAAATTTAGACCAAAATTTTATGCAAATAATCCATCACTTTCTCATTGCAATGTTAAAATTGCAAACTTGATCAAGCATAAATGAATGCATGCATGCTCAATTTCAAAAAACTTAACACTATTTTGACCCAATGAAGCAATGAACACACTCAAAAATTAAGCACAAAAATCAAATTTGGCTCCATTGGCAATGCATTTAAGCTTACACCTAATGATTGTACACACTTTTCATGAATATTTCTTAATCAAAAAGCATTTGGGTGTCCCAATTGATCAATCATTGAAAATTGAGTAATCTTGGATGGGCACACACACTCAAATTTTGCCCAATTTTTTGGCATTTAACCATATCCAATGATTGATTTAGCCTAACGTACACATCAATTACATGATTACATACTCACATATCATCAACCCTATCAATTTCTATGCATGCACACACTCAAGATTAAGTGCACACACACATGAATTTTATGGCAGTTTTTTCCCTCTTTGGTGCATTACATACACAATGATTTTTATGCACACACATGAATTCTTGATGAGAATTAAGCGTTATCTTGACACACACAGAGTTCATTAGTCAAAATTTGACCATCAATTTCATTCCAAGTGATTCAAATTAAGTGCAAAGTGTAGGTCAATTGATTTACACGTCTAATTTTAGCAAATAATTAGCACACATTGAACCATATTAATCAATCAAAAATTAACATGAGCAAGTGAGTGAAATTACATTGTATCACATCCCAAGCTATTCCTTTTCTCCACACAAAGATGAATCATTGCACACACAAGGGTGTGCACCATCAAATCGGCTCCAAAATTGACCATTGTAGACCAAAAATCAAACACTCAAATCATCAAATTAGACATCGATTAGCACAATTATCTTGATAAAAGTGTTGATCCCACCTCTTGTAAGGGGATTAAACATACATTACACTTCAATGATAGCGGTTAGGTTAGCAAAGTTTGTCAAAAATTAGTGAAAATTAGCATGTACACTTAGCATGGAAATGATCTGAAATTGAAATTAGTGAAATTGAGGGTTTGGGGTATTCATAACTTAAAAATTAGCTTCAATTACTTGCACAGCATCATCATATCAAACCAAAATTGAGTTACACATACTCAAAACCAATGAAATTAGTAGTGAAATTACTCTATTCTAAACATCCTATACTCACTAGCTTAGTTATCAATCCTCGGCAACGGCGCCAAATGTTGGGGGCAATCGTAGCATAGCCTAAGATCAACAAAATTATCAGTCTTGGGATTGACAACCCGGCTAGGACATGGAAGCACGAGCATCGGATGTGTCAAATGAGAGGATTCAAAAGGATGCTCATCCAATGCAATAGAGATTAGCCATGATTCACTAACTCTAATCACATCATCAATCAAGCATCACCTACACACATTAAGCCAACCCAAGTCTGAATTACCATAGACTAGAATCTCTAAACACACTCTTGATAAGCACACAGTAACTGCATTGGTGTTGGTCTCTCCAATCACCACATGCCAATCAAGGCACTTCATCAAAAGCTACGCACATAAGATGAATGGTGTTAGAGTTTTATAAAACCCATCCACACACAAGCAAACAATAGGGCACATACACTAATTAAAAATAACCAACTTAATCAACCTAATTAGAGATGTTAAATATCTCAAATTGAGTACTCATAGAAGGATAGGAGCACGATAGGACACACTCTCAAATCTAGAATAATGAGAAATGTGAAACTACTTCATGACATAATGGAATACATAAGAAGTAGACTAATGAAAAAATTAGAGATTAGATTAAGAAATGATTCTCTAATTACAATGGATTAATACTAGCCTCTTAAGCATGGGCATTAAGCTCAAGGCTAGGCCATCCATAGAGTGCACTCAAGCGAGAGAGAGATCTCTCAAAAGTGGATAGTCAAGAATGAAACCTCCTTGCATAAAGGCTTCATTATAAAGTCTTGTACCACAATCTCTTCTACTATGGGTTTAAGTTTGAGCCCTCTAGCTAGCATATACAACTTTAGAACTCCCAATGAGCCCAAGACCTTATACAAATGTGGATAGAAAATATTATGCTTGATGCATAATTGATGTAGCGTGTGTTAGTTGCTGCTAACAAATAGTCCCAAATCTTTCATCTTGAAAGTGCATTCAAATCAGCCTTAAATTCAGCAATATGTCTCTCATTTGGTCCAGTCATCAGCAAATCAACTACATAAAGAACCACAATCAGAAGTGCATCACCCTCACGCTTTACGTACAATGTGCTTTTTGTTGGACTGTTACGAAATCCTCGTTTGACCAAATGAGTGCAACCTTCTCATACCAAGCACGAGGAGATTGCTTCAACCCATACAAAACTTTGTTACATTTGCACACCTTATCCTCTTGTCCTTTTTTGACAAAACCGTGAGGCTGCGTTACATAAACTTCCTCAAAAATGTCACCATTCAAGAAAGCAGTAACGATGTCTGACTAATGTACATCCCAACCAAAATCAGCTGCCAATGCACATAGAAAATGCACAGCAGTCATATGGCAAGTGGGAGCAAAAGTCTCTTCATAATCTATGCCTTTTTGCTGTGCATAACCCTTTGCAACAACAAGTTGAGCCTTATAGCGATCAATCTCACCATCCGGCTTGCGTTTCAACTTGTAAATCCACTTGATACCAATGGCCTTTTTGCAAGGAAAAAAATCACATAAAGTCCATGTGTCATTTTCTATAAGTGCATCATATTTTGATTCCATGGTAGCCATTCAATTTTCTGAATTTTGTGCTTCATTAAAAGATAGAGGCTCTTAAACATCATGTAGGCTAGACACAACCAAAGCATAAAAATCTGATGCAAAAGATGCATGGCGAGAACTTGAACGAGTACGACTAGACAAAGGTGAATCCAATTTACTGTCACGCAATGTATACACCAACCATTTTGGCATACCTCTTGCCTGCTCATTTTCAACCCTTTCCTCATCAAGTACATCTACATTAGTAATAGACTCATCTGTAACATTTTTTGAAACCCCCATAGGATGTACATTTGCCTCATTGGAATTTACATTCATAATTCCATCACTGAAAAGAGGCAACAAAGTGTCATAAATGTCCTGTGAGCTTACATTATTGTCTCTAGTACATGACAGCAAAGGTTGAACAAAATCTTCCACAAACACAACATCCTGTGAAACCAAAACATGCTTTGTTTGTGGATGATACAACTTGTAACCTTTGCTTTCAGCACTATAACCAACAAAAATATATTTGACAGCCTTATCATCCAATTTTTTGTGGTGTGTTTGTGGCAACAAAGCATATGCCAAGCAGTCAAAAACACGCATGTGCTCAATAGAAGGCTTTTTATCATGTCATGCTTCATATGGAGTAATAGAAGCTTTTAAAGGACACTTGTTTAGCACATAAGTGGCACACATGATGGCCTCAAGCCAAAAAGAATGGGGCAAAGCTTGACTTTTGACCATACATCATGACATTTCCATAAGTGACCTGTTTTTCCTCTCAGCAACACAGCCATAGACATAAGTTTTTTGAAGCACATAAAAACTTCGGACTTCGCTTTAAGCGGAGATATCCATGCATGCTTGGAGTAATCATCAATGAAAGTCACGAAGTAAAGTTAATTTCCCAAGGATGGAGTTTGCATGGGCCCACAAACATCACTATGTACAAGCTGCAACCTGCATGTGGCCCTAACTGAACCATCCTTTGGAAACTTAGAACGCTGCATCTTACCCAAAATACAGCCTTCACAAACGTGTTTGACAAGTGCTTCAAGAGGCGGCAAAGAAGCAACCATATCAGATTTTTGCAAACATAGCAAACTGGAGAAATTCAGATGACCAAAATGTGCATGCCAAAGTTTTGCATCTGAAATAGCTTTTGAATCCAAAACTGCATTTGTAAAATTTTGTCCACACTTGTCATACAAAGTGAGCTTATACAACCCACGACATAAAATGTCAGATGCAACAATTTCATCACCGAAACTAAGATCATGTATTGTAGATCTATCATCCAAAAATTTGATTACAAGACTAAGTCTAGCAATTGCAAATACAAACAAAAGATTCTTCTTGATCCCAAGTACATAAAGTGCATCAACAAGTGTGAAAGAACTGCCATTTGCAGCAGTATAAGCACAATCTTTGCAACTCCCTGAACCCGATAAGAGGCATTGTTGGCACAAGTAACTAAATTCCCATGAGTGACAGACTCAAGAGAGGTGAACAAATCACGATGTGAGGTAATGTGCTTTATAGCACAGTTGATAAAATACCACACATGTGAATCTGCAGTAGCTGACATGCATGCATCATGGACAACAGGATTATAGATACACTCTGCACTAAAAGTCCATTTTGCATCAATATCAGTATCACAGTCTCCTTTTAGAGAAGACTCAACAATAGCTGCATTTGTAGTAGAACCAGCATTTACAGTGAAATCACCCTCTTTCTTCTTAGCCTCTTTGGCCTTCAACTTAGGACACTGCTTGATCAAGTGATCATTAGCTTTACAATAATGGCAACGCATTTTCTTTTTGCCTTTATCACCAGAATTTATGGACGAACTGCTGCCTCCAGAAGCATTAGGAACATGTGATTTTCCACTCGAAGAAGAACCATAAGAAGTGGTTGCATTGTTGTTACCACCCTTTCTTTGAGCAGCTTGTTCAACTGTCCTTTTTTTTTTGGAAAGTAACACTTGCAACAGCAATGTGCATAATGCATCAAAGTTGACAACTTCACGATTTCCTTGGGTCATAAGTCTCCAGGTACTAGCAAAAGTCCGGTAAGAATCTGGTCAGGCATTGAGAACAGTTTGCACAAGGGAACTGTCTAAAATGACTTCACCTACAGAAATAAGTTTCTCATGATATCCTTGACACCAACAAGGAAAGTGTCCATATTGTAATGGAAATGGCCTATTAACTTGGAGAGTAGCGGATACTTTTAGGAAATTACTTTGTGAGCATAGCGGGTGAACTTAATTGATGGTAGCAACATAAACACAACATTTAGTTAACTTGGTATGAACAATGCTTTTGCAAGAGAGAGAGTTTAGAGAACATGACAACAGTTGAGGACCGGATTTATGTGGAGCCGATCCCCCCTCCAATAGGCATTTGTATTATGGTTTCTCCCATCAAGAGAGACTTGTTACAATACAATCTTTGTGTTCTTTGTGATCTAGTTGATGCAATGAAGATGGAAAGCTTCATGCATCACGAGCATAACATAAACTATCCCAAGCCTCAGTCCAAGACCTCAAACACCTTCGAAGGTGGAGAGAGCTAGCAGGGAATGAGGGTAGGGAAGAGGAAGAAGAAACATTTCATAGGAGAAAGAATTAGTTCCTCACTTATCATCACTGTTCTTGCTAGCATACATAATAGCATAGTAATGAATATGGAGAAGATAACAAGCTAAGGGCTTCACTTCTTTTCAAATGCCCTTCCATGTGCTATTAGAGACTCCATAGGCGCTCCCATATATAGACATAGTTTGACCAAAACCCATCCAAATCAAATCCAATTTGAAAACCCACAAATTTCAGCAAAAAAATCCAAAAAATTATGGAAAACTTGGGGAAAATCTTGGCCTTTTGCATATGTACAAGCAAGGAATCGCAACGCAAGTCTACCCTCGACTAGCTACACCACAAGGAACTTCATATAACATGGTTTTCATACCTCAAATAAAGATAAAGAGAGGTCATTATGCAGAGCTAAGAATCCACTTTCACCAGTCCATTGAGGAGAGACACACTCTCAACTCACCAAACCAGGCTCTTGCAAGTCAAGAGGGGCACCTCTACACCAAAACCCCCACCCTTCACCGCAGGCTGGAGTAACATGAAGTTTCTTCTTCACAGCTGAAAACTCCCACTCACTCAAGCTCATAAAAGTTCTTTTTTTTCATATTTTTGAATCACTTACTCAGTCTTTGAAGCCTCGACACATCTATGTTCAAAAACAACAAAGCTATGTATATTGACCAACATATGTAGAGACATCTGGCACACACCGCCTTTGTACACTTTGTACAAGCATGATTTATGTATATCCAAGGGTTACAAAAGCATTAAAAAACACTTCTCAAAGTATTTGGGGTAGCCGGAATCATTCCGCCAAAACACGTGACAACATGATGTACTACATAGTACCCAAAAGCACTTGATTGACCATTACGGTCCTACTCACAAGAGAAAGCCGTGAAAACTCTAATGGAGCATTTTACTCCTAATGGATATGAAATCTATTGGATCCAAACCAACTTGACAACCCAATTATGAACACTACACACGCCTATGAAACTTGGCCTCTAAGCTCTCCAAAAACATGTGTGAGTCATCAATAAATGCAACATCCAAAATCTCATCTCCTTCGATAGATAGTATAGACCACACAAACCAAACTTTTGCAATGCCAAGAACCTACGCATTGCCTCAATATATAAAAGGATCAGGAAGGGGGCAAAAGGGCACCCATTTCATATTGAATGTAGGAGAATAAATCATTCCCCTTATGACAAGTCAGTGATGTGGCACCACCAAGTTTCAACCAAAGTAATAGATGTCATCCAAAGGGCCTAAAACCTAGCAGAAGAACGAGAAGCATAGAAGGTTTACCAACTTATAGATCACCATCGAGTGGCACAAAATTAAGATGGGTTAAATTTGAAAATCCTTACCCCTAACAAATTATAGTAGTTCAAGGGAACCAATTTATTAAACACACACACACACACTTCAAAATTGCCAAGATTTGTGAAAGATTTGTCATGTGGAAACACTTTAGAAACCAGCGATTTGGGGGCTTGCTTTTGGACCTACATGCTTTTAGACTTGATGTTTTTCATGCCACTGCTTTTGATGTCAGGCCACGGGCCTAAGCGCTAGTCTTTCGGGCCAAAAGCGTGACGTCTCTTTTGATATTTTTATATTATTGATTCACTAAGGTACAATTTAAGGGGCTCTCCTCTGCTTCTCCGCGTGGTAGAATCGAGAGGGAGACCCCTTCTACATATTTGAAGGCACTTAAAATAAAATGTAGTGGCATGAAAAGCATCAAGTCTAAAAGCATCTAGGTTCAAAATCAAGCACCAAAAGGGTTGATCCGTAAAGAATTTCCATGTGGAAAATCTTTCGCAAATTGTGGTGTGGCATGCCCAATTGGAAGAGAAATGTCTCGTGGATAGGAATGAACCAAAACACGAATAACAAAACCCAAAAAATGGGACCGAGAGGCCTAAAATTGAAGGGGTTTAGGGATTTTTAATAATCGTAACCCTAGCCAACTTATGGACCAATGGCCAAGGGGCCTAAAACCCTAAAAGTCAAAAGCTTAAATATTGGGCTGAAATTTCATAAACTGTGCTGACCTTCTGCTGTTGTAGGTTGTACAATTTTTTCCATTTTGTGTTGCACATGATGACATGGTAGTTGTACGATTTTTTTCATTTTTTATTGCTTGCACTTTTGTGCAGCTTTACGTGCGCTTTTGAGGGCAATTGTTTTTTGTTGCAATTAAGTGGTTTTGGGGACTCTACTTTTGGGCATCCCTTGTACTCTTTATAAGTTCCCGCGGGGTCACTCTTCTACAGAGCATCTGGATAAAGAGTCTCGGAGAGAGTTGTTGGACCCTCAAGAGGTGTATTTGCAAGCATAAATATAGGAAGGGGCATTGGTCTTTGGGGCCAATGCATTCTGGCTCATAAGTCCACCAGGTCGTGTTGACTCTCTCTCTCTCTCTCTCTCTCTCTCTCTCTCTCTCTCTCTCTCTCTCTCTCTCTCTCTCTCTCTCTCTCTTAAAGTTCAATGATTTTGCACTTTTTGTTCGTGTGTTGCTATTGATTTCTTGCTTGGTGTATCCAAGCTTGTAACACACCAGCCATCCGTACAACTGTCGTGTCATCATCCTTTTTATGGAATATTGAAGTGAGAGTGTGTGTGTTTTTAATAAATTGGGCCCCTCGATCGGGATCCTGGAAGTTGTTGGGGGTTAGGATATTAAAATCTGACCTAAAAATCCTAAACCATTTTAATTTTGGGGCATGATAATTTCGTACCCACACCAGAGGGAGTGCCCCTAGCTTGTGGTACATCTTCTCAATGATTAAGAAAAGAATATGTGCCCATACCTACTCTCTGCATGCATCCTTAGTATGCATATCATGAGGCTTTGTGGAAATAGTCCCATATGGTCTCCTCAATTGGCGGATACTGGTATGTCCACGATAAGGACCCACTATCTCAAAAAACTCTCTTGTAACTTTGTCTCCCACTTGGGTCCACTAAGATGCTTGACGGTGGAAAGCAAACTCATGACACCGCTTCTCAATGGTGAAAAGCTCCCGTTGAGTATGCTGCATCTGAACCTCCATCCAAGGGCTACCTCGGTTCTACATCCTTTGTAGAGAAGCAATACCCCGTTAAAATTGTTTCTCTTCTTCTTGGGCTACAACCAAATGAGTTGCCAACTTTTGGTGGAACAAACGTCTAAGCTTCACACTTGTGGCCACTCAAGTTGCAGGGTCACCGGGTGAGTCCAAACTCGTTTGTCCACGGGGCCACAACCTGCTTTCCAAGTTCTATATCTAGTAGACTTCTCTTTGGGATTCGTAGTATGAGATTGCCACTTTGTTTTGTATCTGCAAAGCAAGAATCACTGATGCATGATTTGAAATGGTAGTCCCTTCTAAGATGCATATTCAGCTGCCCATGTTGCAGATGTGATCTGTAAAATGATCTATCTTCGATAGATTCACCACGCCTAGTGTATGGTCAAACCGAGAGAAAGAGAGGGTATCTAGAGGCCACACAAAGCCTACATGTTGCAATACATCTAAAACCCTCATAGTCATACATAGGTGCTCCCAAGTAGCCAACTCAACTCTATGTGCAATAGCAAGGTTGCCGTGAATCCTATCCGAGGGTCCTCAAGCATGTTGAATCATAGCAAAAACTTAGTATGTTGAGCTTTTGTTTGATGTATGCTCATGTGTGTGTGTGTGTGTGTGTGTGTGTGTGTGTGTGTGTGTGTGTGTGTGTGTGTGTGTGTGTGTGTGTGTGTGTGTGTGTGTGTATTGTGTTGGGAGCATATGTTAGTACCTAATTCTACACCCACACACACATTCTTGCTGAGATGGAGTCAAGGGAAAATGTGGTGGCACCACAACCCTTCATGCCTAAATTTCAGAATTCACGCCCACCAAGAACATTCCAACGAGGAAATTGGCAAAATATGCAAGGGTACCCACAACAAAATAACCCATCTCAAACTTGCACCTATTGTGGAACATTGGGACACAGGCAAGGCCTGCATGTGACCTATGGTGTAAGCATAGAAATGAGGAGAATTCCAATAGTAAACAATACACCCCCAAATTCAAGAGCTAGTTCATCCAATGATGGAAGAATGAAGGCACCTACTCAAGTCAATGTAGTAGTCTACAAAGAAATGAGGAGCATTCCAATAGTAAACAATACACCTGCAAATTCAAGAGCTAGTTCATCCAATGATGGAAGAATGAAGGAACCTACTCAAGTCAATGTAGTAGTCTACAAAGACAATTATAATTAAGGGTTCTAGACAGGGGACACTAGCAGGTTAATAAATGGGCCGATTGAAGCAAAAATGGTGTGTTTTGGAAAAAAAATGGACTAACCGTGAGACCCACCAGTGCTACTGCAGGACTAAATATGAGGGGATGCACATTATGTGGTGTCATTGAGACCACAACAGCAACCTTTTGTATAGGTATCCGTGCTCAAATGCAAAAACCTATAGTGGGCATGGAGAGACCTCTACCTGTGTTAGGTGAATAGCCTCCTTTAGCAGGCAATAATGCTATTCTTATCAAAATGATGCAACTAAAGAGCCACTAGTAGATGAGAAGGCTTTAGTGTCAATAACCGCCTTTGAAGAGGATAGCTCATCATGTCTGTGGAAGAAGGATGGTATGTGCAACAACCTACTCCAATGATGGAATCTATCTATTATGTATTGGGGTAAAGGTTGTATGCCTGACCTCGGGGCTAGACACAATGTCCGGTCGCAAACTTATCTGATACTTTATACATTGCAGATATATATCAATAAGGGGCTCATCTCATTGAGAAGTTGGCTCCATCCATCTCTTGTGTGCTATCTCTTTCATCACACCATGCACACATGGCACATGCTCCTGCCACGTGATCCTTTCAACTAGTACCAAAGCTAACCATTGTGGTGCTCATCCTCTCAGGGTTTTCCCCTCTTCTCAACGAGCTTTCCATCGGCTACGTCGGTGACGGATCGAAGCTTGGATCTTTCATGGCTATGGAAGCATGGTGAGCTCAACACATAGAGCTTACTGATAGGGGCGATGGGAGTTTACTATGATAAATAGCTAGGTGTGGACAAGCATGCCACAACCCCTAAGCTCCAAGTGTAAGTGTGCTTGTCCACCTGGCTATAGGATAAAGATATGCTGCAGAATATGTAAGGAAACAAAAACTAATTGGAAAGAGTACTTACCTATAGTAGAGTTTGAATATAATAGTGCCAACCACTTTTTCACTAGATATAGTCCATTCATATTAATGTATGGGTTTCAACCTAGAGCACCTCATGCAATGGGATTGCAAAAGGAAAAGGTTTATGCAAGTAAAGACTTTTTAAAAGATATGAATGAAATACTTGCTAAAAGCAATATTAAAAAGGCTCAAGATAGAGCAAAGACATATACAAAAGGCCGCTCACCTTTGAAGAAGGGGAGAAAAAGTGTTTGAAAAGCCTAAACCATGAAAACAAGACCATGTCCAAAATTATCACCAAGGTATTTTGGACCTTTCACAATATTAAAGGAAGTTGGAGATATGGCTTACAAGCTCCAATTACTAGAAACAAGTGGCATACATCCAGTATTCCACGTTAGTAGGCTCAAAAAGAAATTGGGTCAATTTGGTAATCTCGTTCAAGATTATTAGATAGTGGAACTCATAGATACTCAATCTCTTGCTCAAGCACTAGAAAAAATACTAAACGCTAGAAAAAAAAGAACTAGAAATACAATTATTAAAGAGTGTTTAGTTAAGTGGAAAGATTGAGTTGAAGAGAGTTCAACATAGGAGTGAGTAAGCACTCTCTGGAAAAGGTTTCCCAACTTTAGGATTACTCCGATGAAATTTTTGAGGAAAAAAAATCTTTTTTTAGGAGGGAGGAATGTGATATATCTTATAGTTAAGTGGACAAGCATGCCGGAGCTTAGGGGTCATGGCTAAGTGTGGAAGCCATCTCCTATTCTAGATAAGGGTCAAGCGGGCCAAGTGTCATGATGGTTGGGGATTACCCAAGTGCAATCAAGGGCCATGAAAAGAATAGCGGCAGAAGCTCTTGGTTGGTGTGAGTGTGTGTGTGTGTGTGTGTGTGTGTGTGTGTGTGTGAGAGAGAGAGAGAGTGAGAACCTTGTTGTATAGTGGATTTGTGACTATGCATCTTCTTTTGGTCAAGGGTTTCTTTTTCTTCTTAAGGTACCACATTATCCAAAATAGACTTACCAATCAACATATCCAAAATATAATGATAAGGAATCGGGTTTCAAAGCAGATATAAATGATGTTAATAAAAGTTGCGCACATGTGCAATGGAACTAGTGGCCTTCAAGGAATAATACCAAATAGTGCAAAACCAAAGCACATACACATGCCCCAACACAAGAGGACATGATGGTTGGGGATCACCCAAGTGCAATCAAGGGCCATGAGAGGAATCACCCAAGTGCAATCAAGGTTGGGGATCACCCAAGTGCAATCAAGGGCCATGAGAGGAATAGCGGCAAAAGCTCTTGGTTGGTGTCTATGTGTCTGTGTGTGCGCGCGCGTGTGTGCGTTTGTGCGTGCGTGTGTGTGTGTGTGTGTGTGTGTGTGTGTGTGTGTGTGTGTGTGTGTGTGAACCTTGTTGTATAGTGGACTTGTGACTATGCATCTTGTTTTGGTCAAGGGTTCCTTTCTCTTCTTGAGGTACCACATTATCCAAAATAGACTTACCAATCAACATACCCAAAATATAATGATAAGGAATCGGGTTTCAAAGCTGATATAAATGATGTTAATAAAAGTTGCGCACATGTGCAATGGAACTAGTGGCCTTCAAGGAATAATACCAAATAGTGCAAAACCAAAGCACATGCACATGCCCCAATACAAAAGGACATGAGTTCAATTTCCAGAAAGCCTCTCACATGACCACACTTGGTTCTAACATATAGATTAGAGCTCCTTGAAACAAGTTTCCTTGTTCGTGTAAAACTAATTGATTGAAAACACCATCCCGGAGAAGCAAATGAAGCACCTAACAATTGGTTAAGTGAAAAAGATTTTATAATTCTAAGGTCCACCAAGTAAATATGAAAGAGATGAGTAGTTTTTTCGTAACTCATGAATGCAAATTCACCTTCCTTTGACAAACTACAAAATGCAGCTAGCAAAATCAACAAAAAAAATCATGTTCCTTTGACCAAAATGCTGCAGTCATTTCGTCTATCAGTTCTTGCACTTAAAAACAAGTCAAGAACAAGTCAGTTTCATATTCAGGAATTCCATTTCATAAAGTCATATAGCAGAATACTGTCAACTCTCAGTATCCCTGAAGCTCAAAGAGACATCAATGACTCTAGTATTCAAAAATCGAGGCATCTGGTGACAAAGAAGCGGAGTAACTCCCCTCTTGTGCAACCCACTGCACCAGATCTCAAGCCAAGCTGAATTCAGGGTTTCATTTGGAGTAGACTATGCTAAACCAAAAGCTTCAAGGTAAAGTTTCACAATCTGAGGAGTATCTGCTAGGTCCTCCTCCTTCCACTTCAGCCTTCAGACTTTACCCTTATTCTTTATGTCCTTATGTGCCAAAATCTATTCAGGAACAAGGATCTCCTCGTTTTCTTCCACTTCGGGTTTCTCATTGGGTTCCCCATCTTCAGGCACGTCACCTTTAAAAGGTTTCAACAGACTCACATGAAATAGTGTCAGGCAGTTTCAATCGGAAGGAGACATTGTTGATCTTTTCGGAGATCTGGAAAGGTCCGTAGTATCTCATACTAAGCTTTGGAAAAAGACTCTCCTTTCCCTTCTTCTTTCTCAAGCGTGCCTTTTCAAAACGTAAGAGCACCCAATCATCCTCCTTCAATTTCAAATCGCGACGATGACGATCTGCTTCCTTTTTCTGTCTTTCCTGAGATTTCTGCAAAGCCTCGCGGACTTTGGCAAAAGCCATGTCTAAGTCGCGCGTATACTCATCAGCTTCAAAAATCTTATCTTTCATGCTTAGGAAGGGTGGAACCTTGGTAGCACCTACGACAATCTCAAATGGCGCCTTCCCCGTCAAAGAGTATATCATGCTGTTGTAGGCAAATTCCACCAAAGGTAGATACTTTTTCCATTGAGTGTTCTGATCCGAGATATAAGACTTCAATAAATCTAAAACCACTGAATTGGCAATCTCAGATTGCCAGTCAGTCTGCGGGTGGAAAGATGACGAGAACTGCAACAACGTGCCAATGTTCTCCCAAATTGCGTCCATTCCGGCCTTGAAAACAATCGATGCTCGTAAGCAATGACATGGCCTTCTTGCATTAACACCGCACCCTGACTACGACCACAAGCATCACAATAGACTTCAAATGACTTCTGCAAATCCGGCAAAGTCAAAACTGGTCCCGTAGTCAATTTCTCTTTCAATATCTGAAAGACAGTCACCTCTGTGAATCCCCACAAGAAAGGGACTCCTTTCTGGGTCAAGGTATGAAAAGGGGAAGCAACCTCAACAAACTTTCGAATGAATCACATATAGTACGAACACAATCCCAAGAAGCTTCTAACTTCATGGACATTCTTCAAATCGGGCCAATCATGAATAGTCTCTATCTTGGCCTGATCCATATGCACTCCTGCTGCTGACACAATGTGTCACCAGTGTGTGACACCTATCTATCCTTTTTGTTGATGTCTTTCTTATTACTTATTTACTTTCACTTTTTGGAAACACCCCTCGGGAAATCTAACTGCCCTGCATTGCATAGCTAGTGTGGAACTGTTCAGAGGGAGTCCAGGCCTGAGCGCAAGAGAGCACTAAGGTTGGACAAGAACTATGGTTAGCCAAAGTGGGGTCACTGACTAGCCAAAGTGGAATCCTTTGCTACAGAGGCTACATTTCAGTTCTTGGTGTGGCTGCAGTGTACAAAGAGGGTCAGATGACCTAGAAAGATACAATGGCAGCATCTCCTAAAATTTAGGAAACTGCTATTTTGAGACATGAAAATGTGTTTGCGTCATTATCTTCAGAATGACAAGGGGAACATTTTATTACTCTGCCGTGAAGTCAACTGGGCAACCGGTCGGGAGATTTTTAGGCGGCAACCCCGAAACGGGAAATAGCCTGTAAATGTGCCAAGTGGCACATTTCTGTGCACTTTCCTCATGCAAGAGAAGGTAGCGCTGAATTTATACCTGGGAGGCTCATTTTGGAGCTCCCTGTCACAGGTTGAGAGCTATGGAGTGCTTCCTTTCCCGCTTATATACAGTACTGTGCCAGGAGTGATGCCTTGCATGCTACGGCACTGCTCTCTCTCTCCCCTACGGCAGTATGTTATGCCCCTCTAGTGGGCTTTTCAATTGACCAATGTAAAGTTGTGTGGGTTCATGCGCGATTGCCGAGGCAAGAGCCTCTTGCACAGGTACTGGATTAGCTAGCGGCTAATCCCCCCGCAGATACAGGTGATTCGGAGAGGTTTCACGTGCGAAATCTCGTCCGATTCAAAGGGCAAGTAGCCCTACAGGTGCGGGAGCTCAAGGACTTGCTACAGATGCGACCGGCAAGCAAAACGGAGCCCGAAATAGTGAATTACAGCCTGCTGTGTATTTTTGCAGGTTTAGGGTTTTGGCCCTAAACGAACCATAATAACCCCAGGAAGTTCGGGGACGCAAGGGGACCATTGTACAGGTGATCTGGCGCATTTTCGGGGCAGAAAACAGAGAATTCAGCGTCCGTATGCATCGAGAAAGTCATCCAATGCGTGGGAATACTGACTGTGAAGGGTCCTAGTATAGTTATGCTACCGAAATCAAGCCAGAACAGTTGAAATTCGGCCAAGGTTGTGCAGGGCAGCTTGTAGGGAACCACAGCTTTTATTCCCTCTATTAAAGAATAAAGAAATACCCAAAGGGGTGCCTAATTTAGAGGCCAATCTAGTGTCGGTCTTCTCATACAGGTGCAATCTAGCAGCCTGTATCCCTTTCCCCTTTGTTGTGTCTTGAAAGTACAGGTAAAGTGGGCGACAAATTAAATGGGTGAAAGCAAATAAGGTTTAAGTCTAAGGTCTACCGCCCTTTTTGAAAGTACAGGCCGGTTTCATGGTTCCATCGCCGGGATTAAATCACTTTTTCCCATAGAAGTGAGCCTTGGTTAGTTTGGGCTTGAAGACACAGGGGTTCATAGACCAAACACAGGGAATTGAATTTATGGCTGACAGACCAGATGATGTGACTGAAGAGGTTTCCTCTTCACAGGGTCAACAGACACATGAAGTGGGTGAGTCTTCAAGACCACCACAGACGGATGATGATATATTCAGGACCCAGTTGGCTACTGATGTGGCTACGTTCACACAAGTAATGCAGAACCCGAGGTTTTTAGCCTTTCTGCAACCTCCTCTTCTGTCTCTGCAAGTTGGGTCACTGGATTATATTCAAAAGATTGTTAAGGCTCAAGCACAGGTGATTCATACTGCAGAGTCAATGCAAACACATGTACACTTGACAGAGAACATGAAGTCTCCACAACCTGTGCCTAAGGTGCAAGAACAGGTGGCTGAGATGCCAGTCTTTCAAGCTGTACCAGTTCAGCCAGCCACCTTTCAACAGCCTATAGCTGGTTCTAATAGGCAGGGAAGCAACCTACAGGCTATGCAACAAGTCTTCCCACCACCTTCAGTACACCCTGGCTATTTTGGAGGTGGATCGGTATTCCAGAGCATGGCTGGTCATGCACCTGGAAATCAGTTTTACAAGTCAGGAACAGTGTTTGGGGGTGCTCAAACAATGATGCCTTAACTCCATGTATGGTGTCACGGGCATGTTACCAGGGTTTCAAAGCATTCAGGGCCAATTTAGAATGCCACAGGCAAATTTTGGTATGGCTGGAATTACAAATCAACAGCCAAATATGGCATTTCCAGGTCAACTTAATAGTGGCCAAGGAACACAGATGAACCCTAACAGTGTTCCCATGTTTCAGTGACTTCCATATGACAACTTAACGCCGCTGGAGAGGCCAACTCCGTACAAAGAAGGTGGCAAAGGTGTGACATTCACGACCTTTACAGGGTTTGATGACAGGAAGAAGGCTCTCTCATTCCTCCAGCAGTTTGACAAGGCCTATGCAGGGGGGAACTTTACAAAGGCTTCAAAGGTCCGCAAGGCAGCCACTTTCTTGACAGGGAATGCGGGACAATGGTGGACAACTTTATTGCTTCAAGGACAAGCTCCATCCACTTGGATTTACTTCAAGCAGATTTTTGCAGCAGCATGGTTATCTGATGACTTTGAAGCAGATGTCATGACAGAATGGCACCAGCTTAATGATGCCACTTGCAAGAATCTGGATGACTACAATCGGAAGTTTTGGAAAGCTCTACTTCCAGTAACTTCCTATAGGTTTGTGCCATTGACAGAACAGATTGAAACATACTGTTGTGGCCTACCCAAAGGATTGATAAAGTACTGCACGAAGACCAAAGTCACTACTTTGACGCAGCTCATCGAGGTAGCAAACACTGGCAATGGTTTGATCAAGGGAGAAGATTGTGAATTTAATACTGGCGTCAAGGAAGGATCAACCAAGAAAAATTCAGCAAAGAAGCACGTTCCCAATGAGGTTCCTAAAGGGACTCAGGAGCCAGCCAACGCAGGGAAAGGCAAAGCTACGGCTGAATCAGAAAAGGGACCAGCAAAGAAATGGAAAAGACGTTTTTCCCGCAAGTCGGAAGAGAAAAAGAAGGTCCTGAGGTCAAAGAACAAATGCTTTATCTGTGAGCAGCCTGGCCACATTGCTTACAATTGTCCTCAAAAGAAAAGGCCAGCTGATTCTGAAGACCAGGAAGACAAGAAAGGAAAGAAGCCCATGGCTGGTCTAGTGCCAGATATGGTGGGCGACAAGCCAAATTCAGATGCAAGTGAGCTTTGCAGAGCATGGGGAAAGGTCAGGGATCAAACAGTTCTTATCTTCTTTGATCCAGGTGCCAAAGCCAACTTCATTTCCCCAGAATTGGCTTCAAAGTTGGGAATCGGACCTGAAGAGATGGGGTATACAGCAGAGGCAGGTTTGGCATGTCCTAGCCATACAGAGGCTGTGACACCCATCATCGGAAAGTTGCGCCTACATATCCAGTCCTATGTAGATGCTAAAGAATTTTACATCATGCCACTGGACGGATGTGATGTGTTGTTAGGTATTCCTTGGTTATTTTGTGTACAGGGAATCATGGATGCCTACAACAAAAAGATCACTGTACAGAGCAGGGGAAAGACTCACATTCTGAATGAAAAGCTTAAGGGGGAGTCTATTCCCACTGTATCAGCTTCTGCTATTACTTCTGTAATGAAAAAGCATCTTTCTGCGTACTTGGTTTTTGCACGTGAAGTGTCAGATTGTGATGAATCAAATTTATCTGTGTTAGATAAAGAAAGGTCAATGTTTTTACAACAGTATAGTGACTGTTTTTCCAATTCATTACCGTCTCGATTACCGCCAGAGAGACCCGAGGACCATGCGATAGATTTGGTGCCAGGCAGTAGCCCACCAAATAAGCCTCCGTACAAGGTTAGCGCGGCTCAGCAGAAAGAGATAATGAGCCAAATACAGGAGCTGTTAGACAAGGGGCTGATTCAGCCCAGTTCATCTCCATTCTGTTCTCCATTGTTGTTGGTGCAGAAAAAGGATGGCTCATGGCGTATGTGCATCGACTACCATGCTCTGAACAAGAATACCATCAAGAATAGGTTCCCTATACCTAGAATTGATGATATTCTGGACAAATTAGAAGGAGCAGCTATGTTTAGCAGGATAGATCTAAAGAGTGGGTACCATCACATCCGCATTAGATAAGAGGATGTGAACAAGACTGCTTTTAGAACAATGTTTGGCCTTTACGAATTTTTAGTGATGCCCTTTGGTCTCACAAATGCTCCTGTTACGTTCAATAGAATAATGGACAGAATTTTCCGTCCACACCAGCAGTTTGTTGGTACATTCTTTGATGACATGATAGTCTACTCAAAGAATGAAGAGGAGCATAGGCATCACTTGGCCATTGTGTTCAAAGAGCTACGCAATCATACGTTGCTCATCAATGCAAAGAAAAGTGAATTTTTTCTGGAAGAGATTCACTTTCTGGGACACATTGTCTCAAAGGATGGTGTCAGAATGGATCCTGCAAAAGTTGAAGCGATCAAGTCATGGCCAGATTTGAAGACGGTGCACGATGTCCGAAGTTTCTTAGGACTATGCTCCTATTACAGAAGGTTTATCCGAAATTTCGCTGAGATTGCTTCACCTTTACATGCTCTTCAAAAGAAGGCAGTCACCTTTAGATGGACACAGAAAGAGATTTCAACTTTTAATCTTAAAGGAAAAGATGACTTCAGATCCAGTCATTGTGTTGCCAGATCTTAGGAAGTCATTTGTGGTCCAGTGCGACGCCTGCGGTAGTAGCATTGGTGCAGAGCTAATGCAAGATGGCAGGGTAGTAGCCTATGAGAGTAGAATCTTGCAAGGGCCAGAAAAGACTATGCAAGTCTATGAAAAAGAACTGCAGGCCGTGATTCATGCGCTCTTAAGTTGGAAACACTACCTGCTAGGTGCAAATTCGTTGTCCAAACAGATCATCAAACCTTGCGATACTTCTTGACACGGGCAAAGTTATCTGAGAAGCATATGCGATGGGCAAATATCTTGTCCATGTTCCACTTTCAGATTGTGCATGTGGAAGGCAAGAAGAACGTTGTGACTAATGCCTTGTCAAGGAAGCCACAAATTTCAACTGTGTCAATTCCTTATCATCATGAACTTGATGATATGAGGGAATAGTATGCAAATGATGAAGATTTTGCAAGGGTCTTCGAGTAGCTAATGGATGGACAACGTCACGAACACTATCTTCTCAAAGATGGGTTCATGATGATGCATAGCAAATTGTGTGTCACAAAGCCATTGCGACGCAAAGTTATGGAAGAGAGTCATGTCCCACCGTATGCAGGGCATCGTGGTATCGATGCTACAATTAAAGCGGTTGAGACATTCTTCTATTGGCCTACATTGAGAAGAGATGTGGATGCCTTTGTGCGAGAATGCCTAATATGCCAGAAGGTCAAGTTTGACGGGCAAAAGGCAACAGGGTTATTGCAACCACTACCTATTCCAGATAAACCATGGGAAAGTATTGCTATGGATTTTATCTTTGATCTTACGAGAACGCAGGTAGGAAACGATGGTATTTGGACCATCATTTGCAGATTCAGCAAGCAGGCTCATTTTATTTCTGCCAGGAAGAAGATAAAGCCAGATCAAATGGCACGCTTGTTTATGAGAAATATTTTCAAGTATCATGGCATGCCACAATCGATTGCTAGCGACCGTGATCCACGCATGACAAGTTTGTTCTGGAGAGGCTTGTTTGAGAATATAGGCACCACGCTCAAATTCTCTTCATCATTTCATCCTCAAACAGATGGGCAGTCAGAAGAGGCAAATTCTATTGTCCTAGATCTGCTAAAGTGCTACGTGTCAGAGCATAAAGGAAAGTGGGAGCAGTATTTGCCATTGGTGGAGTATGCATACAATAATACAATGCATTCATCAACTGGCAAGGCACCTTTTGAGATAGTTGAAGGTGGCAAGAAAGTTCCTCCCATACTGCATACAAAGGACAAGATATTTGAAGCAAATAAGTATGTTCAGGACATGGATAAAATGTACAAGAAGGTCAAAGTGGCCTTGGAAAAGACTCAGACAAAGCAAAAGAAAGCAGTTGATCGCCACCGTCGTGAAGTGGTATTTTCACTTGGTGATTGGGTGCTTCTACGCTTTGAAAAGGCAAGGTTAAAGAAGATGAAGGGCAAGGAAAGACTGTTTCCAAAGCTCAACATGCGTTACTATGGGCCTTTTCAAGTATGCGACATAATCAATGATGTTGCATATAGGCTGAAATTGCCTGAGAGTTGGAAGATTCACAATGCGTTTCATGTGAGTCTCTTCTCAGACCCTATGTGGGTGATGTGCCACAGGATATGCCAGCTGAAGATCAGCCGGAAGTCGAGGAACTTGACGAGATCTTTGTCCTCCTAAAAAAATGTTGTTTCATATCAACCCATGCCTTGCAATCTTGTCATGAATCTGTTTCGCATTGTCAGCTATGCTGATCATGGCACATGCTTTCAAGATTACGCTGCATCTCTTTAAAGCAATCAAATGCTAGATCGAAGTGACCTTCTTGTGCATTTCTTGCAATCACTGCACTCTAAGAGACAACATGCCAAGAAGGGTGGTTGTGGAGCACTTGTCGCGCCTTTGAAATAGCACTGCACTTGCATACACGTCCACCAAGGCATTGCCCAATGTGATGTTGTTCTATAGCAAATGTTGCCTAGCAATCTTCCATATCCTGTGATCAACGCACTCCAAGAGACAACATGTTGAGAAGGTAGCCTTTGGAGCACTTGTTGCTCCTTTGAATGACCATCGCACTTGGCCTACATGTCCACTAGAGCATTGCCCAATGCAATCTTGTTCTCCAACAACCCCCCCTTGCAATGTCATCTTGGATTTGTTTCCCCTTGTTAGTTTTTCCCTTCGTAGATTCTTTCAACAAGATGCACACATAGGTCATTGCAACCAACACAGTCTAAGAGACGAGTTGGTTGGCCAGGAGATGTGGCTAGACATAGAAACAAAAGTAGGTGAAGAAGCTAGGTGCCAGGCTAGAGGAAATTGTCTTACTTCTATATTGAGCCCATGGCCATGGCAGAGACTTCAAATTGTCTTGCCACTATGAGCACACCACATCATCGCCATTAGAGTTTTTCTAAACTTCAACAATTTGTGTTGTTGCTGCATGCATTCATGTAACTTCGTTCTTTCCTCTCATTCTTTGTCCTTCCTCCTCCTAGCCCTCCACTCCTCCCATCGTTTCGTTCTCCACCCTCTCTTGCCACATCAAGGTTTTGGAGTAGTGTTGGATAGGATTTTTCAAAGACAAAACTTGGGCAGTGCTATATCAAGCAGGGAGCCTTTTGGACTCAAAACCCATGTTTGTAAGCGTAATTTTGAGCATTGAGATGTGCAGTGAAGCGTTCATAGGAAGATTGGAAAACTTCCTCATTGGCATGCTAAAAAATGAGGCCATCCAAGTGGGACAGCTAGGAATTAGCCTGAAGATGGTGTCACGCGCAGTGTTGTTCACCACCACGACTGTTCCCCTAACGTCTCGATCAAGTCCGACCCATGTGGTGCTTCCAAAGGAGGAAAAGAATTTAGTTGTTGAAGATACATTGTTCTTTGGCCTTCAAAAATTTCCAAAAGGGCCTAATTTGATGGTGTGGCCCTGAATGAAAAAGGCAACCCCATAGGCCTCCTAAACGTGTCATCGAGATGAGAAATGTTGCTAGTTTAGGGGTGGTTGAACCACCATCATAAGGGCCTCTCGCCTTCAAAATTGCAGATTGCCTGTTCAATCCCAACTTTTTGAATTAAAGACAATGCATGCATAGAAAAGCAACCAGCTGCCAGCCTATTCATACTCGTTGCAAACATTGAAAACGAGTGGTATAGGTTTGCGCTGTTGAATTTAGAGGGCCTTACAATTTGACAGGTGAGCCATCAAAAAAGCAGTTTTTGTAGCCATATGGAAAGGCATTCTTATGACATCCACTTGAGTCAATGCTAAAACTCAAGTGTGAGAGTAGATATCCCTACTTGAATAATGTTATTTTCCCTGGTCAACAACCTCATATTTTCAAGATGTCTACAATGGGCCTTGGAAGTGGGGTGGACCTGGCTAACCATATGTGTCTTGGAGGAAACATGCATTATATGTGGGTGCATTTTGAGCATGTGCATCGAGTGGAAGGATGGCTGACTATGTCAGCCCATGTTTGTGATCCTTACATTTGAGAGCTTTTAACTTTGCCTATGTGTGAGTTTACATTGGGGAATAGACATGCTCAGATCAAGTTTTGGAACATGCTTAACACGATAGTCATAGATTTGGTAGGTACTCGAGTGGCCTCATAGACTTGCTGAAAGTTTGTTAGTTCTAACCTTTTTTGGTATTTTTGGTGCATTTATAATTAACTGCTTTATATGTACTTGCATGACTTGGGGTGTTTTAGGACCTCAACATGTAAGGTGGTTTGAGATTTTGAAGCCTCCATTTCTTTGTGGCGATTTTAGATGTACAACCCTTTTGTGTTGAGGTGTTGGTCGAAGCCAACATGCCATGATTATTTTCTTCAATATAACTTGCACTTGCATCAATTTCTCAATGGTGTTGCTCATATTTGCTCGAAAATGGCTTCACTCAATTTTCTTTTCTCGTTGATTGAAAAGCCTCAACAAAAGCAGATAGTAGTGGTTCAATGTTAAGAAATGGGATAAGAGTCAGATTTGGCACTTCCATTCTAGAGAAGGCAGCAAAGAAAATCGGTTTGGCTCTTAGTTTGAAGGCCAAGGTGATTGAAGATAAACTTTTCTTAGACAATGTACATGAAGTCTTCAAAGTGGAGTCACATGCAGGAGACAAACATGTGGGGGTGTATGAGGTGCACATCAAGGATGAGCTCTACTGCACATGCCCTGATTTCATCAACAGGGAATCTAAGCAAAAACTTTATCTGGCTTTCAAGGACTCGTACTTCATTTTGTTGAGAGTGCTTGGATTTAGCCAAATTAATATGTTCATACATCAAGCAATGGTAGGCAAGGTGTATGTCTACAATGCTCTTAGTTGTGAACACGTAAGATGGATGTCTAAGCAGGGCTGATGTCTACAATGTTATTAGTTGTGAATACACATATCCAAATTTAGAAAGCCCAATGATGGGATAATTCTGTGACTCCTGTTTTTTCTATGTATTGACTCTATCGAAGCTGGTTTAGATTATTTTGGTTTAAAAATATTGGAAATAGGGTTGCAGGGAAACACACACAACTTGGAGAAGACGAAGCATATCAAGGCACACAACAAAGAGAGTATTGCTTAATGCACAAATGAAAGATAAGATAGCCTAGAGTGATGGACGTATATACAATGCACGTGGTAGAAAACCTCCTAGTGAGGGAAAAAATGCCCCGGCGTTCCTAAGTGTGTTCACACACACATTACTACCACATATGTATGATAACAAATTCCCCCTAGGAGTGATGGGGTGAACGAGAGCTAGCACATAGAGTTTAGGGAAGTGACATGCCTAAGAACATGATCGGTCCACAAAGGAGAGTAAGCCCAAAGCTTTGCAAAAAGCTTTGAACTTCTCATGAGACAATGCCTTTGCGAAAAGATCTGCAAGGTTATCCTATGTTGGCACATAAGACAAGTTGATCTCTCCTGCCAAGAGTCTCTCTCTGACATAGTGGTAATGCACCTCAATGTGCTTTGTGCGAGCATGGAAAACTGTGTTCCTCGCACTCTGACTGTCAGTGTAGATGACGTTGGCAGTGTCCTGGTTAACACCCAAATGAGACCCAAATTAGCCACAAGGTGTATGATCCATACACACTCAATCGTAGCTATGAAGACTGCCATGTACTTAGCCTCAAAACTAGAAGTGGCCATAGTAGGTTGCTTCTTGCTTAACCATGATATGCATGAACTGTCGAGCATTAAACAAAAACCACTCATGGACACTCTTGTGTCATAACAACCAGGCCAATCTGAGTCCCAAAAAGCATGTAAGTCTAGCAACAATGATCCCCCCTTGGAATAAAACAACCCAAGATGTAAAGTGCTACTCAAGTAGCGAAAGATTCTTTGGTAGTGTGCCAATGCTTAGACCCTTGACTATGCACAAATCTACTGACCAGCGAGACAAAAAACTAAATATCCGGCCTTGTATTGCATACATAAATAAGGCATCCAACCGCAATTTGGTAAAGAGTGACATCAGCAAGATCACCAACATCATGAAGACTCAACTTCAAACTCGTTTCCATGGGAGTGGCAATAGACTTGGACTCCTCAAGTCCAAACTTACATAGCAATGTCTCTATGTAACATGTCTGACACAAGGCAATGCCAGCATCACACTACTTAAATTGTATGCTCAAGTTGTTACCATACATATGTGGTAGTGATGCGTGTGAAGCCATGTAGTACCGTCGAGGAATTTTTTCCCACACTAGGAGGTTTTTCCCTCCGTCCATTGTAAACACGCCCATCACTCTAGGGTTAACTCATCTTTCCATTGCACACTAAGTAATACTACTCTCTGTCGTGTGCCTTGAGCTTCTTCATCTTCTCCAAGTTGTGTGGGTTTCATTGCAACCCTATTTTCAACAATTCGTATCAGAGTAGGTTGCGTACTCTCGGGCATAGTCGCCAGCATTGCCAACACACACCTCCTCACTTTTTTCGATTTGGGTGAGCTTTGGGAAGCATTAAAGGTTAACGAGCATAGTCTCCTCAAAATTTTCTATTCAGACTCACTTCGGTCTCCGTTTCCACTACAGGTAGTGTTGCGCAAAAGCAAATTTTGTCCTTTTGTGCATAATTTTTCAATTCCATTTTGTGCATAACAGGTTCTTACAATCTTCTTTGGGTTCTGCTACATAGCATGTGTTAGTCCCGCTTTCCCCCCCCTCTTTTTGGCAGTTTTCACATTAGGTGCAGGCATTCACCATGGCTGACAACAACATAGATGTGTTTAAGATGTTTGTTGTTGAGGATAAATTGGACGGTGACAATTACCCAATGTGGGCTTACATGATGCAACATGTCCTTGTTTCAAAGTGCGTATAGAATGTTGTGCAGGGCATTGATGTACGTCCTGGTTCTGTGGATACAGGCGATGTTGGGGATGTTGTAGGTTTTGGTGGCAGGATTGCTGCTGCTAGAGCTATTTTGCCTACAGCTGAGCAGGATCGTTGGGATGTTAGAGATGCACAGGCTCATGCATTGATTGCAATATCCACGAAGTGCACTATTACTCCTCACATTGGTTCAACTAAATCTTCAAAACAGGCTTGGAATATCTTAGTTGGTCTTTATGCAAGTCACAATGAGGCAAGAATTGCATTGTTGTGTAAAGAGCTGGAGTCGAAGATTATGCATGTGGAAGATGAAATGGACACTTTTCTTATTGGTATCAAGGATATCAATGAGCAATTTATTTTTGCAGGCGAAATCATTTCTAACAGTTCCCTTGTGCAGACCGTTTTTTATGCTTTCCAGATTCTTACCTTAAAACTTGGAGACTTATGACCCAAGGAAGTCCTAAAGATGTCAAGTTTAATGCATTATGCACATTGTTGTTGCAAGATTCACTTTCAAGAAAAAACAAGGCTAAACAACATGCAGTTTCACAGGCCTTTATTGCTACTAAAAAAAAAAGTGGTAACAACAATGTAGCCACTTCTAATGGTTCTTCTGTGAGTGGTAAATCTCCTGTTCCTAATGCTTCTACTAACAACACTTTGTCTGGGAATTCTGGTGCAAAATGCGAGAAAAGGATGCATTGCCATTATTGTAAAGCTAATGATCACTTGATCAGACAGTGTTCTAAATTAAAGGCACCATTAATCTTTTCTCCTGAGCAAAGTAGACCCCCTTCGAATACAACGAGAGGTCGTCTCTATATTCTCCCTTTTCAGCAGTCAGGGCCCCTCTTGGCAGCAAGAGCTTCACTCTCTCTCTCTCTCTCTCTCTCTCTCTCTCTCTCTCTCTCTCTCTCTCTCTCTCTCTCTCTCTCTCTCTCTCTCTCTCTCTCTCTCTCTCTCTCTCTCTCTCTCTCTCTCTCTCTCTCTCTCTCTCTCTCTCTCTCTCTCTCTCTCTCTCTCTCTCTCTCATACACATGGTACATCGCCATCCTCCTCATGCTCGGCCCTCTCTTGTCATCCCAAGTGCTCAGTTCTCAGCCAAGCAGGGAGATTCTCTCTCCCACTCAGCTCTCCTCATCTTGCCCCATCACGCTCGGCATTCTCCTTCTCCACCTTCATGGCAAATCTCTCTCCCTCTCAGCTCTCCTCATCTTGGCCCCTCTTTGTTTGCTTACTCTCAGCGGTACGCTCATGGCCTGCATCCTTCGGCATGGCAATCAGAGTGACTCCCTCTCTGCTCAATGCCTACTCGCTCCCTCTATCTCCTCGCTCGTGCTCCTTATGCAAGGGAAGTGTACACCATCTCCCTCTCCCTATCTCATTGCTTGCTTCGTCCCTCTACATGCTCATATAGGGCAGGTCGTTTCCCATGCACGCCTCTTCAAAATTCCGTTCACACACACAATATGGAATTGACCTCTCTCTTGGCACCCTCATACATACGCACACCTATAATGCATGGAATCTAGGGAAGGTATTGTCCTCTTCTCACGCCAGTGAACATACCAACATACGCACGAAAGGGAGGTTCCTCCTCACAATGACCGTTACTTCATTTGTCACAACTAATCATCATCCACAAGCATCATTTCTTAAGAAATTTTATCTTTTAGAGTTGTTTGCAACCTTCATGGGAACTTCTGCACCACCGTGAAACATAGAAGGCTCGTAAGATCACATCAATGTCATCAACTTGAGGATCTCCAAGTTCTCTTCTCTTTAAGCATAATTCCATAATAGGTGCGGCGTCTTCATTGCCTATAAAAAATAGCTCCTCAAAGTAGACCACGTGAGATCAAATGAATGATAATTCTTAATAAAGTGGCATTTCAAGCTTGATTAAAGTTCACAAGCTCTTATGTAGATGTTCTCTTCTCTTGCTCAAAACCCCCATGCTCTCCACCAAAAAAAATAATCCAACAATACATGTATAGTTCGTGATCTTAGTTTTTGGTGATAAAACTGTTGCATTTGGCATTTTATGTCGTGGACTGTAGAAGCTCACTTTGTATGACAAGTGTGGGAAGAATTTTGTGAATGCAAATGTGGATTCAAAGGTTGTTTCAGATGCAAGACTTTGACATGCATGTTTTGGGGATTTGAATTTTTTCAATTTGCTACGTTTGCAAAAATTTGGTATGGTTGCTTCTTGAATCACTTATGAAGCATGTTTGTGAAGGATATATTTTGGGTAAGTTGAAGCGTTCAAAGTTTCCAAAGGATGGTCCACCCAATTAGGGCTACATGCAGATTGCAGCTTATGCATAGTGATGTTTGTGGGCCTATGCAAACTCCATCCTTGAGCAACTACCTTTACTTTGTGACTTTCATTGATGGTTACTCCAGGCATGCATGGGTGTATTTGCTTAAAGAAAAATCCGAAGTGGCTTCAAGTAATTTCTAGCTATGGCTGAAAAAGTTTGTAAATGTATTATGGGCATCCACCATTCCGATTGAGGAGGGGAGTATATGCCTCATAAATTTAATGCATTTTTGGCTAGATGTGGGATAAAACACCAATGTAAAATGTCGTATACACCTCAACAAAATGGTGTAGCTGAAAGAAAAAACAAGTCGCTTATGGCACGATGTATGGTCAAGAGTCAAGCTTTACCACATTCGTTTTGGCTTGAGGCCATCATGTGTGCCACTTATGTACTACAAAATCTTTGTAGTCTATGACTCCTTATGAAGTATGGCATGATAAAAAGCCATCTATTGATCACATGCGCATTTTAGGTTGTTTGACTTATGGTTTAGTGCCACAAATGCAACACATAAAATTGGATGATAAGACTGCTAAATGTATTTTTTTGGTTACAATACTGAGAACAAAGGTCACAAATTATACCATCTGCAAACAAAATATATCTTGGTGTTAGGAGATGTTGTGTTTGTGGAAGATTTTGTTCAGTCCTTGCTGTCATGTACTAGATATAGTAATGTAAGCTCACATGACATTTATGACAGTTTATTGCCTCTTTTCAGTGATGGAATTTTGGATGGAAATTTGAATGAGGCAAATGTACAGGTTATGGGGGCTTCAAAAAATACTACAAATCAGCCTATTATTGATGCAGTTGTACATGATGTACTTGATGTGGAAAAGACTGAAAATGAGCAGGCTAGAGGTATGCCAAAATGGATGGTGCATATTTTGCATGACAGTAAATTGGATGCACCTTTGTCTAGTCGTACTCATTCAGTTCTTGCCATGCATCTTTTGCATTAGATTGTTATGCTTTGGATGTTTCTAGTTATGTGATGTTGAGGAACCTCTCTCTTTTGATGAAGCACATAATTCTAAAAATTGGATGATTGCCAGACAATTAGAATAGGATGCACTTATAGAAAATTACACATGGACTTTATGTGATTTTCCTCCTGGCAAAAAGGTCATTGGTACAAAGTGGGTTTACAAGAAACGTAAGCAGGATGGTGAGATTAATCACTATAAGGCTCGACTTGTTGCAAAAGGTTATGCACATCAGAAAAGATTATGAAGAGACTTTTGCTCCCACTTGTCCTATGAGTACTAAGCATTTTCTATGTGCATTGCCAACTCATTTTGGATGGAATGTACATCGATCAAATAATGTTACTACTTTCTTAAATGGTGACATGTTTGAGGAAGTTTATGTAACACAGCCTCACGGTTTTGTCATCAAAGGGTAGGAAGATAAAGTGTGTAAATGTAAGAAAGCTTTGTATGGCTTGAAGCAATTTCATCGTGCTTGGTATGAGACACTCATTTGGTTAAACGAGGTTTTTGTAACAATCCAACAGAAAGCACTTTGTATGTAAAGCATGAAGGTGATGTACTTCTCATTGTTGTTCTATATGTGAATGATTTGTTGATCACTGGTCAAAATAAGACACATATTGCTTATTTTAAGGCTGATTTGAATGCCAATTTCAAAATGAAAAATTTGGGGATGTTGCATCATTACTTGGGCATACAATTTAAGCAATGTGATGGTGGTATTGCCTTGTGTCAAACAAGTTACATAGAGACATTGCTATGTAAGTTTGGACTTGAGGATTGCAAACCTATTGCCACTCCCGTGGAAACAAGTTCAAAATTGAGTCTTCATGATGCAAGTGATCATTCCAATGTCACTCTTTACCAAACTTCTATTGGGTGACTTATTTATTTATGCAATACAAGGCCGGATATTCAGTTTGCAGTCTCATAGTCAAGAGATTCATGCATAGCCCAGGTTCTAAGCATTGCTAGATTGTCAAGAGGATCTTTTGCTATTTGACTGGCACTTTACATCTTGGGCCCCAAGGGGAGTCTTTGCTTCCATATTTACATGCTTTTCTAGACTTAGATTAGGTTGGTTGTTTTGACACGCGAGTGTCCACAAGCAGTTTTTGTTTCATGCTCGGTAGTTCATGCATATAATGGTTGAGCAAAAAGCAACCTACTGTGTCCACTTCCAATTGTGGGGCTGAGTACACGACATTCTACACAGCTACGGTTGAGTGTGTATGGTTCAAATGCCTTATGGCTTATTTGGATGTTGGACAGGACACTACCAACATCATCTACATTGATAGTCAAATTTTTCATGCTCTCACAAAGCACATTGAGGTGCATTATCACTATGTCAGGGAGAGACTCTCAACAGGAGAGATCAACTTGGCTTATGTGCCAACATAGGACAACCTAGCAGATGCATTCACAAAGGCATTGCCTCATGAGAAGTTTGAAGATTTCTGCAAAGCTTTGGGCTTACTCCCCTTTTGTGGATTGATCATGTACTCACTGCATGGCACTTCCCTATACACTATGTGCTAGCTCTCGTTCACGACATCACTCTTAGGGGGGATTTGTTACCATACATATGTGGTAGTGATGTGTGTGAACACACTTAGGACCACCGAGGCATTTTTTCCCTCACTAGGAGGTTTTTCCCCCTGTGCATTGTATATACACCCATCACTCTAGGGCTAACTCATCTTTCCATCGTAGAGTAAGTAATACTACTCTCTGTTGTGTACCTTGATATTCTTCGTCTTCTCCAAGTTGTGTGTGTTCCCTTGCAATCCTATTTCCAACACAAGTAATGATGCAACAACCCCAAATCTTTCATCTTGAAGTAGCATTCAAATCAACCTTAAATTCAATAATATGTGTCTCATTTTCTCCAGTGATCAACAAATCATCCACACATAGGACAACAATGAGAAGTACATTACCGTCACGCTTTACATACAAAGTGCTTTCTGATGGACTATTAATGAAAGCCTCATTTAACCAAATGAGTGTTAGATTTCTTATACCAAGCACGAGGAGACTGCTTTCACCCATACAAAGATTTCTTACATTTGCACACTTTATCCTCTTGTCCTTTTTTGACAAAACCACGAGGTTGCATTACATAAACTTCCTTGAATATGTCACCATTCAAGAAAGCAATAATAATGTCTGATTGATGTACATCCCATCAAAAATTACTTGCCAATGCACATAGAAAATGCATAGTAGTCACATGACAAGTGGGAGAAAAAGTATCTTCAGAAACTACGCCTTTCTATTGTACATAACCTTTTGCAACAAGTTGAGCCTTATAGCAATTAATATCACCATCTGGTTTACGTTTTAACTTGTAAACCCACTTTGTACCAACGGGCTTTTTGTCAAGAGGCAAATCACATAAAGTCCATTTGTCATTTTCTATAAGTGCATCGTATTGTAATTGCATGGAAGCCATCCAATTTTTAAAATTTTGTGCTATATCAAAAGACAGAGGTTCCTCCACATGACATAAACTGGAAACAGACAAAGCATAACAATCTGATGCATGAGATGCATGGCAAGAACGTGAACGAGTACGACTACACAAAGGTGCATCCAATTTACTGTCACGCAAAGTATGTACCAACCATTTTGGCATACCTCTAGCCTGCTCATTCTCAGCTGTTTCCACATCAAATACATCATGTACATGTGCATCATAAATAGGCCGATCTGTAGCACTTTTAGAAACCCCCATAGGCTATACATTTTCCTCATTGGAATTTACATTTAAGTTTCCAGCACTAAAAAGAGGCAACAAACTCTCATAAATGTCCTATGAGATTGCATTACTGTCTCTAGTACATGATAGCAAGGGCTGAACAAAATCTTCCACAAACACAACATCTCGTGACACCAAGATATGTTTTGTTTGTGGACGATATAGCATGTAGCCTTTGCTCTCAGTACTATAACCAATAAAAATGCATTTGATAGCCTTATCATCCAATTTTGTGCGTTGCATTTGTGGCACCAAAGCATAAGCCAAACAACCAAAAATGTGCATGTGATCAATAGATGGATTCTTGTCATGCCATGCTTCATAAGGAGTCATAGACTGCAAAGATTTTGTAGGATACTTGTCGAGTACATAACCAGCACACATGATGGCCGCAAGCCAAAATAAATGTGGCAAAGCTTGACTCTTGACCATACATTGTGCCACCTTCGTAAGTAATCTATTTTTCCTTTCAACAACACCATTTTGCTGAGGTGAATACATCACTGTACATTAGTGTTTTATCCCATGACTAGCTAGAAATGCATTAAACTCAAGAGACATATACTCCCCCCCTCGAACTGAACGAAAGGTTTCCATAGTACATTTAGAGACATTTTGAGCCATAGCCAGAAATTGTTCAAAGCACATAAACACTTCAAACTTAGCTTTAAGTGGATACACCCATGCATGCCTGGAGTAATCATCAATGAAAGTCATGAAGTATAGGTAATTGCCTAAGGACGGAGTTTGCATAGGCCCACCAACATCACTATGCACAAGTTGCAACCTGCATGTAGCCCTTACTAAACCATCCTTTGGAAACTTTGAATGCTGCATCTTACCCAAAATATAGCCTTCAAAAACATGATTCACAGGTGCTTCAAGAGGCTGCAAAGAAGCAACCATATTAGATTCTTGCAAACGTAGAAATCTAGCAAAATTTAGATGCCCAAAATGTGCATGCCCACAACCTACGACATAGAATGCTAGATGAAACAACTTCATCACCAAAACTGAGATCATGAATTGTATATCCGTCATCCGCAAATTTGATAATAGACCAAGTTTAGCAAGTGCATATATAGACAAAAGGTTCTTCTTGATTCCAAGTACATAAAGTGCATCAACAAGTGTGAAATATTTGCCATTCACAACAGTCAACACAATATTTCCAACTCCCTTGACAGGATAAGAGGCATTGTTGGCACAAGTGATTGTATTCCCATGAGGGACATCCTCGAGAGAGGTAAACAAGTCACGATGAGAGGTAATGTGCTTTGTAGCTCCACTGTCAAAGTACCACACATGTAAATCTGCAGCAATGGACATACATGCATCATGAACATATTTTTTTTGGGGACTTATTTTGTATTGTATCATTTTCACTATTCTAGGAAGAACATTTCATGTCAACATCTTGTATTGAAAGCAACCAAAGAATGACTATCTAGATCTCAACTTATTACTATTATGCAGGACTCAGTAAGATCCTATCCATCAGTGCACCAAGGATTCATTGAGACCAGGACATCATAGGGGGAAATACATGTGCATTAAATCATTTAGGTTGTAAGTTACAAATGTGTGAGTCTCATCATAATGATGCTTCTAATAGTGTTGTGCACATTGCAAGTTCTATAGAAGTGCAGATTGGAGGATGGGGAGACTACATGTGAGGTGATTGTACCAATCCATGGCATCTCTTGAGCATGGAGAAACTTGAATGGTGGCCAAGTGAGGGGGGAACACAGAGTCTCAACCATAAGAGCCCAGAAAGGACTGATCTGTGTTGAAGCCTAGACTGACATGATATAAGGGTGTACAATAAATGGCAATATAATCTGATCCCATTGCTTATGCAATGGATCTATGTACATAATGATCAATTTGTTGATACTATGATTCAATCATTTTGTGATCTCGTTTGCTTGTGAATGATAAGGTGATGTAAAATTCTACTTTATTTCAAGGAATTTCTTGAGTACCTGTAGTGTTTCACTAATAAACTGTTGTCCTTGATCCAAAATGATTAATTTTGGGCAAATATGCTACTAGAGAATTAGATTGTTTTAGCCTAAACTTGGTGACTGTGGGTATTGTAATATTTGGAACTGGAGAAGCTTCACATGAACACGTCAAATACTTTGTCATGACAATGATGTATCGATTGCCTATAGGTGTTTGGGGAAAAGGACCCATAACATCCCAACCGACTAGCTCAAATGACTGTGATAGACAAGTTCCTACTATCTTGTTTGGGATTTTTACATGCATTAATGTGTGAGAGATGGCTTGCCGCATTTTAAGCCATAGAAAATGGTTGCGGATGTTGTGGAGGATGCGATGAAAAACTAATAATTAAGCAAATAGAGGGTGTGCATTAAAGTATGTTATGAGGGGTTCTTTTACAGGTGTGGGTACATATAAGCATTAATATGGGGGATCTTGAATATGACAATGTGTTGTTTTCTATCATTTAGCGGTTATGTATGACTAAACAATCTAAAAAGGTAAGTTTTGAAAGGGGTTTGGAAGACAATAGGAGGACAATGAGTAAGATTGAGTGTTTTGAATTTTGGGGAATGAGATTTTGTATGTGTCGGTCAATGTCTTGCAAGTTGATAAGCTGGTCAATCTGAAAAAGGTAAGTTTTGAACGAGGTTTGGAAGAGCGTAGGAGGACAATGAGTGGGATTGAGTGTTTTGGATTTTGGGTAATCTAGATAGTAGATAGGATATCGATTGTTATGCTAGAAGTGCCTTTTTGGTACTGACGTGTATATGTATGCTCCTGAAGAGCTAAGACCCATAAGTGGAGGGGACATGGAGGATTTTTCATGATTCCAACAAGGTAGCTTCACCCTTGTACAACTATATTCATCCTACACCCATTAACTTGCTACAATGTGAAAATAGCTCCATAGCCAATCTCTTTGTAAGAGCATCTGCTCGATTGTCATTAGTGCGGACTTGATAAGCTCTAACTGCTTATCTATCAATGCATCCCAAATGAGATATACCTCAACTCAATGTGATTTGACTTGAACTAAAACTTCCTTTCCAAAGCAATGGTACTCTGACTATCACAATGCTTTCTAAATGTCTAAGTCTCCCACTAGACATGCCAACCATATAGCTTCCTTGTTGGAATCTGACTTTGTAACTTACTGGTCTATGTCGTGGAAGAAAACGTACAATTTTGGAGAGATGACCTTCAAGGAGTGGCTCCTCCTGCAAATATGAGTATGTATCCATATGTACATTGTAGACCTTCTGTTGTCTTTGCAATTTGCATAATTTGATTCCGTACCAGACCAAGAAAGACATTATGAAAGACAAGTATTACAATAAAAATATGGTAGTGTGGAGGGTGGTAGGCGAGTCTGTGGAAAAAAAGCTAACACGAGAGGAACGGGAGAAGAAGATTGATATTGAGTTAGCCCATTTGGAATCCAGAGTGCAAGAAGGGAATTACTGACCAGAGAGGCTCTAAGCTGAGCTAGTGGACATCTCTGATGTGTAGGTTTGATTTTTGTACTTATGTTGACCTTGGTGCCATTAGCTATGACTGTTGATTTTAAAATTATGCCTTTCCAATACAATTCTCTCGTGCTTATGGTAAAAAAAAGACGACATTGATCCTCCCACTCTTGACAAGAGCATGCTAGCCAATAGGAAGAGGGTGGTGGACACACTCTATCTCCTCAAAAAGATAGGGGGACAATGTAGCTTTACTCCTCTTGATGGCCTCTTACCTAGTGAGAAGGTAAGGGAGGTGGCTAAGGGAAAGGGATTGGGGGGGGGGGGGGGGAGCGGGAGACCACTTTGACCTCTTTTTCCCCAACATTTGGCCCTGATTTAGAAATACACTAAAAAATTGAAATTTTCAAATTTCAAAATTTCCCTTCTTAAAAGGCTCCCAAACCTATTTCATGGTCAAAAAGCATTTCTGACCTCTACAAGTAAAAAACGTGTACTAAAAAACAATTTTTTTTATTTTTTTCAAAAAAATTCAAACATCATTTTCCGCCCTCCAAAGTCTTTCTAAACCTATTCTATAGATAAAAGGTGATTTTCTCTCTCTACAAACCGTCTTTCAAGCTGCAACAACCACATGGACCACCTATAGTCTAACATTATCTCTCTGCTAGCTTTCTCCCACGTCCATTGTAGCACTAAGCAAGCTCCTCCCCCATCTCTTCCCCTTGCCCACCACATATTTTCACACCAAGCTAGCTCCTCTCCCATCTCTCACCTCCATTACAGCATGACACAAGATTGTCCTCCTTCTACTTTCATCCACTCACACTACATGGAAACCTCAACTCCCAAAGGTGGAAAAAGTATGAGCTCACATGACTTGCATACCAAAAAAACAAGATATGTGAATGATGAGTGGACATTGCAAGGGTTCACCTCCAACATAAATTTAGAATGGTAAGAAAATTACCATTGTAGCTTACATTTAGAGCTTAACATCATCTCCATTTTTAAGTTTATCATGATAGAGACAACCAACCTCTTTATGGCTTTCATTGTCTAGGGCTTCACAACTCATAACATTGGGTTGTGCTATTTTGTTGATGGCTTTAGCGCGCCATCTAAGGTTGTGTAGCATGTGATTGAGTCTCGGAGTGCAAGTAAGTTATATTATCTATGGAGAGTTATAAAAGATTCTCCTTCTACTTTCTTCTTTGTATAATTGTCACTAGATTATTAAAATGACATCAATTTGTACTTTATAACTTTGTGCTCACAAAATCTAGTGTTTACTTACAGAGTCAACTTGTTTTGAGAAGACATGGACAAGCAACCATGTGCAGAGATGGAAAACACTGTATTCTTGGTCCCTGAGGAACCTTTCACTACCATGTTAAAAGATTTTGCTAAGAATAGTAGGATTTGTGTAGAATCTTGAACCAAAAGGTACTCTCTAGGAGATCTTAGAAAAGTTCTCCATAAAGTACTACCATCTTCCCTAGTGTTATAGACACACAAATACTCAAGTGTGTATGAATCTCTAAATGAGGAAGACAAACACCTGTAAGAGAAGCTTGACAACAACAACATTGTCTCCCTTTGTAATTCTTTTCATGAGGTTCGATTCCTTAATAAATGCTTTTGTATTTATACTCATTTTGGTGCAATGTAAATATGTTTTTTTGTTAAATGGTGTCATATTGAGTGAGAGTATTTAATCTAGATTACTACTAGTTTCATACAGACTTGAGAAACATTGTTGATTTGCCTCTAAGATATTTCAAGTCTCAAGTATTAATCACTCCACCATAAAGAAATTCAAGCAATATTATGATTTTAGTTTAATCATTAATGGTTATATAAGATCAAAACTCAAATCGATGCATCGTCAATTCTTGCTAATCTCACTTGATACATATTACCCTATTGAACTCGGTAGAACCCACATTAGAAGAAATATGGACTTTGCATGGGCCTTGTAGGGAATCCTAATTTTTAGGGATTAAAGCTAATGTTGTGTAGGGTTAAGGAGACAAGGTCATTTAAGAGGTTAGTTTTAAATATGCTTTTCTAACCTTTCTTTAAAGCACATGTAAGATGTGGACCTAGGACGTCACTTTCTCTCTCTAGCTTTTTGAAAGTAAAGGGAGTAAAGGAGTGTGGCCACATCAGCAAAACCGTACATCACTAAGGGCCTCATGTATATATGTGTACATAGCCCTGCAAGTTTTGGAAGTGGCCCTGTAAAAATTCATGTACAAAGGTGTGATTTTGCCAAGCATGGGTGTTGATGTTTTGGGTTGTTCAAGTCCCCAAAACATGTTTTTTAATAAGTATTTTCAGTCGTGCTTTATAGCTCGTGAATCGGACTTGTACATAATGAATTATGAGCATCCAAAGCGGGTGGTCTCAACTTACAAGGTGATTGCGGATGCATGCGACAAGGGCAATTGGGACAACTTGGGGGTCTAAGGTTATAAATGCTGAAATTTTACATTTTTGGAGATAGCGGAGGTGATTGGCTTCGAGCCATGTGTTATGGTGCATCATTCGGTAATCGGAGCAGCAAGTTATGCCACAAGGAAAGTTGTCCAAGAAGTTCTTATGCTTGGGGAGAGAGCTGGAATGTTTTAGGCTTGGGAGGAATGAGAAGGAGGTTGCCATGTGACGGGGAGATTATCCCACATGAGAAGAGGAAAAGGGAAAGTGGGGGTATATAGGGCACACTAGGTGCTCTCTCAAGGCTTGGCTATGGGGGCTCATGGGGAGGGAGATGGGCGCATTTTGGGAGTTCACACTACCTGGATAGATGCCTGGCCACTCATTTTGGTCCCCGGCCACTTGCCCCCACCCCATTCCTTGGTCAAAGGGTCATCGAAAGCTCATTTTTTGCCCAAAAAAGGCCTAAAAGGAGTCTATTAAAAGATGCATGAGGAGAGAACCTTGTCGGCTAAGAAGAAAGAGAAAAATCTTGGGGATAAAAGATAAGAAATCCCCCATTTTAATAGCTACAACACCTGGACAACTTGGAGAGAGCTCATTTTTTAGCAAGAAAGAGTTCAGTCCTAACTTTGAGCGGCCATTACTCTTTCATCCATCTGTATTTTTTCTATGGATACTCTATGGACATCTCCACAAGACAAGCTTCGTCATGATGTCCTTGTTTCCTAATTTTGACTGTGTTCCATGCTTGAAGGGTTTTTCATAAATCTCTATAGGTGTTTACCTGAGGTGTTTTAGATCGTGCAATAGTTCTTCCTTCCGACGGTGTGGCTTGTGCAAGGATATAGAGGCATTCATTTTCCTTATCGTTTGCACGCTAACATTTTTTTGGTGCCCCCACGAAGGAGCAAGTGCTCCTATGCTTCAATTCCTATGAAATATGTCTATTCTGCATGCAGAGAATGTAAAGACAACCCGCATATGTATGTGCAAATTGTGGACAACCCTTGAGGCGGGTCGTATGATTGGATTGCAGCCTTTGGAGGGTCGTGAGGTTTTGTGAAGCCAAGAATTAAGGACCAGTTTACCCAGTGTGAGGTGGATTAGGTACTGGAGCGATCCATCGATATCCCTTGAGATGTCAATGTCACATGTAAGTGTTTTTGTGGCAATCAAACATGGCGGACGAGTTCCCATAGTTTCATGGATTTCCTAATGAGAATGCACAAACTTTCATTGAAAAGTTGGAAGTCAACTGCTTACTGCGGAATATACTAGACCAAGCTATATTGTTGCGGCTGCTGTAATACAATTTATAGGATGAGGCAAAAGTTTGGTTACACAATCATGAAGAGTTGATGTAGGCACAAACTCCAGGGGTAGTTTTGGACTACAATCGTGTGAAGCAAGCTTTCCTGGCACAATATAGATCCATTGAAGTACCAGATGAAGTTTGGCATAAAATTTTGGGGTACACTCAAAAGGCCAATCAAAGTGTCGATGATTTTGTCATGCAGTTCACCCGTTCATGGGAAAAATGGGCCCGAGCTTTGGGAAATGAAATCCCTCCATCCATGTTAAAGAAGGAACATGTGGCAAACTTAAAAGAAAGCCTGAAGTTCAAAGTGGAGCTGAAAAGGCCCGCCACCTTCTTACAAGGTATGATGAATGCCGTGTTCAGCTCAACCCTAAGAAATGTCATTTGGCATAGCCACTAGTGAAGCTTCTTGGACATGTGATTTCAAAAAATGGAATCGAAGAAAATCCAGAGAAAGTGGAGGCTTTGTTATTGTTGTCATCTCTAAAAGATACCAAATAGTTGGCCACTTTCATACAAAAAGTTTAAATATCTGTCTCAATTCATACCTTTGGCATCGCAGCTATCATATCCATTGTAGCAAACTGTTAAGAATGATCCCTTGGAGTCGTCTCGTGACTGTGACGATGTTTTTGGCAGAGTCAAAGAGGTTTTGAGTACACTACCCATTATGCAAGCTCTTGACTGGGAAAAGGAGTTTTATGTTAACCCTCAGTGGGAGATGATGCCATTGGGGCCATGTTATTGCAAAAGGGGAAGTAATCTCACTATATGAAGCCTGTCCATTATGCTAGCAGAGTGAAGACTCCTCATGAAAGAGATTTCTTTGAAACTGAATCGGTGATGACCAGTATGGTTTATGCTTAGAGACGATTCAGACACTACTTGTTGCAAAAGTCATTCGCCTTTCTCACCAGTTATTCATTGCTTTCCCATTTGTTCAATAATTCAAATATATCAAAAATAGTGATGAGATGTGTTATTGAACTTTAGGAGTTTCAGTTCACCTTTTTGGTGGAAGAGAGTACTCGGGCTACCCTGGTAGATATACTCACTTATAAAGACACTCCTTTTTTGGTTAAAGAAGAAGTGGTGAAGAAAAAAGTCGAGACTCTTGCTATCTCTGATGCTTTCCTGTTACACTTTGATGGTTCTTACCAAAGAAGTCATGATGATGCTTCAGGAGGCATTTTCATTTATGATGCATAAGGAAAGCTTGTGAGGAAACAACTACTGAAACTCGATGCAAAAAGTAACAATGAAGCAGAGTACATGGCTCTTGAAGGTGGTTTGCACATCTGTTTGCAGTTGGGGATTAGACACTTACAGACCAAAGGGGATGCCTTGTTGGTCGTGAAGCAAGTGTTGGGAGTATGGAAGAATAAAAATCCTAAACTGAAGAATTTATGCTTCAAGGTGAAATCATTGCTCAAAAAGTTTGAAGCATGGAGTTTGCAGCATATTGAGAGGTTTCAAAATGAAGAAGCTCATGATGCTGCTCAAGAAATGATCACTTGTGTGTTGTGTTGAAGGAAAATGCCCCTTTATATCATGGGAGGAAAGTGTTATCAAAGGAGATGGATTTTCTGTTGACAGGTGTCTTTCCTAAAGGTTTACCATCCTCCAAAAAGTATGCGTTTATAGAAAAAGCCAGGAAATAAAAAATGCTTGATGATGTGTTGTACAGGAAAGGAAATGATTTGGTTTTGCGTCGTGTGCCTTGGAAAGAAAAATTTACAAGATCTTGGAATAAAATCATGAGGGATCTTGTGGAGGCCATTTTGCCATGAAGATTATGTTGCATAAAATTTTGCAAGAAGGCTATGTATGGCCAAGCATTCAACGGGATATTAACCATTGGTGTAAGTCGTGTTTTCTTGCCAAAATATGGGAAAAATAATTATGAAGCCCGATTGGCGACAAACAATTCTAGCTTTTGATGTGTTTGAAAAATGGGGTCTTGATGCTATTGGACCCTTACCTATGACTAGCAAAAGAAATGCTTACATTTTGATAGCAGTGGATTTTTTGTCAGGATGGTTAGAAGACAAGGTTGTCAAACAGATTAACAGTAAGGAGATGGAGAAATTTTTTATGAACATATATGCTGCAAATTTGGTGTGTCCCTAGAGCTACTTTCGGATAGAGGACCAGGATTTAGAGGAGAGTTGTTTGATTTCTTATGCAAGAAGCTCAATATACAACATAGGTACAATTCTCCTTATTATCCACAATGCAATGGTCTCAATAAGAGATTCAATGGAGAATTAGTGAAAATTTTGACAAAGATGACCAAACACATGGGAAGACTTGAGATTCGGAGTTGCCTTGTGCATTATGGGTCAACATAACTGCTATCAAAACGAGCATAGGATTTTCTCATTCCATTTAGTTTATGGCAAAGAAGCTTTATTGCCAATTGAAGTGGAGATTCCTGCACTCAAGTTATTATCATTGGGAGATGAAGAGCAAACAAATGATTGGCAGAAAAGGTTGTTGGATTTACAATGTTGGCAATTGGACAGATTTTTAGCTTTGAGCTACTATGAGAAAGTGTCAAAGAAGACTCATCTAAAAGCCAATGAATGTGTGGAGGATGAGAAAATTGAAAAGGGTGATTTGGTGTTGTAATACAATAGTAAGTTGGACAATACCTTTCAGAAGAAGTTTAAATAAAGTGGGAAGGTCCTTTTACTGTTGTGAATAAATTTGATAATGGCACATATCACTTGGCTGATTTGAGTGGTGCACAACATAAATATCATGCTAATGGTTATAGACTGAAGAAATACTTGGCACGTTTGATGAGAATTGTGATAGATGAGACGTTACCAATAGAGGAAGACGTTACCAATGCTTTTTTAGAGGTGGGTAATCTCCTCATAATGTATATTTTAGGATTGTTTATTCCTAGTTGGATGGAAATACTTGCAAATTTGTACAACATATACTTAAAAAGTGTCTTTATTATACAGCTTGCAAATGTTGACTTCATACATGTTTTTGTTTGAAGAACACGTCTCTAACACGTCATGGTACAAGGTGACCTCTTACTATGCTAGTTGAGTGGTGGTGTTTGCAACAATGGCTCAATGAATTGGCATAACATGAATCTTTTACGATGGCACAAAGCTCTCCTCAAGAAATGTGGCTCCCACTACACCAAGAACCATTATGCTAACATAGAGAGATCCCTAATAGGACAATATAACAACTTTCCATCAGCAACACACTCTTTCCTAACATGAGGGCAACCCCACCAAAGGTATTTTTATGTGATAGGCCACCCCATGAGCATACCATGTCATGGAATGGATGCAAGAACTATGATTGGACTATGACCCCTTGTAAGCTCTTCATGAATGTATGTTTATCAAAGTCAATGAGAAGAAATTTGGACTTTTCTGTTTGTTGATATGTAAGAGCACTCTAGGTCTACCATATTTTTAGATTGTTTAATAAGTTAAATAAGATATGTAGTCATTTAAAGTGTAAATTTGTTTTTGTTTGGTAAGATTGTACATGAGAAGACATGATAAAGTGAAAGAGATCTTTAAGAAATAACCCTCCATGAGATTCCTCCCATGCACTTGTGACACCATATCTTTCCTTGAACCCCTTGATTTCTATTGTTGTGGTGAGTTGAAGGGGGGCCTATTTTTGAATTTTTAGCAATAACTTTTGTTTGAATGAAATTTTGGTTGTTTTAAAGTTCGTACACAGTCTAGGAGTTCATTCTGATTGTTTTTCTTCAGTTTCAAATTTTGAATGAGGGCTCTCCTTGGAAGCCATTTTTGAAGGTGTTGAAAGTTTTGTATGTAGGAAATACAATCCTTAACACAAGGAAAAACATTGGTTCTTTGAGTATTTTTAGATTCCATGGTTTTGATGCTCGTTGGGGGACCTGCAGATTAAGGAAAAAGTAAGAAATGTTTGTTTTACATCATTTTTTAAAGAAATTGCCAACTTGCACACTCTGATTTTTAGAGAATCCGCAAAATATGACTTTTTTGCATCACACGATGGTCGAGGAGCGTGATGAGATGAACAAATTCATGTGAGACAAGCCCAGACAAATTTGGAGCCAATTGGGAGCTACAAGCTGTTGAAAATAGCTTAAAAGTTTCAACACTAAAAAAAAGAAAACTTACTACTTGAATCATTTCCAAACAGCTAAAGTGTGCTTGTACTTGCCATTTTAAGGCCAAAGGGACCCTCAACAAGAGGGTCCACAAGGACATGCAAAATGGCCAAACATGAACGCTAATGGCCAAACAGGAGCGTTCATGTTTGGCCATTTTGCAGGCCCTTGTGGACCCTCTGTTGAGGGTCCCTGGGGCCTTAAAATGATAAATACAAGCACTTTTCTAAATGCATGGCTATGAGATAGAGGTGTAGTGTTTGATGTACTCAAAGCAAGGACGCCCCCCCCCCCCCAATTTTGCTATGTGTTCAAAGGCGGGTCAAAGGCCTCACAAACCTTGTGCACTTAACATTAAGCACTAGAAATCGACCAAACAAGGAGCCAATTTTTACTTCCTTGTGTCCACCCCCTGTTCTTGGGAATGTTTTGGTAAAGGCATATCTTTGGTATTTGAAACCACATGTGACCTCTATTGTTATAGTATCCAACCAAAGGTTTCTTGATTAGCATTTTACATAGGCACGAGTGGTACATATCTTTTATGTTAACAATGTATGCATCTATAATTTATGTTTACACTTTCTCTATCCAAATGAGCTACATAGTAGAAGTCAAATCCACAATTTAACAGTTAAGTTCACAAGGTGACAGCTATTGGTATCATCTTTAGCAATACCAAAGAAATAGCTACCAATAGCCAATAATTAGGGATATTTAAGAAGATTTGATACCAAACACTTGTCAACACTACTCAAAAAATGTGGAAACTCAAAGGCTTTATAATATATGTGTGCTAAAACATGAATCATTAATAAGTTAATTGTTTACCTATCAATTATCACTATACATCGACACCTCCATCTCAAGTTGTCTTTTCTATAAGTCAAGCTTGGCATAGGCATACTCGTATGGAAAAATAGCATGTTGGAAAGGAAGAATTTGGCTTTCTCAACTTGTGATACGTTGCTACTTAAGTAGGATATATTCAACATCCCCAAATGAGGACATCTTGACAAGTCCTAAAAGGTGGTATGCATCAAGTGAGATTAGCAAGAATTGATGGTGCGTTGATCAGAGTTCTAATGGAGAAGATATTCCCGTTTGAAATTTGGGTGCACTTTCTCGAAGAAGGTGACATACGTTTTTGCAACCTTGGATTGCGGCATTGAAGAAGCTCAAGTGGTCTAAGAATTGTGGGGTTTGGAGCCAGCATGGAGAGCTCTCACTTGAGTGTGGCGGCTCAACCACTAGGTTTTGGAGCAGGGAATTACATAGCTTGGAAGTTGAAGGCAGAGAAAATATTTTTTGCAAAGTTTTTTTAGTGATGTTTTTGAAGCTTTGGGAGCCAATCAATATGGGGTTGCCATGTGTCCAAGCAATGATCTCATAGGCAAGGGTGATGAGCAGTTTGGAAGGCTATAAGATCCACAACGTGCCCCATTTGTGATGTTTAGCTTAGAGGGTGAGATCTCTTGAGTGTGTGGCTATGGAGGCCCTCATGTATGTTGTGCGCACGGTGCTTCATTTGAAGGAGGAGGCTGTTTTGGTGTTAGTTGGCAATAAGGCAACCCAATGGGCGGCGTGCTGGCAATTGATGGTGGTTGGCAGCTAAATGGAGTTGATGATGTGGCATGGGCACCAACGGGTGTTCCCATGGCCCCGAGGGACCACACCTTTTGAGAGCAAGGAGGAGTATTCCTCCATCACTAGCAACCTCTCTAGTGGTGGGTAAGGGGAGAAGTCCAGGTTGTGTGTGAGAGAGAAGAGGGGTGTGGGGTGCTCATATGAGAGAGAGAAATGACAAGAACTAGAGGGGAGTTGGAGATGAGCAAAGTGGAGAGAGAGAGAGAGAGAGAGAGAGAGAGAGAGAGAGAGAGAGATTTTATTATCGTCCTCGGAGGTCAAATATGACCTATGGACCAAAGTTACATGTGATATAGTATGTGTATGGCTGATGAGTGACTCTTGATGCTTCAAAATTGTGGTGATGAGAGTTGCAATGGAGAGCCTACACTGTGGCTGGGAGAGAAAAGCGTGTTGGTCTAAGTCATGGCTGAAAATGTGAGAGAAGCAAGTTCGGATGTGACCAAAAGCTGAGCACTCTAGTAGTGTGTGGTACTCAGACTCTCAAACTTGCAGTGAGCATAATATGCACAGTTGATTTGACTCTTCTCCATTGCCCAAACACCCTATCTCGCATCGAAGAGGATGGGAGCTAAGCCGAATGGCTACGATAGTGCATATCGGCGACAAGGGGATAGGCGCAAGCATGTGAATGTGAGTACAGTTTCCTCTTTCAGTGGAGAACATGGTTTTGTAGTTGAGGGAAATATGGGTGGTGTAATGTATGAAGTGTGACCCACCGGATTTCTCCCAAGGCGTAATACATTGATGTTGTAGAAAAGCTTCATTCACTTGGGAGTCAATTGAAGCATCATGTAGCAAGTGCAATGCATCCCATCTCCCAAACCACTTCTTTATGTCTTGTATCCATCCCGTGCTCAAGATCTTGTTTTATGCGTCTTTTGAACATTTTTGCTTGCTTCCCATGCAATTGTAGGAAGCCCATTTGAGGGGTTTTGACGCATCTTTATCGTGTACTCCACAACCCTTTCCATGCCCATAACCTCAATTGAAAGAGGAGCATGTATGGTGTTTGTGTCTTAACTTGGAGAAAGTTTGTAAGAAAATTCTTTCGAACATTCTCAAACTCTTTCCAAGTAGACCTTTAGATTCTCCCGCCCCACACTTCAACTCCAAAAAGAAGAACCGGTGTCACCAATGCATAAAAAAGGTACTTCTTGGGAACCCAACACTTGATGTTTCCCACATTACACATGTTCTCAAATGCATAATATGCTCTCTGTTCTGCTTCCAAATGACGCATAGTACATTCATGCCACTTGTGATTGGACGGAACCTCAAGGCCAAGGTACTTAAAGCTCTTAATAACTTCAAGTGTCTCATGGTTGTACACAATGCATGGCTTCTCCTTATGGTTGGTTTTCACAAGCATAACCTTTGTTTTGGATTCATTCATAATCAGCCCACTATGCAAGAAAAACTTCTCAAGGACAACCATAAGTTTTTGTGCATCTTCTAAAGTGTGAGCTAGAAGCACTACATCATCCGCATACAACAAAATCATGATTATCGCATTGCAAATAGTGACCCCTTTGATGCCTTCTTCTTGCATGAAGTCAAGTATCATTTGTTCCAATTGATTGATGCATAGACCAAAGAGAGTGAGTAACAACAAACACCCTTGTTTAACCCCAATAGTGCTTACAAAAATTTCTGAAATTCCTCTTCCCATGCGCAATTGACATATCACATTGTCATAGATTCGAGAAACCGCAAGCATAAACTCACTTGGCACTTGGAATTCTCCAATCCTTCTCCACAAATTGTTACATGGAATCATATAAAAGGATTTCTTAAAGTCTAAAAAACAACAATACAATAGCTTGCCTTTCAACCGACTTTCCACCACGAGAACACAAAGAGTGACAAGATGATCAATGGTGCTATGACATCGACAAAAAGTCGCTTGTCCTTTTGCATGCTTGTCATTCTCTTTAGCCTAATCACTCAATTTCATCTCCACTATGCACCCAAACAACTTTTCCATAAGAGACCCAATCATTATAGTCCGGTAGTTGTTTACATTCTTTACATCCCCTCCTTTATGCAAAGGCTTGACCCAATTAGTACTTCAATCATACAACATACCATATTGAAGTGCAAGGTTGAACATATCACACATCCACCTCATGGGTAAAATATCCCGTCCATTTGATCATCTCCGGTCTCATACCTTGAAGATCTCTCGCTTTGCAAGTGGCCAACTTTTCAAGCCCACCGCATACATCCTCAATAGTAAAAAAAGAGGGCATACATGGGAGTGAACCATAAAACAAAAAATTTTCAGCATTTGGTTGCTCATATAATTGCCTACAATGTGTGTACATATCCACAAGACTCAAGTTACCAACATTCTCAATCCGCTTGCCCCTCAAGTTTCTCCAAAATCTTCCACATGCACGTGCCTTTTCTTGGATTTGAAAACGTTGTTGCTTTACTTCCCATATTCTTCTGTTCTTTTGAATCAATGCCTTATATGTATGCAAATGACTTTGATAGTTGTCTTTGTCTATAGTTGCATCAACCTTTATCAAGGACTTTCGAGTATCTTGACATTCTTTATCAAACCACCTTTTGGGTGATCTATCTTTGTTGATACCATGGAGATGCTTTATGGCAAAGCATTCTTCGGCATACGAACAAATAACTTTCTAGAAAACTTTCCATTTAGTTTCCAATGGTGCATCATATTGAAGCTTTTTCATCCATAACTTTTTCTCAACCATTTCAATGTATGTTGGTACCCGTTTGAAATCCATACATAGTGATAAATTCTCTTCCCTTTGGATGAGATTATCATGCTTAGTTGCTTCTCCACATGCAAAGTCAATACATAAGGTCAGACGGTCTGATTCCGGGGTCCATTGGCCAAACATAAAACTCTTTATGCGATACATGATGGATTCAGAGAGTAGCATATATTCAATTGTCTTTGTGAAGTTAGCCAGAGTTGAAGAAAACTTCAACAGTTAGGGAAACTGTTCCAACTAAGTTTGAGTCCTTAGAGTTATAAGAAACCGGGGATGGCATTCAAGGAAAAGAAGAGAGAAAGCGGGGGGTGGCCATAAGAGGAGAGTCTCCAAGTTCCAAAAGAGTGGGGAGAACTTGTGGGATAGGTGAGGAGGAGGAGAATTAATCATGTCAAGCTCATGAAGAAGAAGGCCAAAAAGGTAGCCTGCCAAGGAGAGTCCCTTTCTTTGAAGCTTTCTTGTATTTGTTTTCAAGGCTTAGGGAGATTTTTCTCACCTCTATTACCAGTGTACCAAGCAAGTTATCTTTTTTTGTATGTAAGCCAGTGTGCTTCAATTCCATGGGCCACCTTAACTCCTTAATGGTTCTTATTGCTTTTCTTGTGCTGATACGTGCAACGTGTTTTTAGAAGTGGTCTCCAAGAGAGATTTTTTGAAGTGTTTTTTGTGTGCAAGAGAGAGATACTCCCATCTCTATGTGCTCAAGAGTGAGATTTCTTTTTGCAAAAGGGATATCTTATAAAAGAGCCTACCAGTGTGTGCGTTTGGGCTACATGAAAGTGTGTGAGTATTGTGTCTGGGTGTGTTTGCCAACGCCCCATCATTTGTGTCTGGGTGTTGGGTTGGGAGTGTGCCTGCTATTGCCCCTTCTCCCCATCATCTTTTGGAAATTCCGTTGGGGCACGATACACTCAAAAGGTGGTTTTGAGTGGAGTCATAGCAATTGAAGACAGAGTGTCACTTTGACCGTAGACTATCATTGTGAACAAGTATTTTGACTCTTCAAGTCAAGAGCATGTACAAGCATGGATCGACTAAGTTCAAGGAGAGATGATGCAGCTCCAGATTATCAATGATACAAAGCAAGAAGACTATGCATCACAAGGCTTGAGGGGAGAAGCATGGGAATTCTACTACAGGTTACCCAAGGAAATGTAGGGTTCTTGGAGTCGACTCAAGATTTGACTACTATGGGGTTTCGCGAGGGCGTCCAATATCCACTTATGCTCAAGTGCAAAGGAAGAAGAGGATGAATTTTGTGGACAAGATAATTCTCTAGAAGAAGAGGCTTTGTATGCTGCTAATGTGTCTAAGCATGAGACTGAAGAACGCCGAAAGTCAAAAGATCCCATAGTGAGGGAGATCTCTACCATGTACACAGAGCATGATAAATTTTGGAAAGCAACATTATGCAAGGCATCTTATGATGCATGTACCCCAAAAGCTATAGCATGCCATGAGTATACGTTCATAGACTCAGATAGCGGTCAGGAGCATACAGCTGGTCTACATGTCAATAAACAAGGATTTGCAGCTACAAGTGAGCAGGAGGAATCATTTCTATTGGATTGGGGATCAAGTTGAGATTGATAGGGTAACAACTACATTTCTATCTAGTATATGTCAAGATGATTGAGTCTCCGTGCAGGAAATAGAGTCATTTGGTTACTAGTACGGTTTTTGACTACGACACGTTTGGTGGCTATTCAACTAGTATATTTTTGTCCGACGGTGGAAATCAGCACATAGAGACATCGACACGCAAGTTACAGGTTACACGGGGCTTTTTAGCCGGTTTACACACAGATTCTCCAAGTTTCTAAACACAGCGCTCTCAAAGGCAATTTAGCAGTCTTTCCGACAACAGTTTCTCTTCGGATAGATGCATTTTTATGTGAGCACATCTAGTGCTACTAAGCTCTTTTGTGAGCGGATATCTCCGCAGGGATCACTTTTACTGCATGCAACAATTCTTGGTGCCTGTTTGAGTGCGGCTTACTCATGTACGTTGATTTAAGGACACTACCCACTGTACTACGTGTGGAGCTATTTTTGGCTATTTTTTGTAGTTTTTCTCGATCGTTTCTAAGACTCGGACCGGAAGAGCCCTTTCTGAGACTGTGGCTAGTCCATTTGCGTCTACATTAGCCTTTGGAGGGTCGATGGTGTGAGTTTTTCTTTGAGCTAAGGTGTGCTCAAATGTTGAGACACCTTCGACGATACACGTAGCTGGTGTTCCCCACTTTCAGTACCCTTGCCAAAGGAAATGTATCTGAATGAAACCAAGAAAAAAAATTCAAGCACAATGTAGCCTGATGTTCTGATCAAATTTAGTGCAGTTGGCACACTTATGCGTATTTTGAGTTGAGTTTTGACTCCTCATACAAAGGAGACTGCCAGATTTCCTTCCCACCAGTCGTAACTTTCATTGTTGGTAGTTTTGAGCCTATTTTTATTGCGATTTTACTCCCAAAACAAAGGTTACTCTGCCTAAATTTTTACAGCTTCTCGCCATAGTTTGGCACATTTCAAACCCTCGTGTCAACAATGGCTTTCAGAAAAGGAGGAGTATTTCATTTGCAAGCTCGATGGTAGTAACTTCACCATGTGAAAAGAGCGCAGGAAAGATGTTTTGACAAACAAAGCCCTATCAGAACCATTGAAAGAGCGTGCAGAGGATGATGATTGTATGCAAGCTCAATGGGAGCTTTTGGATGCAAAAGCCATGGCTACGATACGTCTACATCTAGTCGAGTGTGTGTTCTTTATTATCATAGGGAAAACAACCACCAAGGAACTTTGGGATAGCTTATGTTTAACAAGGGAGACAAAAGTGCATCTAACAAAGTTTTTCTCATGAAAAAGCTTATGAATCTCAACATGAAAGAAGGTAGCACAAAATCTGGCCACTTAAATGAGTTCAACTCCTTGTTTAGTCAGTTGACATCTCAGGGCTTTAATGAGTTTGACGCTGAACTCAAGTATATATTCTTGTTCTGCTCTCTACCCAGTTCATGGGACATCTTTTGCACAGCCATTAGCAATTTGGCTCCAAATGGCAAGTTAGTGTTCAATGACGTCACAAATGTGTTGCTCACTGAAGAAATTCGACATAAATTTCTCGATGGTGCTAGTCATGGAGATGCATATATGGTTGGCAATTCAACAAAGCCAAGATGCCGTGAGAAGAACAAATACAAAAGAAAAATTGGAGAGCGAAATCTTCGTAGTCCTAGCAGACACAGGAACTCAAGTAGAGACCGCAGTGCTAGAAATGTCGAGTGTTACTATTGCCATAAGAAGGGTCATTACAAAAAGGATTGATGTAGTTTCCTAAGAGATCAGAAAAACATGCAAAAAGATAATTCTGGCAAAGACAAAAGTATGATAAAGATTGAGGAGCTCAATGTGGTTGAGTCTCCCATACCTACCACTGTAGAAGAGGATGCTCCTCCTCTAGTGATGCACATTATGCCAACAGAGATTCATGCAGAGGTGACAACAGATCCCTTAGATGTTCTCATTTTTACTTCAGATCTCACTCCAGATGCTTTGGTTGCACAAGATGAGGGTTATGCACAAAATTGGATTCTTGCTTTTGGTGCAAATTTTCATGTCACACCGCATAGAGAGTGGTTTTCCTCTTATGCATCCATGCATGGCATAGTCAAGCTTGGTGATTCCTATGAGCTTGACATTTATTGGCATTGGTGCTGTGAAACTTTAAATGCATAATGGCACTACTTTTGTGTTGCAAAATGTCAGACATGTGCCCAAGCTTACAAAGAGCTTGCTTTCTATAGGGCAATTGGATGATCTTGGCTACACTATGGTTTTTGGTAATTGTTCTTGGCTGATCCACAAGAACAACCTTGTCATGATGGAACGTTGTAAGAATGGATCCTTGTACTCTATGTTTGTTTCAAGTGTCAATGAACACTCTATCTATGTTGTCGAGCTGCCGTCTACTGAGTTGTGGCATAGCCGGCTAGGGCATATTAGCCAAAAGGGAATGAAAAAACTTTAGTGTTTTGGCTACTTACGTGTGTTAGATTACAAGAACTTTCCATTGTGTGAGCATTGTCTATACGGCAAACAGACTAGGTTGACATCTTTGCCATTGAACAAGAAACTAGGCAACCCCTAGACTTAGTGCACAGTGATTTGTGTGGTCCAATGCCACATAAAACTCTAGGAGGGACAAACTACTTTCTCACCTTCATAGATGATTCTATCAGAAAGGTGTGGGTGTATCTCCTTAAGCGTAAGGAAGAGGTCTTTTCTATGTTCCACAAATTCCTTGCCATGGTTTAGAACCAATCAGGAAAAAAGCTCAAAGCTTTTCGAACCGACAATGGTGGAGAATACATCTCCACGGAGTTCAAGGATTTTTGTAATCAAAGAGGCATTCGTGAGCAGTTTATTGCTCCATACACACCACATCTGCATAAAATGGGATAGCTAAAAAAATGAATCGCACGATTCAAGAGCAAGTTATCTCTATGATGTCTACGGTGAAGCTTACTCTAGAGTTTTGGGGGGAAGTCATCAATGGGTCAAATAGTTATTCTTTCAATTTCAAAATTCCAGAGGAATTATGGATTGGGAAAACACCAAGCTATGAGCATTTATGTGTATCTGGATATGAGACATATGCACATGTGCCCAAATAACTTCATCGCAAGTTAGATCCAAGGTCACACAAATGCATTTTTATCGGCTACGATGCAAATGGAGAGATGGGCTATCGCCTCTAGCACCCAAAATCCAACAAAGTCATTTATAGCTCACACATGATTTTTAATGAATAAAAAATACACAATAAGCCCATCAAAGAAGTTGAGTACATACCCGTTTGTTTTGAGGATGTAGCCTCAGTTCAGTAGTATTGCACCTAATCCTCAAGTGCAAGATACTACTATTGCTCCAAAGAGACTAGAGTGTAGCAGTCAGGTATTGAGACGCTCTGTAAGAGTATCACGTGCACTCGAGCGGTTTGAGCCTGGTATACACCACATTTTGGTCACTAACAATGGAGAGCCAACCTGCTACAAAGAAGCTATACAAATGGATGATAGCGTTAAGTGGGAGCAGGCTATGCAATCAGAATACAATTCGATTGTGGCTAATGAGACATGAGAGTTGGTTGAATTACCAAAAGGCGAAAATGCTTTACCTTGCAAGTGGGTATACAAGAAGAAGTATACAACAGAAGATCCCGAGCCTAGGTACAAGGCTTGTCTAGTTGCCAAGGGTTTCAAGTAGCAAAAAGGTCTGGATTTCGATGAGATTTTCTCTCGAGTAGTCAAGATGACTACACTTCGCACTGTGCTTGGCTTGGTTGCTATCCAGGACATGGAACTTGTCCAAATGGACGTGAACACAACATTTCTTCACGGGGATCTAGATGAAAATGTCTACATGAAACAACCAGAAGGCTTTGTATGTGAAACCCAAAAGCCAACGAGGGTAGAATTGGTTTGTAGACTTGAAAAGGCACTCTATGGCCTCAGCAAGGTTCAAGGCAAATGTGGATCATGTTTGCTGGAGAAGCTATCTCTTGGAGATTATGTCTTCAAGACTGTACGTCTTCATCTACCACTGAGGCAAAATATGTTGTTGCGTCTAACGCAAGCAAGGAAGCCATATGGTTAGCTCGTCTAGTGGGAGATTTGGGCATTCACGAGGTTCTAGTACTACATTGTGATAGTCAGAGTGCCATTGCTTTGGCAAAGAATCTGGTGTTTCACTCAAAGCCGAAACACATAGAGGTTAGATACCATGTCATATGAGATACATTGGCTGGCAAGCACATCGAGGTTGTCAAGGTTCACACTGACGACAACCCTGCATATGATCTCGGGTAGATCCTAGCCTCGGAGTGATTTACACATTGCATAGAACTTATGGGTGTAGGATGAAGCCTAGGTGATGCTTCATCAACTTTGTATAGACTAACTATACTGATGCCACTATTGGCAACCATGACCTTCAAGTGGGAGGTTTTTGGGATGTAGGTTAGGTGGCTGTGGGAAACCACCCTTACCCTTACTTTCTCTAATAAATATAGGGAGAGAAAGTGAGAGATTTAACTCTCTCACTTTCCTCTCCACTAACCCAAACAGTCTGTGCTTCATCCCCTTCCCCAATTCTCTTGTCCCCTCTCTTGCATGCTTCCCACTCTTGCACACTCCGCATTAGCGCCCCATCATTGAGGATGAACTTGAACTAGATGATTGGGGCTTTCAAGAGCCTTTCTTGACAATTGTGGATGCCGGTATGGAGATCTATGTGGATAAAGCATTGGTGCGGATCAAATCTATGAGAGCCTTATCTAGTGTTTGTGAGTCAAAATAGCAAGAGATGCAATAACCATGTTAATAGACTCCACTCTAGGCACTCACAAAGTTAAAGAAACCAACCGAGAAGATGCCTCTCTCATGCAAGGTATATGCTCTTCGGATGACTGTGCTTTTGAGTAGGCTTACGATGGCCTTTCAGCTATAGGTGTTGAGCTTCAGGTGAATAGTCTACCATGTATGCACACCAGGCATGTGATACTGGAGGAACAAGAAATCCAACAACCAATGTTAAATGACACCTCTGTCTACACTCACCGGGTCAAGGGAGTACATCAAGGATACGTCTCTCTCCTATAAGGTTTTGGAGTGATGGTGAAGGGTAGGTCTTCCACGCTGACATGCTTTTGTTGTGAGCCTTCTCTTTGTAGTTATATTTCTAGAAAGTGTGGGCCTATTGTTTGGGACCCCGGAGGGAGTTGGTCTTCAAGAAGGGAGGCTGAGAGTTTCCCCTTTGATTTGGGAGGGTAATTCTCTTCAATTTGGAAGGCTTGGACCTTTCCCTTTGATTGAGGAAAAGATTCTTATTGAGTATCTAGCAGGTGGAGGCATGACTTCAGAGCCAACTTCAATGCATATATAGTGTCTTTTAGGTCTTCAAAGTTTCCTTACATATTGTACAGCTTGGGGACCACACATGTGCAAAGTACTCTAGTAAAGCTTCATTTGAGCACGAGTGTTCAACTAGAGGGTTGGGCAAAGATGATGGATTCCAAATTTTTCTTAGCCGATGCATCTAAGAGCGTGCAAACCCTATGATTGACCACTTTGGTAATGCCTATGTAAGTGCTAAAGTGGATTCAAGGTGTATCTAAGTGGAGCCTTAAAGTTTATCTCATTGCGGCCAGCCTACAATACTATCTGAAGCTTGAAGTTGACTGTCACGCCAAACAACCTAGCTTTGATCAGTAAGGAACATATAGATAGGGATAATTCTCCATTTGTGAAGGTGATCGATTACAAGTTGCAAGAGACATCATGGTTCGAGTAACAGTCTTCATGTTTAATAAATGGAGAGAGAAAGTTGCAAAGAAAATGGTTCTCCAATCAAGGGGAGACCATCATACATTGGTCATTCATTCCTGCCCAGCAAAACAAGCATTAAGAGAGTACAAGGTTTTATTCAATATATCAAGCATCATTTGAAGCTGTACAAAAGGCACGAATGGCGTTGATGAGACGAGTGGCTACTCCGGATGCAAGGCATTAAAGTGACTTGGAGACTGGCTAAAAGGAGAAACCATGCGTGGTTCAAATTATTAAGGGGGGGAGCTCCACTTCCTGGCGTTGATACCTTTGATGCTCCGAGAAGGAGGGAACGTGAGGCTAAAGCTCTAGAGGAATGGTTGAAGGTTGCACCAAAATCAGCATTGGTGGTTTTATCAAAGACATATAAACTCCAATCACAAGGGACACCTTAGTGAGGAGTTCTCAGCAAGAACGCGCCCTTGGATGGAGTTTATTTTAACAGGCGTATGGCAATATGCATGTGGGTCGTCTCATGATGAGGGAGAGAAAATCTAAGAGTGTGTGTGAGGGTGAGAGTACCGAGTTGCAGCTGCACGTGGGGGCCATGCCAAGACCCTTCTCGAAGGGTCCACTGGTAGGAGGGGGTAAAGGGCTTTAGGACTAAGTGGCACGGGCATGGGAGGGTGGGATCTACGACGGGGGCATTGTGGGCCATAGATCCAAGCTGCGGCGCCGAAAGTAATCTAGGGTACCCTAGTTTACTTTTTATAATTAAAAAGTAAACTAGGGTACCTTATATTACTTTCGGCTGCCGCCCTTGTGCATACATGTTATAAGTAAATTAGGGTCCCCACGTTTCATAACGAGCGCATGGCGTAGTGGTTAGGGTGTGCGCCTCTCATGGGTGAGGTTATGGGTTCAAAACCCACGTGGGTACCCTAGTTTACTTTCAAAACTCGGGTACCCTAGTTTACTTTTTACAAAAGTAATCTAGGGTACCCGCATTCCAGATCTACGGCCCACAATCCCCCGGCCGTAGATCCCGCCCTCCCATGCCCGTGCCACTTAGTCCTGAGGGGTAAAGGGGGAGCCATGAGCTCAGTTGCAGGGCGGCGCTGCAGAAGCCGGGTCTGAGAGAACAAGAGGGAAGGAGAGAGAGACACAAAGGGCCTATGCCCACAACCTTCTGCAGATATGGAGGGTGTCTAGATCCATTTGGCACTAACTAGAAAGCTTTACCCAACAGTTCTCGATAATTTCAAGTGAAGCCTCCAATTACCAGCATATAATGTTAGATAGGATTGCCCTTGTGACAGGATCCATCACTTTGCATCTGCTCATGATCGACCCACGCACGCTACAGATGTGCATTCATTGTCATGGTTTGCGCTCTTGTCGTCTTGTGCATGGCCACCATCTCCACAACGATGCTTCTTCAATGCTGAGATCTTTGGCTCTGTGAATGGCATCACGGCAGATTGTAGGAATTTGGGTGGAGGGGCCGCAAAGCCCATCATGACGTTTGTCTACGACCTCGTTTGCGGCCCTATTGCCTCGCCGTACTTCTTTGCATGACGTCTCTCCTTTGTGCCAGGAGTTATGCAGGTTGGAAAAATTTAGGTAGAGGCGTCACAGAGCTCATCATGCCGTTTGTTTGCGACCTCATTCGTCGCCCTATTGCCTCGCCTGACTTCTCCTTTGGGCCTTACCATCCTCATCATGGGGTAGGATTTGTCTGATGGGGTAGGGAATGGTCCTGAAGTGACCATTCCCCGTAATATGTGCGACCACATGGCGACCGGCGGAGGCTGGTAGCCATGGTGGGAGCACATATTACGATGGAATGGTCACTTCAGGACCATTCCCAACCGTCAAGTGCCGGTGGGAAGGGGGCCAAAAACAAAAGTTGACTGCATCATCAACCTCGAGCAGCAGGAGAACTGGACAAACTGCACTGTCAAGTGGGAAATCTCAATGGTTGCATCGCACACGTATTATCCTCTATGGCTGCAGGAGTCTTATTATTAATTGGACGAACTGCACTGTCACCTTCTACTGTGCCCATTGTCAGCAGGTGCCGATCTGCTTGCTGAGTTGACCAAAGCATAACGACTCTCCAACAAATTCTGCATGCTGACTTGTCAAGCTCTGAACTCGTTCTGGCTGCTGAGATGGTTGAATTTGATTGGATAGCCACTGTCAGATTCCGGCTACTGAGGTGTCTCTGATCCAATGGCTCTACGGCTTCATTTTGTTCAGTGATGGCTACTAAATGAAAGGCTGAGATTTGTAGCCCCTTGACCAGCGACCTTGACGAGAACTTCAAAGATCTCAAGAGCAAGGGGACCCAAGTGAAGGATAGCTTGTGGAAGGCATGGCATGTGCGTTGGCTAGATTTCGGGGTGCTTTCCATCGTGGCATGCACGCCCCAACCGGCGGTCTCCAGTCACACCTAGCAGGCTATTGCCCGGACCAAAAGAATGGTCAACACGGTGCTCACGCGTATTGAACCCATCGCCTGGGATCTTAGACTCTGTAGCTCTAGAGCCTCGCCTACACGCACGCTTGTATCGATTAGCGAGGGGCAAGCAACAAATCATAAGCTTGAGCAAAGTGAAACGCCCCCATACTCCATCGTCACTGGCCGTGCTGGTCACCTCCACTTACACCGGGGCAAGCACCCCCAAACTTAACCATTGCCATAGTTTCATGTCTTGACACAAAATGAACGAACTATTGTGTGTGTGGGGTGCACGATTGCATGCTTGTATAAGGAAAGTATGTGCCACTTCCCCCAACTTGCCAGCCCCGTTTTCAAGTGATTACTTGCGTCCCTTGTATTCGGCACTTTCTTATGATATTGATCATTCGTTCGCGTCCCTCATTCTCGTGTCCCTCTTGCGTTCAGTTTTCAAGTTGCGTTCTTGTATGTGCGTTTGCTTGCCTGCAGGTCCCGTTTGCATCGCAGGTGAGCCAGCGCAGCCCCGTTTCCGCGACGCCCCGAACGAGGGCGTCACACTTGGTATCAGAGCTTCGGCTCGAATCCCTGCCGACCCGACGTCGGCCCGTGGCCCGTGGTTGTCACCACGTTTTCGGCCCGTCTGCCTCGTTTTTCCACGTTTTCTCCGCGTTCTCGGCCCGTTTTGCCCCGTTTCACCACGTCCCTTGCGTGATTGCCCCGTTTTGCCCCGTTCCTTGCGTTTTCTCCACGTTCCTCACAGTTTTTCACCGTTTTGCCTCGTTTGACCCGCGTTTCGCCCCGTTTTCACCGCGTTCTCTGCATTCTTGGCCCGTTTTGCCCCGTTTTGCCACGTTCCCCATCGTTTTTCAGCGTTTTACCTCGTTTTGCCCCGTCTTACACCGTTTGGGACCGGTTTTCATCGTTTTTGAGCCGTTTTTCGTAGTTTTCGTCGTTTTGGACCCGTTTTCACACTGTTTCATAGTTTTTCAACGTTTTCAAGCCGTTTCTCGCAGTTTTCCAGTTTTTTGATATTTTTGAATTTTCCTCGGCTCCAGCCACAAAAGCACCCCAATGGCGGGAAATCAAGAAGATGAAGAAGGATATCGGACTGAACCGGAACCACATAGAGCCCCGAAGAAGAACAAAGAGAAGAAGTCGCGACAAGACTACCAAGAATCAATGGAAGAAAGACTGGAGGCACGCATCATGGCCTCCGTAGAACACCAAATCAACGTGATGACCGCAAATCTGAGCGACCTACTGCAAACACAACTAGGCCAGCGACACGAAGACCGCCCGGGTCCCAGCAATGTCAACACGCGGCGAAACACACAAAGACGACCGCGGCCCGGAAGATTAGAGACAGTCGACGAAGATGAAGGCGACCTGGATGACCGAAGTGAAGGGTGCTACTACAGCCCTGAGAGAAATCTAGAAGATGAAAACAGACTGGGCAAATTCAAACCCCTTCCCCCAGAGAAATACAAAGGCCATCGCACCTCACTGGCACTCAACAAGTGGTTCAGTGAGGTCGAAGACTACATGCAGTGGAACAACATAGGCAGACGCCGATGGGTGCAAGTGGCCAAAACCTTCCTCGCCGACGACGCCTATGTATGGTTCCTCACTGAACAGCCATCAAAGCACTGGGAGGACTGGGAAGACCTACAAAGAGACATGCTCAGCTACTTTGTGCCAGAGAATGAAGGAAACAAAGTCAGAGATTCGTGGCGCGATCTACGCCAAGACGGCCACATATCAGATTACGTTGTCAAGTACCGCCGCCTGATGCTTCAACTTCCACTTATGCACACAGCAGACAGGCTACATGGATTTCTGTACGGCCTTAAACCCTGGGCCCGTCGCGAGGTAGAGAAGCAGAATCCCAACACCTGGGAAGTGGCCGCCAACATGGCCGAGAAGCTACGAGATACAAACTCAACCCCAGGTGTCATTACACACAATCCTCGCCCCAACAATTTTGCCTCCAATAACTGGTCTAACCCACCCGTCGGGCGAGGCCGCGAATTTATACCCAGTTACAAAAGCAACGAACCCCGCTCACCACCACGCAGCTCTTTGGCGAGCAATTCCTACAGCACCACATCTAGCAATTTCTCCTCCAATACTTACAAAGGCAACAATAACCATCCGCGCCCCGATCGCGTCTGGTGCCGTGACTGCAGGATTCTTCATGGCCCCTACTACCCTTGTGTACACACACGCAATCAAGCAGCCTCCTCATCTAGCAGGGTCAACACCCTCCAGATAGAAGAACCACCCTCCCCCCCCCGAATAAGCATCGAAGAACTGGCTAGCCCTGTTGCTAACCAGCAACCCCGGATTGGAGCAGTGTCCCTCCACCCGAAGTGCATGGCAGCGGCAATCATGGACATTCAGAACTTATATGTCCAAGCAACAATTGGGTCCCACCAGCAATGGATCATGGTAGACTCAGGCGCCACACACAATTTTCTCTCGCCACAATGTGCTGCGCGCCTGGGCCTACGTCTCACCACCGTCAACGAAACGACAGTAAAGTTTGCCCAAGGAAAGGATAACAATGTTAAGGCCGCTCGTCAAGTCAGGATCGAGTTGGGTGAATTCACATGTCGACTTGATTTCATAGTGGTCCCAATGGACGACTTTGAGGCAATCATTGGTCTCTCCTTCAACGACAAGTACCTCATTGCACTCCTAGGCATGAAGGTGGACCAATTACTGCTAAATAATCAGGGCAAAGCAGTAACAGTACAAGGCGCCAGACTCACAACAAAGCAAGCCTTCACCCGCCAGGCGCATCTTCAAACCAACCCGCCTCCCATCAACCGCCAAGACCCTGCTCAGTTAGCAGCGATGAAAGGCAAACAGAAAGTTCCAGAGCACTCGTCCCCCAGACTCAATCTCATGAGTGCAAAGCAAGCAGAGCGGGCCCTCAAGAAAGGAGCTCAGGTTCACCTCTGCATCATGCAGGCAAAGGAGTAGCCCACAGCAAGGCTCAACTCCATCACCATCGAGCAAGCCAAAGTGGGTGACCCCTCCCTTACCCCCATCCTTCAGCAGTACAAGGATGTCATGCCTCCAGAACTTCCCCTCGGCCTACCCCCTCCCCGTCAAATTCAACATGAAATTGACCTCATCCCAGGCAGCACACCCCCAGCGAAGGCCCCCTACCGCATGAACGACACCGAGCTCAAAGAGGAATTGGAGGATCAAGGTTTCATCCGGCCCATCAGCTCTCCTTTTGGGGCCCCGGTGTTGTTCGTCAAGAAGAAAGATGGCTCGATGCGGCTCTATGTGGATTATCGGGCCCTCAACAAAATAACTATCAAAAACAAGTACCCAGTCCCACTCATGGAAGACCTCCTGGACAGATTACAGGGTGCCAAGTACTTCACGGGCATCGATCTCCGCTCCGATTATCACCAAGTCCGCATCGCCCTTAAAGACATTGCGAAGACCGCCTTCCGCACACGCTACGGCTCCTGGGAATGGCTTGTCCTGGGTTTCGGTCTCACCGGCGGTCCTGGCACTTTCTGCAGAATCATCCATGAAAGTTTCCGGGACATGATAGATGATTTCCTCATCACTTACATCGATGATCTTCTCATTTTCAGCAAGACCTTAGAAGAGCACCAGAAGCATGTCACCGCAGTACTCCAACACCTCCGCGAACACCAACTCTATGCCAAGCTAGAGAAGTGTGAGTTTGCTGTGCAGAAAATCGAGTTTCTCGGGTTCATTGTCACGTCAGAAGGCATCATGGTGGACCCCAAGAAAGTCGACGCCGTCATCAAGTGGGCTCCCCCCACATCAATCAAAGAAGTCCGAGAGTTTGTGGGTTTCTGTCAGTACACCCGCCGCTTCATCCGCGACTTCAGCAAGATTGCTGCGCCACTTACAGAGATAACCAAAGGCCACAAACCGTTTCAGTGGACAGCTAGAGAAGAAGAAGCCTTTGAGAACCTGAAGATCGCCATGTGCAGTACCCCTGTCCTCCGACTGCCCGACTTCACCAAACCATTTGAAGTACATACAGATGCATTAGATGGTGCCATTGGTGGAGTCCTCATGCAAGAACAGCAGCCCATCGCCTACGAATCTCACAAGTTCACAGATGTAGAGACAAGATGGACTACACATGAGAAGGAAATGCTCGCTGTCGTCCACTGCCTCCGAAAGTGGCGATACTATGTCCAAGACAAGCACACAAAGGTCTACACAGATAATATCTCACTCAAGTACTTCCAGACCCAACCAAAAATCACCCCCAAGCAAGCCAGGTGGCAAGATACACTGGCAGAATATGACATCGAGATCATCCACAAACCGGGCTCCACAAATGTCATGCCCGATGCACTCAGCCGAATGCCTACCCTCAATGCTATCTCCTCAGCAACCAGCACGCTACGCCAACGCATCCTCGACGCTCAGAAAGCTGATCCTGCTGTCCTCCGCATGCTCCACGACCACATCTGTGGTAAAGCGGCAGTGGGTCTCTTTGAAGTCAGAGATAACCTCTTCTATGCGCATGGAAAAATCTACATTCCCAATGACCCAGAGCTCAAGAAAGATCTCATGTGGGAGGCTCATGACTGCAAGCTAGCTGGACATGGGGGCCAGAAAAGATCTTATGACAAACTCCACCAACATTACATGTGGCCCAAAATGAAGGACGACGTAATCGACTACGTGCGTACTTGCCCAACCTGCCAACTGGTCAAAGCTCAACGAGTCAAGCCTGCTGGCCTCCTCCATCCCATGCCAACACCCTCCCGGCCTTGGGACATGGTAAGTATGGACTTCATCGTCGACCTCCCCCCCTCCCACGGCCACACTACCATCATGGTGGTCGTCGACTACTTCACCAAGCAAGCTCACTTCATACCTGCAAAACCTCCCGTCACAGCATACCAAGTATCCAAACACTTCTTCGCCAAAGTCTTCAAATACCACGGCCTCCCCTTAGCCATAGTTTCTGATCGCGACACCCGCTTCCTCAACGACCTCTGGCACGAGCTTTTCAAGCTGCTAGGAACCCAGCTCTGCTTCTCCTCCGCCTACCATCCAGAAACCGATGGCCAGACAGAAAGAGTCAACCAAGGCATTGAAGACTACATCCGCAGCTACGTCAAAGCAGATCAGAAGGACTGGTCCGAATATATGGACGTCCTGGAATTCCACTACAACAACTCCATCCATAGCAGCACTGGCTACACCCCCTTCGAGCTCTCCACAGGTAAAGAAGTCATCACACCTCTGGCACTGGCAACCGGCGACGTGCATGCCCAGGATCTGGAATGTGAAGAGTTTCTTCAACAATGGCAAACCCGCATGCAAAGGGCAAAGCAAAGTCTCGAGCAAAGCAAGGTACGCATCGCCAAATACGCCAACCAAAAGCGCAGGCCTGCCGAACTCCTCCAAGAAGGTGACTTAGTCCTCATCAGCTCCCAGAATATCACCCTCCCTCAAGGCCTCTCCCCCAAGTTCAACCACCGCTACTATGGACCATACAAAGTGCTGAAGTCCTACAACGACATCACCTACAAGCTGGACCTCCCATCACACATCAACATCCACAACGCCTTCCATGTAAGTCTACTCAAAAGGTTCGTGCCGGATAACACCTATGGTAGAAGCCTCCCCGAATATGTAAAGGATGGCCCGCCACATGAGCCGGAGGCCATCCTAAAGTCGCGCTTTGGGCGCCGGGGACAATTATTCTATGTCAAATGGCGAAATCGCCCTATGACGGAATGCACTTGGGTACCTGAAGAAATCATGCTCCGACTTGGGAGACCCCTTGTGCTGCGCTTCTACAACATGCCAACTGAAGAGGAGGACAACCCACTAAATGACAACCACATAGAGTAGTCCTCCCCCCCACTTTGTAACTAGCATCACCTTAGGTAGCTAGACATTTTGGTGGCAACATCTAACTCCCCTCCTTGTAAATATCCGCCCCAAAACCTCAGCATCAATTTTTGTATCGACACTCCTCAAAACCCCGGCTTGACGTGGGTGTCAAGCTCTCTCAACCCGGGGGTGTATATAAGGGAAGTATGTGCCACTTCCCCCAACTTGCCAGCCCCGTTTTCAAGTGATTACTTGCGTCCCTTGTATTCGACACTTTCTTATGATATTGATCATTCGTTCGCGTCCCTCATTCTTGTGTCCCTCTTACGTTCAGTTTTCAAGTTGCGTTTTTGTATGTGCGTTTGCTTGCCTGCAGATCCCGTTTGCATCACAGGTGAGCCGGCGCGGCCCCGTTTCCGCGACGCCCCGAACGAGGGCATCACAGCTTGCATGCACGTCTATACACACCCCGTAAAGCCTATTTATGAAAACTTGCAATCGTAGCTTTCTCCAAAAATTGTTTCAGCTCGTCAACCAACACAAGGACAAGTGAAAGCTTTGAAAAACAAGCGATAAAATCACGAGGCCTGCCAAAATTGAAACAAGTGGAAAATTTCAACAAAGATAGAGGGGCAAAAGAGGCATGGGCACTTAGAACCGAACTTAATGTAAGAGATGCAAAAGGGGCATGAGAAACGAAGAGCGACCATTTTCAAATTCATAGTCTAGATAGTCTACACTTAGATCCTTTTATTTTAAAGCTAAAGTAAACTTTTCGCTCAGATTACAACAGACAATGCAAGTGCATAGTGCTCTCTCTCTTTCTCTCTCACTCTCTCTCTCTCTCTCTCTCTCACACACACACACACACACACAGGTTGATACGTTTCTATCGACCAAGTATGCAACCCGCTTCTATAGTTTCTATCACAAGCTCATGTAAAGTGATTAGAATGTGATTATGGCATCCAGAATCTTGTGCTTTGTATATATGCAATATGAAGTCTCTTGGAGCACGTTGATTGAATGATTTCCTTGACTGACAGGTGAGCTGGAATCAAAATAGAAATGGTGACGTGGTGGGAATGACCTCTTGGTAGAGTTTCTCATATGAATGTCAAAAAGGAGCAATAAAAGACCACGTGAAGACTCAAGAGGGGTGCTACCCAAGAGCAGTAGAAGGTCGAGGAAAGCTAAAAATGAGGGGAAGGCCGTCCATGCCAGGCGTGTGCAGGGGATTGTGAGGCTACCATCAATAATGCTAAAAGGGGCCATTTCTAGGGGACTCAAAGAACGCCATAGGAGGGCGACACACCACATGAAAGGGAAGATAAGAAGCAACCAGGTGGAGAGTTTGCCCCTCCACCCACACTTTCATCCTCAGCCTCCTTGATTGCCTGCAAACTGGTTACCATAGAAGCCTCACACTACTCTTTACCTCAGATCTACCCACCGCCTCTTATGTATTCAACTATCTACGTCATCAGCCCTTCGATATTGCTAGTAGCCACCAGATTCGTTTCAATATGAGCTACAGAGCCTTTGAGTGAGTAGTTCAAAGCAAAGACAACGACGCGAGCAAGCTGTGGTGCTGTTGGGGCATGCGGTGTGCCATCTAGATTGCCAAGCCAAGGGCCGGCCTTATCCACCACTCCTCTTTCTACGCTCTACATGTCGCCTTGCTACCCCCCACCTTCCTCCACCCGTTGCCCTGCCTGCTATCGTCAAAATCTGTCAACACTACTAGGTGCTTTTGTTAACTCCAAAATGGATCATCAAAGGAAGATTCAGGCCGCAATATCTCGTCAGCAAAAGATGTAGGCTTGTGAAAGGAAGGTCTCGGCCCGGGGGGGAGGGGGGCTCGTTGATAAGTGACACAAACAAAACTCCCTGGGATCAACGACTGGAGATGGATCAGCCGTTGATGGCATGCCAATGTAAATAAAAAATTTACGTTCCCCTGCTGCGCATCGGCCCGTCGAACCCACAACCTCCCCCTCCGCAGCCTACAACCTTAACCACCTACGCTATCGCGCGTTGCTGAAAGCTATGCGTCTTTGCACAATGAAAAACCTGTCCCCCCCCTGCTGTGTCGATCCGACGGCCCAAATCGCGCGCTCGGCCGTTAATTTGCCCCTTCTATAGATTAGGCGAGTTGGACCCCGTGTCACTTATAAACAAGGGTGGGGTGGGGTGTATTACACATAGGCCTACCCTTCTCCCACTAGTGCAAGCTAGTCGTGGAGTCGTGCTGCATGCTTGCATGCGAGTGCTGAGGGGGCGATGACTCTTTTTCATGATTGTTTGCCTATGTGTGTCTTCATAATGAGTATCCTTCGTGTCTTCCAATCAATCTAATTGAGAGAGAGAGAGAGAGAGAGAGAGAGAGAGAGAGAGAGAGAGAGATGTGCAGACAAGGGCGATCGAGAGAGGGATATTAACTATCGTATTTTTCCACACAGCTCGAGAGAAAAAGAGAATCCTCTATGAATCTTGCTCGTAGCTCCCCACTTACAAACTTAAAGGATTTCAAAGGCCCGCATTCAATGTACATGGAATAAATGAGTCCCCACTATCTTATTTCAACCAATCAACATTTTTTATCTATTAAATTTGTATAAAAATAGCGCTCAATTTTTTTTTCTATTTTAGTTAGCAAAAAGAGAATGCATCTCTATAGCATTTGCTCTTTGGGCAAGCCAAAAATTCATCTCTCTTTATGATTCACACACACAGACACACACCCTTTCTCAACCCTTTCCCTCTCTCTCTCTCTCTCTCTCTCTCTCTCTCTCTCTCTCCCCCTGTCTCCTCCCCCCCCCACCCCCCCAAACATGGCAATAAAACAAAGAAAAATTCATCTTTCTCTTTCTCTTTTGGCAATAAACAAAAAAATATCAGTGTTCTCTCTCATTTTGATTCACTGACACACACCCACATACACACACATAGTTGCTCAGCCCATCCACACATGCATACAACATACGCACTACACACTCATAATACACATGTACACATGCACTATATGCATAAAATAATAATAACACGGACGACGACTCCAATGGTAGCAGACAAGGTGCCATTGAAGACACACTAAAGGCATCCCAAATTGCAACAATGGTGTTCAAGGTGTACCCAAGCTAGCACCAAACCAAAAGAGCATCGATCGCCAGATCCACCATCTTGCACTAGTACCAGGAATCCTTTCCCCTAGCGATCAATTAAATGGTGGGTAAATCTCTAGCGGGCAATATCTTGTCAGCAAATGATGGAGGCTGTGAAAGGAAGGTCTTGGTCGGAGGGGAGGGTGGATTGGGGTGTATTACACATAGGCCTACCCTTCTCCCACTAGTGCAAGCTAGTCGTGGAGTCGTGTTGCATGCCTGCATGCGAGTGCTGAGGGGGCGATGATGACTTGGATGTCTTCATAATGAGTATCCTCCACATCTTCTAACCAGTATCCTCTATGTGGATGTGCGCTGAGGGGGCGATGACTCTTTTTCATGATTGTGTGCCTATGTGTGTCTTCATAATGAGTATCCTCCGTGTCTTCCAACCAATCTAATTTCGTGTGTGTGTGTGTGTGTGTGTGTGTGAGAGAGAGAGAGAGAGAGAGAGAGATGCAGACAAGGCCGATCAAGAGAGGGATATTAACTATCCTATTTTTCCACACAGCTCTAGAGAAAAAGAGAATCCTCTATGACTCTTACTCCTAGCTCCCCACTTACAAACTTAAAGGATTTCAAAGGCCCGCATTCAATGTACATGGAATAAATGAGTGCCCACTATCTTATTTCAACCAATCAACATTTTTTATCTATTATTTTTTTAAAAAAAATAGAACTCAATTTTTTTTGGTTATTTTAGTCAGCAAAAAGAGAATGCATCTCTATAGCCTTTGCCCTTTGGGCAGGCCAAAAAAGGAGGGGCTGGAGCCGTCCCATCATCTGCGTGTGCGGACGATGGGAGGGCTCCAAACCCCCCCCCCGTTTCCTCCTTTTTTTCCAAAGCTCTCACTTATTGTGTTATCTCTACACATACTCTTATCATATGCACTAGCATATTTCATGAGTACTAGCAGTATTTATTGGCACTGCCTGATGTAGGCGTGATGCCTATGAATGTTGTGCACAATTTTTAGCTTGATGTGGCATGATGCCTATGAATGTTGTACACAATTTTTAGGCTTTTTGAAGCTTGCTTTTAACATACCTTTGGAGCCATTCTTGTAATAAATACATCGCTTACGTAAAAAAAATTAATTTGCTTGACGTCTCTCTCTCTCTCTCTCTCTCTCCCTCTCTCCATTAGCAAGTTAGTGGCGGCCTTGTTCACTATAGTATAAGAAGAGAATGACAATGCTGCTTAGTCAACAATCGATATTTGTTGCATGTGTGGTGTGAACTAAATTACTAATGCTGTGTGTGTGCCAATGTGAAAGGTCACGCACACATAAACATCATTTGAAGCGTCATCCAACTACAAGCACGGGTGATTTCATTTAGAGATATGCCCTCACTTGTTACCTGTTGAAAACTGCACACAACTTCTTTTCTTTACCACATGTCGACCCAAGCAGTACCTTTGAGTACATGAAGAAATTTTATTTTTCAAAACTTTAAATATTTTGACCTTTTCACCTACTCAAAATATCCAAATTTATGGAAAAAAAGCCAAGAGCTTCCCAATCATCTACGTGTTTGCGCGGATGATATGGGGGCTCTCGCCTACGTTTTTCCCCCCAAAATTTTGGATAGTTCAAGTACGTCAAGAGGTCAAAATATCCAATTTTTTGAAAAATAATAGGGGGTCAAGAGCTTCCCGATCATCCACGTACACGTGCACCCCGTTTTTTCCAAAAAATTGGATATTTTGACGTCTTCGTGAAAAAATTTTGATGATTCAAGAAATTTTGCTTGAATCTATAGGTCATCATCTAAGTGATTTTGAACTTCCATTTGATTATCTGCCAAGGTTGAAGAATAAGATATAGACAATCTTCACCATCAAAATGATCACACCTTTTGCATGGTCGACTATTCTAGAGGAGAGATTGTTGTCACCATTCCTTGACAAGCTCCAATATGGCCAAGAGATCTTCATTCCAACAAGCATGATACCTTTGAAAGGATCTTCTTTAGTGTATTGTATAGAGCAATGGTACTTTGAGTGATAATTGGAATGACATTACTGGCATTTCGTGAAAGGTTTAGATACAAAATCAATCCAGTGTTGAGAAAATTGTTGATCAATCTTTGTTCCCATTGTCTCTCCGTTCTACTTTATGCTATGATCTAGTCTTTGACACTTATTCAACCTACATCTCTTAGCTCCTTCCAAATTCTATATTCATGCTTGAACTAGATCATATCCAGAGTTTGTTTCAGTATCAAATGCTCAATCCGGAACTTCAATAAGTCTCCTAGAAGTCCTGATCTCTCTAGGACTCATCATGATGAACTCGAACTCTCTGACCCCAAATGGGAGAGTGACCCTCTATCAAGAGCACTTAACTACAAGCCATCGTGATCACCAAAATGGAATGATTTGGTCATTTCAGAGAGCCATTTTAATGTTACGTTAAGAATTATCTGTTAGTTCAAATTTCAGACTTTAGATGATAGATTAGACATATACATTGATACCAGAATGGAACTAGAAATGGTAACTGAAATAGAATGACACATATATCAAAATTGGATTATATTTTGACCAGATCAATACAATTGGAAAAAGTTTAGTGAGCCAAAGGGTTGCTCTAAGATTATAAGAAAAAGAGTACAAGAACATTGTACAATAGTGTCACTCAAAGTTTCTCAAGACATCTCCAAGGCATTCCCCAAAGCATTCCCCGTCAAATGAAGTAATGACCCCTAGTTATAGGTGCCAAATTGGGTCCTGACAGAATGTCCAATCTGTTGTTATTGTAGTGCCTGGCTCAATAATTACCATTTCAATCACCAATCAGAACTCAAGACTAGGTATTGTCCCCACCTTCTACATAGCTATAACATACTAGCACAATGAAACTGCTTTTGGCGGTGCCTATATGGCCCTGACCGCCCCACTAGCATCTTGTGTTATGTCACATGCCTTCAAGGTGAAAATGTGCATGATTGCATTTGGACATATGCTCTTTCTTTGCATCTGATAAAACTAGCCCAAATCTTCCTCACCCTGTCCCTTGCCTTCAAGATGAAATTATATGTGATTGCATATGGAGAGCCACCCTCGCTTCGCTTCCGTCAAAAATAGTCAAGAGCTTCTTGGCCCTACCCAAGTTGGTCATATCCCAGAATCCATGCATTCCAAGAGACGGCATCCCCCCCCCCCCCCCCCCCCCCCCCCCCCCCCCCCCCCCCCCCGTCCCCCCCCTCTCTCTCTCTCTCTCTCTTTGACACTTTCTACAGAATGGAATTTTACTATTGGTAAGATGCACTTCATAATTAAAATCCCTCTCTCTCTCTCTCTCTCTCTCTCTCTCTCTCTCTCACACACACACACACACACACACACATACATTTCAAGGGAGTTGGAGGAAGTTCAATTGTATGATTGTACTTCAATGGATGAGAAAGACCCGAATCACTATGGAAAGTTATTTTTACACATGTGTACTAGCACGAGTATGATCATTGCCAATGGTGTACCTTTGTGGAGTGGAACCAATCGATGAGAGAAGACACATATCACATAGAGTAGGCCACGAGTACGTCATGGCCATTGATACACATAGATGCTTCATACAATTGAATCGACATTATTTATGTTTGATTCATTATATTTATTTATACAAGCTAACTCACGTCTCATCGTACGTTCACGTGTGGACAAGTATTGTCTTCTACACTCACTATAAGAGGAAAATTCTAGAACCGCTAGCATTGTCGCGGCAAAACAAAGGAAAATAGAAAGAAAAAATATTTCCTGTGAGGCAATAGCAATGGAAAAATACACGGTAGTGGTTAAACAACAATATACACGGTAACAGGCATGGGAATATACCTGTGACTATTACCGCGTGCCTTGGCGCCATTGCTATTACCGCGTATATTATCGCTAAACCCTATTAAAAAATAAAGGTGCTGATTTGGGCCACCCAAAATTGGGTGGCCCAAATGAGCACCTTTATTTTTGACCTGCATAAAACATATGAAACATCAATTGTTTTTTGAACGAGTGTACAAAAAAAACAAAAAATTAAAATTTAATATACTTTACCTTGACAATTTAATGTGCATAAGAGCAAACTATTTAAAAAAGTTACAAATAAAATGAAAATAGTTGTACATACATTGTGCCACATTGGGAATTTATGAGAGTTTAAACAAATAATTTTCTATGTAATTCTCCTCCTCCTCATCGTCGTCCACACAGGCACGACACGTATGTTTGATCACCTGACTCTACATAAACCCAAACAAAATTAGACAAACATCAACAAATCAAAACAATTGGTACAATATTATTTGTTTAAAATTATTGCTTGTAGTGATCTAGCCGCTACGTCGAATTGCTCGCGAGAGATGTGGTTATTCTTCAACAACTATCACCAAGTTTCAAATTTTCTATACCGCTCCTAAAACTTGACCATCTCTCTGGTTGGACGATTAAGAGTGATATTTTCCTAAGTTAGCAATAACAACAACAAATCATTAACTTAAATCTTTATAATTACCAATTTAAGTTGTAATTTAACCAATCTTACATATTTGTCCCTCCATGGTGCTTTGCCTCCTGAGCCATAATGCGTGGGAGTTTGTCTGGCATTGTTGTCTGTAGGATGAGCCCGTTGCAGCCTGATCGCTCTTTTCTTGCATTGCCCACTCCCACTCTGCATTTGTCATGTTGCCACCACGATAGCTCCTGTCTGGATCTCTAACTTGGTTGGTCGCTGCACGTCGCACTTGACTGCTTGTTGCAAAAATGTTTTTATTTAGCCCTCCAAGCAATGTTGTGAAAAACACTGATCGGGGGCATTTAGAAATCTAGCAAGGAGCGCATCCTCAATGTAGCGTGCATGATCGGGCAGTTGGTGTCTAAACTTTACACAACAATTCTTATACATCGAATGTATAAGAATTTGAAGATGGCATTGGCACGCCTTGCCCTGTGCTGTACCAAAGTCCATATCCTCACCATACTTTACCTATCGTAGCATCCATGCGTGTCTGACACGGATGCGTCAGTATCCTCGTCCTCTGCATCTCGGGGAGCACGCTTTGAAATAGGAGACTCTGTCTCCCCCACTACCAAAACAAGCGAAGCCACAAGATCCCCCACTGCTTCGTCTCTCTCGGTGCTCGCTGCTCTAAGACGAGAGCGTCGGTGCGCGCCGCTAGAAGAAGTGCGTCTACGGTGCTCTGGCAAAGCAGGAATGGAATGGAGTGGAGTGGGACCCTGCGATGCCATGGGAGTGGGGCCCTGTGATGGAAGGGGAGTAGGACGGTAAGAAGGGGCCGTAAAATGAGGTGCCCTTGGTGCGAGGCTCTGGATGTAAATGTTGGGGTTGGAGCTAGGGAGGATGCCGCCTGAGGGCCATGGCGAGGAGCTGTGCGGTGTTGCAGAGGACGAGAGATGGAGAGAGAGAGAGATTCGACACAGTAGTAAAAGAAATCACATGCTATATTTTGATTGAGAGCTTACAATGTATATAAAGCCACAAAAAGGCCATGCAAACTGGACTTGTAACTGAATCTCTAGTGCATGCCTATAAGAGGCTTTTCCCATGGGCTGACCGACAAGGGCTTGAACCCAACAATCCCCCCCTCAAGCTCGAACTGGATAGACCACTCTCATGATACCTCAAGTTTTTGGTATACTCGTCAACCGTGAGTTTTAGGTTCTCTCACAACCAAGGATTTCTGGTGTATCCATAAGCTGGTGCTATGATAAACCCCCCCTTGAACAGATAGGGTGTAGGTCAAAAAATTAGCTACCAATAGATGGAGTTTTTGGTTCACTACCAAACCTTGGGTTTCAGGTGTACCCAATAACCTCATGAGAAGTGATAACAACAGGCTAAGAACTGACAAAATGGGAGGTCTTACCATTTATGGATGGTAGTGTCTATATCCCGTACAAATTTTTTGATATGATGATAACTAACTTTCATGACAATAACTGACAATGTAAAAGAAAAAGCTTTGACTAAAAGTTTATGACAAAACAAGAGTATACCACTGAATTGGTAAACTAAGTTGTGAAAACTTGTACTGCAACCTCGAAGCAAGTTCCATGTGTTGCATCTATTGATATACCGAGTGCTTTGAAGAAAATCTTCATGGTCTGCATCACTTGCCGCATTGCTACCAGTATTCGAACCACCAAACTAGTATACTTGGCATACACGTTGCTGCATGTAAATTAAGATGCAAAATGCTCATTTGGGAGCCTTGATGAAACATATCCTTATCATCGTTACCACTGCTACCATCATTGGCATCATTTTGAAATGTTGTGGGAAAGACCATACTGGCTTGCCTTGCCATATGATTGTCGTTCAAAATGCTCGATGCACAGAACTCCTTTTGCCGATAGCCACTCTCTTTTGACTGATATGCCCGGACTGCGGCTACGGGGTGTGAATCCCTCTTGTTTAAAGGGGCTACTTGAAATTGGTCACCTTTTATAAGGTGTGAACACAACTTTGAAAAAAAAAAGCGAGTTGTCTGCAGCATCCAAAACAGGCGATGGCAAGCAAGGCAGGTTTACTCCCAGCGGGATGAGGAGGCTGAACCAGGAGGGGTTGTAGTGTCAATAATGCAACAGACTTCCAGGGCAATGCTGTTCATGCAATTTCTGCGCAATTTGATGCAAGTCGTCAGCCTTCTTTTGCCTATGTAAGGAGTTGTACCCGCGTGCTGATTCAACTCAAGCCGAGGCCGGGCTGCCAAAGCTCTGATACCATCTGTTGGGGTTGGAGCTAGGGAGAATGCCGCTTGAGGGCCATGGCGAGGAGCTGTGCGGTGTTGCAGAGGACGAGAGATGGAGAGAGAGAGAGAGATTTGACACAGTAGTAAAAGAAATCACACGCTATATTTTGATTGAGAGCTTACAATGTATGTAAAGCCACAAAAAGGCCATGCAAATTGGACTTGTAACTGAATCTCTATTCCATGCCTATAAGAGGCTTTTCCCACGGGCTGACCGACAAGGGCTTGAACCCAACAGTAAAGAGTCCCTCCATGGCTCCCCCATGGCGTGGACTGCAGCGAAAGATCGTACCTCGCAAGCTGATGCGGAGTGTACCTGCCAAACAATGCATTCGTCGAACGGAGGTACTAGTCCCGTAAAGAGATTGCCCACTGTAGGTTTGGATCGGTCACAATTGAGGAACCTGAGTAGAGTAGGTGTAGGATGACTAAAATTAACAAAGAGAAACCTATAACACTCATGATCACACAAAACTAGCCACAACTAATCTTAATTTCTTTGCTTGGACTCACCACCTCAAGACTCGGGTCCACTGGAGGCGATGTCCACCCCGGGTGGGAGCCCACTTGGGATGTGAACCAACCAAAAGAAGAACCAGATGGCTGATCCCCACCAGGTGGTCTCTCGTCTGACCTCTACATTACAAAGAGCAATATGAGATTTAGCTTTCTCTCCCTACTCGCTCATCTATATATATGTACACAAGTATATATGCACACAAGCACATAGATATATATATACATACTAGTAGACCTAAGCAGGGGCTAGTAGTGTCAAAGGTCAAGTGTCACCTCTTTAGATATCATCACAGTCTCAACCATGGTAAAACCAAAGGTACGTTGCCGTAATCTATGTATGAGTGGATCAATGACCGCAATGACACGATTAAAAAAGGACTATGCCCAAGAGGAAGCATCTAACCTTCGGGTGATATGCTCCCGTACTTAGTACCTACATACATGCATAAACAAATATATACGTACATATTCCCTATAATTTAAGTATATACAATTACGTATATTAGTCATCGTTTTGAGTAGAGATAAAGAGCTATGGTTGTAAATGTAGCCATCTTTTTGTGTTGTACGCACTACGAGAGTGCTTCTGTCTCTGTCATTAGAAAAAATATGAACCCTCTAGGGGCCCTTTGGGATCAAGGTTAATTAGAGGCCATCCAATGAGAAGAGGGTGGTGGACACGCCCTCAAAAAAGGAAGGGGACAAAGTAGTCTTACACTTCTTAATGGCCTCTTACCTAGTGAGAAGGTGGAGGGTGGAGGAGGTGTAGGGGGGTGGTGTAGGGTGGGGGAGGGGTGTGGTGGGCCACCTGGAACCTCCAACTTTCGTCCTTTTTAATTTGGTTTTGAAAAGATTCCAAAATTTTGAAAATTTTCAAAATGTTAGAAACTCAAATCTTATTTTCTTAAAATCCCCCTAAATCTATTTTATGGTCAAAAAAACATTTTTTGACCTCTTAAAGTCAAAACGTGCACCCAAAAACCCTAAAATTCAAAAATTTTCAAAATTTTTTTGAACATCATTTTTTACTATCCAAACCCCCCTAAAACTATTCCTTAGTCAAAAAGTGATTTTCTCTCTCTAGAACCCCACACTTACCCTCTATTCCAACACTCTCTCTCTCTACACCATCTCCATTGCTGCAGCAGGGAAGCTCCTCTCTCCTCCCATTGCCACACCAAGCAAGGGTTATCCACCTTCTCCTATCTCGATTGCCACAACATTTCTTCCCCCCTCTGTCACTACCACCTCCCATTGTCACACCAAGCAAAGTCATTCAATTTCTCCCACCTACATTGTAGCAACAAGAAAGGTCCTCCTCCTCCTCCTAATTTTCTTTGTTCACCCATGGCCAGCTCTACTCCGCAAAGGCGGCCAAAGAATGAGGTCACAACACTTACATGCCACAACACAAGAGGTATAGATGATGAGTGGTTTCCACAAGAGCTCTAAAGGTGCTTGGGTATACATGCGGTCATCTGCTTTTGGCCCTCACCGTGTGAGAAATTGTGCAAACTTGGATCATCATTGGAAAGGAAAGCTCCTTGGTTTCAAGAATAACAAAGACAAAGGGACCATAGTCATTGTGTAACATGTTTTTCCAATGTCAAGCATATTGCAACAACCAGCTTGATTTTCAACACATTGTAAACACATGTTTTGAGAATACAAATCTAGGTGTGAAATCACAGTGGAATGTTTTTATGGATTCATACTTAAGATTTTCCATGCATTTATAATCATCTTTCCATCCACAATGGTGGAGAAGCAGCCACTACATAGTCTCTCTGGCACATTCCATGCTATACATGCAGATATTGGAGCAACAATTTTCGAACATCTTTGCCAACCAAACTGGTTCAAAGAAGGCTTTTCTTCTATTCTCACTCCTATATTGTGCCTACTTCTACACAAGGGTTTGTAAAACTTGAATCCATCAAAGTATCTTCCTTATCAAGTATGGAGTGGCCACAACCATATTTGTGGTTGGTAGAATCTTTCAAGCAAAAGATGATAATAGATGTCCAAAACTCCTTGAAATATTCTAAAGCTTCTAGGTCTGTGGGCTTGAGTTGGTGCTTGTCTATTCATTGTTTCATACATATGTTTAAAGATTTTGGATTTGTGGAGACTACCACAATGCTTGTATGTAAAGGTGTGCATTATGAGGATTTAGGGAGGCTTTTAGAAGAGGACTGGGGTTTTGTGGAGGGCATGCACTATGGGGATATGTACCGTTGTAAGGTTGGAGCTTTAGGTATTGGGATGCTCTATTTAAAACCCCATGCCTCCTTGTACATACAATTTCATTATGATCGTTGGATGTGCAAGCTTGGAGTGTGGACTCCCTTACAAAGTGTAGATGGCGCTATTGTAAGATTTGACATTGCAGTGAGGATGCCCAACAATGCTTTGGAGGTTGTCCAAATGAACAAGCATTGGACTCTCAGTAATGTGCGAGAACATTTGGCTATTATGGGTTTTGAGGACCTTCAACAAGCACAATTTTGTTTACAAGGTCACAAGGTGAGAATCCTTCCACCACATTTTTACTCCATCATAGTTTGACAATCATTGGCTACTTATAGTTGTCCATAGATTGGGAAGAGATTGGAAGACAAATTGAAGGTCCAGGAGGATTGGGGCATGGATGGAACTATGCTATCGCTCTTATAGCTTTGTAACTCTTGCAATTTTGAAAATAATCCCATATATTGTAATCAATATGATTTGCTTCGGCAAATTTAAGACTTTGAATATAATTTTTCACATTGAGATGAAAGTTTATTTTTGGAAGAGTGCTTTTTTTTTTAAAATTGGGAAAAGTGCCTTCTTTAAAAAAGGGATCATTATAAAAGGGGGCTTCATAACGCATTCAAATCTTTCACTTTTTCAACCCTTGAGCTCCTCCACTCTCTGTGTGCACCTCGGGCTAGATATGGATGCCTCCACAGTCTCTACATTTGCACCCACATCCATTCCTTTCTCACGCTTCACCCTCTTCCTCAAGGACACCAACTACAAAGGGAAGTTGGACCTCCACACCTTCTTTACTCGTCTCCGCGACCTTGAAGCCACAATTGCCCTTCACATGGATGCATTTGCCGAGATTTCAACGTTCATGGAGGAGCACATCGTAAAATATTCCGTATCTATCTCTCCACATGCGGGGATCTGGGTGCCTTGCAATCTCTTGCGCTATTTACACAAAGGTGATCGCCCATTCTCCAAGTAGTTGAGACGGCTCCAAGAAATTACCGTTGATGCAGGCCATTTCTTGGACGAGCAAGCCCTAGGGGTGCCAGCGCTCAAGAAGCACAAGGTGGGGGTGGAGTACCTTTCTCGGCTGGCAACATTCATCTTCTTTGTGAGTGAGAAACTTGATTTGGAGGAGCTCTGTCTACCACACCTCAAGTTGGGTCCTTTATCAAGGACGCCAAGGAGCAGGAGGGTATCCCCATGAACCTTCCAGTGAAAGGAAAAGCACTTTGGCTTGAGTACCCCAGGGGGCTCAAGGAGGTGGTTGAGAAATCCATCCTTGTGGCTGGCCCTAGTGACACTCTAATGGATGCACCACTGATGAATGAGGCTATCCGAGAGGTAGAAATCAGCCGCTTCTCCTCAATGGTAGTAGATGGGAAGGAATATGTCTTTATGCATGAGTTGGAAAAAGCATTTGGTCTACACATGGATGGATGATTGAGCGTGCTATGCACCAATGCCCAATTTCCCTTAGATAGTGCACCAGATGCCCTTGAAAGCAAGCTCTTGCCACTTGGGGACTCTGTTACTGTCACTATTGCAGTTGTGTGTGCGGAGGTCCTGGCAGCAGAGCAGTTGCACGTGGACGAGGAAGAATTCTAGGCCACACAAGCCATGATTGTGGCCACTAGGATTCCTACTCTATTGCAGAACCCCCCCTTTGATGATCCAAAGCTTATAGGTGCAACGAAATCAAGCGTCAACTTGGGTGAAAAGGGAAATAGGGAGGAGGAGGACAAGGAGCAGAAAGTAAAATCTATCCTAATTTCCATGTTTTTTTTCTGCCCTTAATTGTTTTTTTCTTACCCTTGGCTGGTTTATGAGAGGATGTCTTGGAGGTTGATGAGTTTGCAGCAAGGACGGTGTGGCAAGTGGCCTTTGGACCTTAGTCTTCCCTTGCAATGAATGTACTCCCCAAGGCCATTTCATGACATGGTCGTTGAAAGATTTGAGCAAGGTTTTGTGTTTGTCCACCATTGCTCAAATTGCACATCTTGTGTTCCTAGTGTGTAGATCCCTTGTATGCACAACATTTGGCATTGGCTTCCATGGCAAAGTGCTTGCCCAAATAGGGATACACGCTTTTGTTGGCTCAACTGACCCTCAAGCGATAGCGAACTCCCTTCTGGCCAGGGAGTTGCCTTACGTGCAAGAGAGGCGTCAGGAAATGGCAAAGAAAATTATGAGCGCCTCAGATGTATGATGTAAATTCAACTTTTTAAAAGTAATAAAACATATATTGAATTGCCTTTATATCTTGTACATTCTTTTCAATGTGATCGCTCAATCTTGTAAATTACTGAAATTGGTGATGTGTTTTAATAAGCGGTGTCCTTTTTGCTTAAAGCAACAACTTAGCATAAGTGGGATGCACATGATCACTCCCTTCACCTTAACTTAATACATTAAGAAACCAAAAAGGCAAATTATTTCGGGGACATTATAAAAATCATATGAGTGAAAAGAAGTGGAATTTATTTTGTCATGATGCATAAACATCTGCTTTTACTACATATTAATATTTTTTTGGTATCCTAGAGGGAAAACAAGGCCAAAAAATGCCAGAAAGGGGGTGGCCACAAGGGCGTGTAGATGGCCCAGATAGAAGTCCTGGATGGCTCATCTGCACGCCCTTGTGGCCACCCCCTTTTTGGCATTTTTTGGACATTTTTGCACTCCAAGACCCTAAAAATGGTGAGATTAACCTTAAATTTAACTTTTAATGCACATGATTACTCCCTTCAACTTAACTTAATACATAAAGAAACCAAAAGGTCAAATCATTTTGGGGACAATATAAAAATCATCTGAGTGAAAAGAAGTGGAATTTATACGGTCATGTTGCATAAACATCTGGTTTCACTAAATATTAACATTTTTTTGTATCCTAGGGGACATACAAGGCCAGAAAATGCCAAAAAGGGGGTGGCTACAAGGGTGCACAAATGAGCCATCCAGGACTTCTGTCTGGGCCATGTGCGTGCCCTTGTGGCCACCCCCTTTTTGGAATTATCTGGCCTTGTATTCCCCCAAGGTACCAAAAAATGTTAAAATTTGGTTTAAATTTAATTGGTCATGCACAAAATCACTTAACTTAAAACACATGAAGCAAAAGAGGCAAATGAATTTGGAGACAATAGACACAAAACTCTCAATCATTTTGTCATTGCAAAGTCATTTGAGTACAAAAAGAAGGGTGTGCAATACAAAAAGGGAGGTGTAGGCTACGGCTAATTCTCAAAGTTCCATCGCAATCGGCATGCAAGCTGCATGTCCTTTGGCTGTATTTTCACTCTCTTTGCATGTATGGTGCATAGATTGGTATCTTCCAGCACCAAAATGATGTGGGCCTCTGCAGCTTCTTGAATAGCCTCCAGCACCATTACTTGCATCCTATATTGATTTCCATAGCTTTAAAGCACCTCCTTCACCGTGCGAGCAAAGGGGACTCGTCAAATTAGAAGCTCGGCAGTCTTCTGGTAGTGCCAGATTTTTGCAAATGCGCTTGCTATTTTACGACGCCATTGAGGTTTTCTAGGGGGCACTTTCACATTTGCTGGTGGGCGTCATTTAGGCTTCTTGAAAAAATTAGATTTGCACCTGTTTACATGCTTTGGTGCTAGATCTACCGCCTCTTTTGAGTCATCCTCTTCCCTTGCTTCTTGATCTTGTGCTGTGGGAAGAGCTCTCTGGCCATGGGGTAGTGTCTTCTCCCCCACTGGCACCCGGTGTGTGTGCGACATTTGAGCTCGCTGCCATGGTGGCTCTGTCTCTGATTCAGTATCCATAAGGACCACCCGAGCTCTGTATGGTCCTGCTTGCAATTGGTGGTGCGGAGGCTTCTCCCTATCAGACTCTCTGATGTTTGCTGGCCCTCCTCTTCTCGCCAGCACTGGGAGTGTTGCTTCACTCTACATCGAGGTGTTTGTTGTTGTGCACGTAAAGAATCTTCTACCCTCGATGACTCTTGGGCTCGACTACCATGCCCACTGCTTGAAGAGTTCCTAGAATGGCTAGGTGTTCACGGCTGTTTTCTTGTGCCTTTAAGCCACGCCGGCTTCTCCCATCCTTGGAGGGTGTTTTTATTGGTAGGTGGATGCTCTTTGGCGGTTTGTTTGGTGCACGCCATTGGGTATGGTAAGAGCTCACATGTGCTTAAGAAACAAGTGGTTTAAGAGAGGATCCAATATTTATAAGGGCCCATTTTAAAAGGCCCTGTTCACACTAATTTTTGCAAAAAACTACTATTTTTAAAAAGGATGCACCAAACTTTATTTAAAAAATATGTAAAGAAGAGTTGGACCCTGCGTTCACGTGTAGTCACTTACATAGAGTCCACTTTGACCCTCGTTGCACTCTGTATTGGCACCATGCAGCATGCTTGGCGAGGCCTTGTGACATTTGCCACTTGTTGCTGTGCTCTTGACTCAATTTGTGCAATTCCCTAGCAATCTTGGATTGTCGCGCACTCTCCATTGTGAGCTTACGAGCAAATATAGTGCAAAAAACCAGTTGAACATCTCCTCCAAATAATTGGATTGCACCATTCCACCACCATGTCGAGTATTTTTGAAGTACACCCCCTTGCTCGATAATGGGACTTCTCCATTCCTTGAGTGCTAAAAATCTCAAGCAAACCATATTTGTGCAGAAAAACTACACCATGTGCAAACAAGATATGCTGTTCACATGAGAAAATGATGCACATTATTTACTGAAAAAAATCTCTTATAATAAGTTCACTACGTAATATAATGTGTGATGTTATTTTCACTTCAAGAAATGGTGAAGACCTTGGTGAAATCTGCCAAGGCTTCTTGAAATGATTGATGTTGTTCTTTTGTTGTGATGGTAAGGCTCATAAGCTTGACCATTTTATCAAAATATACCCAAACTTGCTTGTGCTTGTTTGCAATCTCGCCATTTGAATCATTGTTAGTAGTAGCTTTGCATAATTCCTTCCAAAGTTCCCAAAGGTTACCTACCTTGTGGTTGGAGCTGTTTTGAGCATCATATCGACCTAGCTTTCCTTGGGTTACTTTCTTCAAAAAGTGTCTGGCTTTTTGTCCACTCATTGACACTTCTTGGGCAATTTCATGGGCCTTTCCTGTGTTCTTTGCAGCAATGATAGGCACATTTCCACCGTGACAGCCAATGGAATTCAAGAGTGCCTCCACCCTTTCGATCACTTCTTGAGACTTTTCCAATGGCTTCATTGTGAAAGCATAGTCAATGTGGAGCTTCAATAGCCTATCAAAAATGTGTGTGAATGTGTATAATGCACAAAAATGTACATTCGATAGAGAAAATGGAAAGATTGGATTCCAATCCTGGTCCTTCTTTGCACGATATGGGTCATTCACCATGGGACATCTCAAAATAGACGCTTCCCATTCTCTACCTTCATCTCCAACATGAGAGATGTTAGGTTTTTGTCTGTTAGGTTTGTACCCTTGAGTGCAAAATGGACAAGCCATGAGAGAAGAAGCCCCTTGTTTGCAACCAAGCAAACACTTGATGGTCTTCAAGTCCCACCTAGGTGCCACTCCACAGCAAAGCTACCAAAACCCTCAACCTCCAACTTCTCACCTGCAATTTGGGAGTGTATTACTTCTGTGATCCATGGAGTTCTCTCAAAAATCCATGAAAGTACTCCATTGGTCTCTTTGGGCACCTCAATAGCACCCAACCACCAAATGTCTTTCTCTAACTGCATACTAAAAGACGGGGTGGTTGACTGAATCCCTTCACTTGGTTTGCAAAAGGGCTTCATTCATTAGAGTGACACTTAGCCTCTCTAACCTTCGACCTTTCACTATTTGACACTCATCGAGTTTCAGCACAAAAGCGACCTTTGTGCCAAGCACTACAAAATAAGACCTTAACTTCAAAGTCTATGATAAGAACACAATTAAAAGAAAGAAGTATAGTGTGTCACCTTCTTCAGCTAACTCGTAAAATCTAAGCCATGAGCTAACTCGTAAAATCTAAGCATGGCTTGTTGAAGCCTTCTAAGGTCCACAAAAATATTGCTCCACATTGTGTAAGGTAAGCCCTTCTCCAAAGGCCTTATGGAGTGTTTCTTACATTTCCCGTTGCCTTTGGTATGCACAAAGCATAAAGCAAAGTTTGCATTGTGTCCTCAATGTGTAGGTATGTCCCAATGCGAGAGAACGCATCATTGTTTGTGGCCTTCTTTGCAAGGTTGAACTTGTGTGGAGTAGGAAATAGGTTTTCCACAATGCCATGCTCTTTAAGAGCAACCTTTAGGAGTTGAAAAATAGCTTGGTAGGCTTTGATGATGATTCCACCCTCATCATAGGCTTGTTGCACGTCATGTTCACTAACCATATTTCTCAATTTGTGCATAAGGTCCTTGGTGACTGCATCCTTAATGTACCTCCCCCCACCGGATTGTAAGATAGAAATCACATCATGGGTATTGAGACAACTAGTGAGAAGGTTGACTCAATCATCTTGGCTTGTTCCTCCGCATGCCTCTTGGATAAAGTTTCTAGAAACCAATAAGATAAATGCTAGAAAATAGTGTAAAGTAAGAAAGTATCTTGCAAGTAAAGAACAAATCACCTTGTGGCTATGACTCGTCATTTGTGTTGGAGAGGGGGAAAGGGGAACACACCCAGAACACAACAAAATGCCTCAGTGTAGCCCAGGGTATACACAATGCCCCAATCCACTAGAGTTCACCTTCCAAACTCTACACTATCCGCAAGCAAACCACCGTTTACACACGACCATATGCACACACGCTTTGCAATGCACCAAACAGATCCAATCATTGCGCTCTGCCCAACTCATAGCCTTCCACACACACACAACCTCTGTCTATCTCTCTTTGCACAATAGATCTCAGGGGGACACACATATTGACACACGCCCGAAAACACAAGCACGAAAGCAGGGAAGAGAAGGGGGAAGGGAGAACCGATGCCAAGAGACAAAAATGATGGATTTCCTTACATCCACACAACCATTTACAATGAACTCTATGCCGGCAACAGTCCTCGGAAAAAATAACTCAATTGGCCAAAAAGCCTGTGGCAAAAAGCTCTTCAAAAATATTGCACCTTCAAACTCCCATATCTTGGGCTCTGTAGTTCCGTTTGATGAGCCGTCTGGACTTGCTCCTTCAACAACTCAACCTCTACATTTCTAGGCACAAAGGTACACCTTAAACCTCCTTCATCTGCCACCCAAATTGGACCTTATTGAAGCCCTTTTTGTCCCATAAACCGCATCAGCCATACATTAGGAAAAAATATGAACCCCAAAAGGGCCCTTTAGCTTAAGGGGTGATTAAGCATGGACCAATAGGAAGAGGGTGGTGTCCATAGCTATAGCCTCAAAACAATAGGATAGGAGGGGGCATGGGGGCCTATCTGTTCCCCTCATTATAGCTTTGTCCCCTAGAAAGAGGGAGCAAAGGGAGGGGGGGGTGGTTTTCCTTCTATTTTCATGGGCGTCCATAAAGTAACCCTAAAATTTCATTTTATATTTTTTTTTCTAAATCTTACTTTCCACTCCCCAAATGCTCTCCTAACCAAATACATGGTCAAAAATCTATATATCTTTTCACCAAAATATGCATTTATGAGCCATTACCCTCCATTCTACTTCCTCCTCCTCCCTCCCTCCCTCTCTCTCTCTCCCCCCTCCAAGCTTTCCATAGCTACATCACATATGGAAGCTTTCCATAGCTGCACGCGATCTAAACACACTCCCTCTCTCTACGTGCTTTCCCATTTTCATCTACGCCTCCACTGTCCTCTCTCCCTAAGATCTCCATGGCTGTAGCACTTGTGGAGACTATACCAAACACCTCTTCTACCCTTTCTTCTACCGCTTTATAGCCCATCATCTACAAGATGTTCATGGCTATGGCCGCAGCACATATGGAAGCTTTCCATAATTGCAATACATATGGAAGCTTTCCATAGCTGCTCATGATCTAAACACACACACTCTCTCTCTCTACGTGATTTGCCACTTTCATCTACACCTCCACTGCCCTCTCTCCCCAAGATCTCCATGGCTGCAACACTTGTGGAGACTTTACCAAGCACCTCTTCTACCCTTTCTTCTACCACTTCATAGCCCATCATCTACAAGCTATCCATGGCTATGGCTGCAACATTGGAGTAAACTTATCCAACCCTCTTTTACCCTTTTAGGTACACCTTCTTAGCTCATCAAATCTCCAGGCTTCCCATGGCTAGAGAACCTACAAAAACTCTATCAACCACCTCTTGGCTCCTTGCAATGGATGTAGTATTGCACTCCAAGGTTCTCCATTGAAGGCTTAATCCTGTGTATCTCCCTCTCTCCAAAAACATTTACTTCTTCCTCCTCCATCTCTAGCTCATTCAAAACTACCATCAAACCCTCTTATTGTAGCCCCTTCCTCTCTGTAGCGATGTCAAACTCTACTACTCACAGAAAGCCAAACGATGAGGTAGAAAGGGTTATCTTGTACAACGCCATAGATTCTAATGGGGAGTGGGTGCCTCAAGTGTTCCGCAAAGGCGCTTGGGTCTTCATGCAACCTGCAGCCATCAGGCATCATCATGTTTGAGATTGTGGCAATTTGGATCAACATTGGAAAGGGAGGCTCCTTGGGTTCAAAGACCATAGGATCAATGGGATGGTGGTTGTTGTTCAACATGTGTATTCAATGCATAATATGCATTTGGGTCACACTAATCCAATAATTTTTCCACCTAACTGTAAGTTGCTTCTCTTTGTTGTTGCAATAGACATATGCATTTAGTTGACCTATGTTCAAGTATGCTAGTATGTTTATTTTGGGCCATTTGATGTCTATGTAGATATATTTCCATCAAAATTGGTGAGCAAAGAAAATTAAGAAGTCTCTCTGGAACCTTTCAAGATTTTCATGTTGACATTGGTGCCATGATGCTTCCCAATGTGCAACCATTGCTGCTACTACAAAGCAGAATCTTCTTCCACACACACACACACACACACACACACACAAAATAGTGCCCACCTCTGAGAATTGTTATGGTAAGATCAACGGAATTGACATGCAATCACTTCTTACCATGGAGTGGCTACAACCTAATTTTTGTCGTCCATCTTATCCATAAAGGAGAAAATGGTTTTTGACATTCTTTCCTCATTTAAGTTTGAGAAGGCTTTTAGGTTTTTAGGTCTAAGTCGATGTTGTCTGGTGCATGTTTTTGTGCATTTATTTAAGGCCCTACCATTCAATGTCACACTCACTATGTTTACATGCAAGAATATGTCTTTTGAATCATTACAACCCTTATTAGGAGAGAGTTGGGAACTTGTAGAGGGTATGCATCAGGGAGATAGATATTGATGCAAGCTAGGGGCTTTATATATTGGGATACAATACTTAAAACTTTGCACAACTTTGTATATGCACTTCCACCTAGAGCTGTGGATGTGTAAGACTGGGAAATGGATACCTCTACAAAGCCTTGAAGGGAATCTTGTGACATTTGACATTCATATTACAATGCCAAATGATGTCTCTGAAGCTATGCAAGTTAGTGATTGCACAAGCTAGGGGCTTCGGATATGGTACTTAAAAAGTTTGCACAACTTTGTATATACGCTTTCACTACGAGCGATTGATGTGTAAGACTGGGAAATGGATACCTCTACAGAGACTTGAAGGTGATCTTGTGACATTTGACATTCATATTACAATGCCAAATGATGTCTCTAAAACTATGCAAGATAGTGATCACAGTTGTTGACACAGTTGCCTTGATCGCTTCAAATATTGCAGTTGTAGAGCAGGCAAACATCATGGAGGAGGAGTTCTTGGCAACCCAAGCCAAACTTGTGGAAAACCAACAACCTCTTCCTGTTGAGTCACTCGACTCTGATGCCTCAAACATCATTGATGAGAGGAGATTGTCCCTCAACCTTTACCTCACATCAACTATGAACAACGACGACGGGCATCATGCAGTAATTGTCTTCCTTGTGTAATTGGCCATCCCAATGTATTTTCCTAACACAAACTTTTGCAGGATCTTTTGGACATGGAGGTGTGAGCAGCTCACAAGGTGGGAAAGAGCAATGTTTTTGGCCCAGAAGCAACACTTGTAAACTACATCAGCAAACTACCCATGGGCGACATCTGCATTATCCACAAGGACTTCTCCCTTGATGGAAATTTTTCTTTGTGGGTCTTGAAGGCTGTCAACAAGCTCTTGTGCTTGTTACTATACCTCAGACTATGCAAGTAGTTTTTCTTGTAAACAAATCCCTTGCAATGGCCACTTTTGGCATAGGTTTTTGTGGCAAGGTCTTAACCCGTTGTCGTGCCGGTTTGCGGGCACAGGGTGAAAGATGCAAATCTGCATATTTATTTGAGGTTTTGCCAGCTTGTGAATAATGTTAACAGCAGTTATGTCAGCAAGAGGTTGGAGATGTATGCCTTATGTGGGTTCCTAGACCAAGATGGACTCCAGATAGGGCCAGATAGGGTGGCAGGTGAATAACGTTTTGAGGTGTTGGTTCTTGGCTTGTATATGTAGAGCTTGAAGTGCTGAAGGAACAGGTCCAGATGGCTTGTCAAACGGAGCTATAGACTGCAAGATATTTGAGTTTGAAGTTGGAGATGGTTGCAGATCTAAGACAGATAGGCCAAATGATGCCAGGTGGTTTGAGCCAGTTTGGGTCTATGGGTGTGTATTGCTTGATTTACAGAGCATGTCGGTCTTTTTAGATCGTCAATTGAAGTCTTGGATGCCAAGATATGGCTGGTCAAAGTTTTGTTGAGGGCCAGGTTCGCGTCGGGTTGGCTGCCTCGATCAATGTGCCATCTAAAAGCTTTTGGTGCTTGACAAAGGTTGTGGGGTAAAGGACATCATGTGAAGCTAGCAAGAAGAGGTGGCTTGCCCATCAGAGTCCAGAGTGTGAAGTTATAGCTTGTTGAAGTTGGGGCTCATTTCTAAGCACGTCGATTCAGATGATTTCTTTCAATCTTGGGGCACTCGGTTCGAGGCCATCCGGAGGTCAATGTGTAGTGGGGACAAAAGAGTTTGCGATCAGAGATGGTGGGTGATATTTTTTTGCGAGCTTACTTCAATGAGCTGTTATTGGCAATTGGCTTTTTTGTGCGAGCTTTTCTCCACTCTAAACACATGAGGAGGGATGACATGTATGTTCTCCTTTCCATATGACATCCCTAATTCCTAAAGGAGTGAACTAGGTGCAATCTAGCATTAGGTACTTCACTTTGAGGGCTAACGCTAAAATAAAGATTTGATATATAGAACAAGGACATTTCTCATTGCAATTCAACTACTTCTATTTATTTTTTCTATTAAGCTCTACATTTAGTATGATTGGGAGCCCCAACAAAATCCAAGCCAGCCTAATCATATTGCAAATAACAAAAGCCAAAATATAAGCAAGGACTCTCCTTACATAAACACAACCCTTGTTTCAAACTCCAAATGCTTCAAGGCAACAATTACCATCCTATATGCAAGGAAATAATGTCAGGGAATAACCCAACATAGATAAAAAACTATAACCAAAAAGATATTAATTATCCTTCACAACCATAAGTACTAAGACAAAAGTAAGTCTCTTGTAAAGAAAAAGGTACTCTTTATCCGCTACATATTTAGTCACACATTAACCACCATCATATACATGTAACTTTAAGATTAAGGAATGACTTAATACATACACAAACAAAATAACTTAATAAAAACCTTTAAAGGTACAAAATCCAAAATTGTCTCAAAGAGTGTTTCTTACCAAAAACAAGTAGTTTTTCAATCCAAAAAAGGTAGCTAGAAAGCACAATTTTTTCCTCTCATATCTCATGCAAAACCTGCAAGGCATGCTTTAGCCAGATCAGCCATCCTCTATGCCTAGATAATGCCTCTTCAGCTCTCGAGATGCATGTCCTAGGCCTCCACATCAAGCAAAATTATCCAAAATAGCATCTCCTTCATTCGAGAAAGTCCGCACTAACCATCTATGGCAAAAAGAGATTTCAAAAAAGTATCTTCTATGATAAGAATTTATTTAAAACCACAAAAAATAAATATGATGAGTTCCTATCTCACCTAAAAAACATAGGAGACCTTTCTGCACCACCTCGAATATAGTGTCCATGTACGAAAGTGCCTAGAAATGGACTCTTCTTTTTGGTCTCTACAATGAAATTTCTTTGAGCATTGAATAATATTGTCCCAACCTCTTCACCTGCCTCACAATCAATTAAAGGAAGATTATAATGTTCTTGATAGAATATAGTTAGTGTGAATGTTTCAACTTACAATTACACAAAAACTTCTCATGTTATCATCTCCATAGTATAAAAACACACACATGTGTGAAAGCTACATTTGCACAAAAATGGGTGAAAGCTACGTAGTGACAATGTTTCAACCTACAATTACACACAAAGTTATCATGTTATCATCTCAATAGTATAAACACATACACATGGGTGATAGCTATAATCACAAAAAAATGGGTGAAAGCTACAACAGTTAGTGTAACATTTAATGGCCTAGTAAATTGTGTGTAGCGGAAAATAGCCTAAACATAGTGAGCATTTCATTAGAATAGATTCCTAATGAGCATAGCAAGAGTGCTTGGATGGAGAGATCAACAAAAAGCATAACACCTAGTTACATAGGCATGAACAATACTTCAAAAGAGAGAGAAATTAAGCTATTGACAATAGTTGAGGACCGGATTTACATGGAGCCGGTCCCCCCTCCAAAAGGCTTTGTATTATAGGTTTCCCCCATCAAAGGAGACATTTTACAATACAATACTTTGTGTTCCTTCAATAACTTGCTGGTGCAATGAAGATGGAAGCTTCACGCACCGTGCACACACTTATAAAACACAACATCAATTCCCTCACGGTCTCAGACCCAAGACCTCACACACCTTCAAAGATGGTGAGAGATAGCGGGGTATGAGAGTAGATTGAGAGGAAGGAGTAGTCTTATGAGAAAGAAGTATATCTCCTCACATAATCACTCATAAAAACTTAGCATATCTTAGTAATTATCATGGTAGAGGAGATGAGCTTGCATTGGAGCTTGGCTCTTGGTTGGATTCGCATCACAAAGCCAAGAGTTGTTGGTGTAGGCCTCCCTTCTCACAAGCTTGGAGTTGATGATGAGCTTTCCATTAAAGCTTGAGAAGGAGAGAGAGTCTTCTTTGCTTCACACATGAGATTCTGTGAGTGTGTGTGTGAACATTCCTTGCCAAAAGCAGCCCCCCCCCCCCCCCCCCCCCCCCCCCCCCTCTCTCTCTCTCTCTCTCTCTCTCTCTCTCTCTCTCGGTTGACCCCTCATGATGTTTACTCATGTTGGCACCCCATTAGACCTGCAAAGCTTAACCAATGATAATTGAGAAGCATAAGTGATAGCCTTGTGACATGTGTCCCCCTTTTCCCTTTTGTGAGAGCTTTAGGTAATTAAATAATGCAATTAAACTCTCATTGGACCCCTTAGTCTTCTGACCAATAGGAATTAGGCAAGCCATTGGGCCGTTGAATGCTCATTGGACCCCTTAGGAGGCTATCCAATAGCCTTCTAGAGAGCTTAATTTATATTGGTTCTTTTATCAAGTGTTTCTAAACAAATTAAACTAAATATACTCTAGCTTAATTCTGATTTGTCCACCTCTATGGCCATCCAATAGGAATTGAATGCATCTTGGGGGCAACTGGGCTAGGAACCTGACATGTGTCCATTATGCCCTTTGTGTGAAGGGAAGCCTTTGTGTGTGTGTGTGTGTGTGTGTGTGTGTGTGTGTGTGTGTGTGTGTGTGTGTGTGTGTGTGTGTATTCTCTCACCTCACTCTCTCACTTCTCCTACCTTTAGGGCTCACCCATTCCTCTTTAGGATTCTTTGAAGACTTTGTGTACACTACCAAGCATCCAATTTTCCTAAGCAATGACCATTGGACTTAACCTTTGAATTCTGGAACCTTAGCATTTTGGAAGTCTTAATGGGCTGAACCTTAGGTATTTGAAGCCCATTGCTTGCACATTGCTCTTCTGCAGATGGTCCCCATTTGGATCTCTATTTTCCCTCCTTTGGATCCCTACAGTGACCAGTCTCCTAGCCTTACCAATAATCTAGTCTTTTCTCCCCTGGTACTTTCCCATATTAAATGATCAGTTTAACATGAGAAAATCATTTAGGAGAATTATATATTAGGGGGATGATAAAAATATGAGCTTTCCATTTAGAGTTTTTTGTTACATATTTAGAGCTACTTTGATTGTGAGCTTCATTTTACTTTTTCTACTCGTGTAAAGTAATTTTCTCCCATAGAAATAGATTTTGATTTCAAGATTCCTTTCACTTTTTCACTAGTAGAAGGTACTATTAATGTTTGATAACATGACCTTATGTAACTAATTGTGCATTTGTTTACAGTTACAAAATTTTGATTGAGAGACATACAATTTTATCTAGAAGAACTGAACCATGTCATACTATAGATGGTGCTGGGGAAAGATGGTGGCATGGATTGCACCTAATGTGCATTGATCTCGTAAGAGAAAATTATAATCTTTTCTATCTCAATGTCTATAGATAAATTTAAGTTCATGAATTAGCAATGATGAAGTCTTTAGAGGCTACAAGGTGTCAAGCATTGTTGGTGTTACAACAAGAAGCTCATCGGAGAATTTAAAGACACAAGAGTGAGTGCCATTTTGAAGGTTTCACTCTCCAAACATAAATAGAATTTTACTAGTTTCAAAACCTTGCACTCTAAACTTTCTGTAATCACTCTACAATTGTAAAAAGATTCATTTTCACAATATTTTCACTTCTCAGATTGAAGGAAACTTATTGCCCATTTTTATTAGTGATGGAGATCAAGCCATGATGTAAAGGCCAGATACATTAGTTAGGTATAATTTGAGAATAAGCATGAGGGAGCTCTTAAAAATGATATTAGAATTCACAATAGGACTAAAGATTATCTATTGTTTGAGAGGTTTTCTAGAATAGGATAGGTATGGGTTTTCAATAGCTAGTTAAAGGTAGACCTAGGATCGATTAAAAGAGATAGGGACTGGCTAATCAAGGACCAATACAAGAGTAAAGGGCATCAAGAATGAATAGGGATGGGCTTTGAATATTTAGCCAATATGAGAATAAAGGGAATTCTACTAAATTAGATGTTGTCGGTATTGATTGAATAATAGGGATGGGCTTTTAATGTTTAGTTAGAAGCAACCAATATGAATGGCTAACTATGATAGCAAGGGACCAACTTATAGGGCCAGAGTTTTAGAACTTGTAAGACCTTGCAAAGCTGCATAGTTACAGAAGGCCTTGCATAATTCATATAAGATAAATGTAATGGTGCAAGTGTGACTATGCACGATGCACAATTATCTCAAAATATAGCTAATAATGAACATTGAAAGACCATAGCTAAAGGGGTGGGAAGCTAGCCTTGATGACGAGTATAAGTCAATGGGCCAAAGTGTATGATTTCTAAGGAGGGTAGTAGTAATTGTTACATTAAACAAATCCTCAAAACATTAGTTTGAATGTAAACAGTAGACACATTCTTGAAACCTTCTACTAGTAGTTCTTAAGAAGAACCCTACTTATTTGAAAAACTACTCATAGAGTCATATTGTACTATAGAAAGTAAGTCCACCTTTGATCTTACTTAGCTATATTTAAGTGGCAATCAATGATATTGCAAAGGTTGCAAAATGGTATTGATTACCTATTTTTTGGCAATCCCATGTCGCACAGGTTGAACCATAACAGCCATGCTTAAAGCCCCTCGCTTTTACCACCTACACATTGACACCCCCATGTTGCATTAGTTTAACCATAACAAGCATGCTTAAAGCCCCTCACTTTCACCGCTAGGCCAACCCCACTTGGGCCTTGGCTAGGTATTGATTATCTTAACAACATGTAACACTATCACTCTAGGTATGGATGTTTTGGAGTGCTTTTTTCTATAGAAGCCTGCATTAGTGGAGTCTCTCTCTCTCTCTCTCTCTCTCTCTCTCTCTCTCTCTCTCTCTCTCTCTCTCTCTCTCTCTTTCTCTCTCTATTTATCTATCTATGTCACTATCTCTTTATATTTTTAATTTCACTCACTCTCTCACACACACACACACACACGGAGGTCATACAAATTATTGTTATGATCATAGTTTTAGGAGTCCTTGCAATTAGTAAAGCGCATGTGTGTGTGCATGCACCTAGAGAGAGAGAGAGAGAGAGAGAGAGAGAGATCCACATGATGCCAGGATAATGACGATGGTAGAAAAAGAATTAGACTAGAGGCAAGGGTAAGCCGACCCAAGAATTAGACTAGAGGCAAGGGGAAGAATTAGACTAGAGGCAAGGGCAACAACGAGACAACGGGTCTAGGATATGTTGGCAGGGTGGTGAGCACTTCTCTCTCTCTCTCTCTCTCTCTCTCTCTCTCTCTCTCTCTCTCTCTCTCTATCTTTGTCTCTCTTTTCTTCTTCTCTTTCTATGTATTTCTCTTTCTCTTCCTACTTTTTACTCTCTCTACTTCTTACATTCTCAGGCTCTCTCTCTATTTTCTTCTTCTTCTTTTTCTCTCTCTAGCATTATATTTCCCCCCCTATCTTCTTTTTTTTGGAGAGAATATTTTGCTGTTATATTACTCTCTCTCTCTCTCTCTCTCTCTCTCTCTCTCTCCAGCTGCCTTCAAACACCTATGGGTCGTCCCTCGCAGACCAGCTCATAGACGATCACCCTACAACGAATCTGTGCCTAGCTCCCTTATTTAGACTAGGTCGCAAGCTCAACACGATCATGCAGGCGGTGATGTTCCCTCGTCTTTTAGCTGGGCAAGGCTCCAAGCTTCACTGAAAATAGCACAGTTGGGCATATCCCGCAATCAGTGGATTCCAAGCATCCTGCATAGGAAGCTCCTCAACCACCACATTTGGCATACATGTCAACCAAGGTCGTGCCAATCAGCATGACGTTTCTTTGAACACCAGCTAACGAAATACCTGCGGCCGGCAGAACTTGAAGTAGGAAAGGTTGTGTTGCCGGATGAAGTACATTATGTACATTTTGCACGCTCGCCTGCAGGATATTCTTCCTCATCAGAACTTGCGTGGATAAAAACATCCTCTTTTTTAATTCGTCATCCAATAAATCATCCTCAGAATCAAGCGCCGCCTCATACCCTCTCTCGTGTTTCATTGTTGGAGCTGTTGTTTTGGAGCTGCTATTGTCCTCCTTCATAGTTAGACTTGTATTGCACCCCCCACGTCCCCGGCCTCTTTGGCTTGTATTGTTCTCTCTCTCTCTCTCTCTCTCTCTCTCTCTCTCTCTCTCTCTCTCTCTCTCTCTCTCTCTCTCTCTCTCTCTCTCTCTCTCTCTCTCTCTCTCTCTCTCATATTTTGGTGCAGAGTCGATGACGATAGTTGCAGGCGGGTCAAATTTCTTTTGACGGCAACCAATCGTATATACGCCACTGATTTGCCTACCTGTAATCATCCTCCTAGCTTGCCAGACCACACTCCAAAAGCCATCACAGCCCCCGAGAAGTTGAGCAAAGTTGGCGTTGTGATGATTCTTTAAGAGCTCGCTGACTGTCCGCATGCGCGCAGATGGACAGCGAGCTGTTATCAGGTTATTTTGTTTTGAGTTGTTTAGCGAAAAGACATCTTTTCTATTTTTTGTCTCTTACCTCTTCAATTTCCGAAACGGTCTGTGCCCACTGCGGCATATCGTTCTGCTTGTTGATGTCTTTAAGAGCCCACAATTGGTCTGCGCGCGCGGACGGATTGTGAGCTCTTGAAGGCATCGACATAATTTTGAGTTTGCAACTTTGCACACTCTTTATATCTTTATATCCTTGCGGAGACGGACTTCGAGCTCTTCCTCTACTTTGAAGGTTGATATATTAGATAATCTTATTCCATCTACGTGTCTGAGCTCTTTGCCTACAATATTAAGGTTCATATGTTAGATAGTGTTAGTTTTTTTGGGTGTGTGAGCTCTTCTCCTACAATTTTAAGCTCGATATGCTATATAATATCATTGATGATACACAACTCGTAGACAAAGCTATTTGATTAAGTTGCACCATAGAAAATAATCTAGCATAGCCATGGTAATCAAACCTTCAATACTACGTCTTGATTCTTAATTCTGTTATAAGGATCTATTATTTCTTTGGAGAATAATCGCCTTCAATTTGCAATCTCTTAGTGTACCAAGATTTGAAAGCCAATTTTTTTTGACCCAGATCATAAACACCAACTTTGAGCTCGTCATCTGTATTCACACCTTCGTGGTCTCTTGATAATGCTCCAACCCAAAAAAAAAAAATCTTGTATAAGGTGTAAATTGTTCGTATTTATGCTTTAAGCTTGTGAGATATTGTCATATGAAGATTTTAAAGACAAGGGTTCATAGCTTTGTACTTCTTTAAAAGACTTTAAGGTTGTTTTAACTGAAGTTCTCTCCATTTGTCTCTAACAAGGCTACTCTTATGCTTGCCCAAGATATGCATTTCAAGTATGCCCAATATTGCATCAAACTATGGTGATAACATCTGTCACACTCTTAAGGGGCCCCCCACTATTAACACCAGGTTGTTAATGTATCTTTGCTAAATTGTTTAAAATTTAAAAAATAGAAAACCCTTACTATCGAATTCACTTGGTAGATTAACATGATTATACCGTGGACCTACCAAGGTCACATTAGGTACTTCTTTAAATTTTGTGTGACACTAGGTAGTGCTCCTATATATAGGCACACCCTTTTTTATGCCTCTAATATCTTAAGGGGACTTTGTTATTACAACGTTGTCTTTTAGAATGCATTACTTGTGTAGGGTATGCCCTAGAAGGTGTAGTTGAACTTGGATTTTTGTTTTGAGCTAAGGTAGCACATGTACAATCTATTTTTAAATGTATAAGTATTCCCTAGAGCGTAGTAGGCCCCACTATTGACCTTTACAACATACACTCCACCTTTAGTAAAATTTCACGTGTTTATTTTGTTTTTGTTGTATGTAAATAGGAGCTTGCTCAACTCCCAAGTCCACACTTGCCAATAGTACATTTCGAGTGTATTTTTGTGCAACATAGCTTAACACTAGGTTGGTAACCTAACACTACATAAAAGAATCCTTTCAAGGTTTTGAAAAAAAATTCCAAATCCATAGTAGATCCAATCATTTTGGAAAATCCTTTCATGTGCTTATAGTTCAAGGACTACTATACATGGCAAAAGTAAGCATCTTGTAAACTTTCTCATCTCTTGGTCACAACAAGCCTCCAAAGTTGATGGATGTGAGATAAAACTCCCTGTTAACTTCAATGTGTTGGTGATCAAAACATATGGTTGCTTTTGCCTCACTATTTTCTTCTTGAGCAAAAAAATACATACAAAAAGTCTCATTTTTTCCATTCTGCAGACACATAATCAAAGTTTTTGTAGTCATGCTCAATACAAATACTATATACATGTTATATATTAGTTCCCTTTAGGGATTTTGATTGAAAAGGCCAGTGGAACCTTGGGGACAAGGATGAAGTGCTAAATACAGCAAACATGAAAAAACTTTATGACCTTTAGAATCTTATAGAAACTGCTCAATATCTAGCTAAATTTGTAGTTTATAATTAGATATGGTTACTACTTACAAAATACACAACTAGAAATATTGAGAAAGCTATACTTGCTACATTAGAATGTCTCATCTTCTTCTGCAATTGAAAAACATATACTATGCTATAGGCAATTCTTGTAATTTAGCCATAACTTTCAACGTTAACACTTAATTCTCTATGGAAGCATTAGACACGTTGAGAAGTACTAAGGCTAATCCTTTAGCAATCTAAACGTCACAAACATGCATTTTAGAGTGGTGTAGCTGCAAAAAATTGAAAAAAGGCCAAAAGGAGGACCCATTTTTTCACATAGTTTAGGTTTAAAAATGTTGTGCAAGAGCACCGTTAATGGTGAAGCAAAATGGTCACTTAACACGACATAAAAGTGTCCCATTACAAACTTAGTGTCATCCATTTTTATTTATCCAAGGCTTGCGCTACTATTACATGTACTAAGAATCATTGGGAAATGTTTTTGAATGGTTTTGAGCATATTAGATAGGAAAATTCTTTCTCTTTATCCTAAAATAATCTCAATGGATTATTATCAATTTGATGCCTCCTTAGGATAATGGTGTCAAAAGTGTCTGATATCCTTGTTGAAATGAGTGTTGAGTCATATATGAGAGATTGAATAATATGTACAAATAAAAGTAGTAAACAATAAAGGGATCCTTTTTTTTTAAGGGTTGTGATTTTTCTTCAATGGTGTGTTCACCACTATGTAGGAAACTTGAATTAATTGAGTAGTTTTAGTAGGGGTATGTAGCATCAAGACAAGTCTCCACGTGCCATGTATAGGTAAGGCTTATCATTGAGAGGAGAGAAGCTCACATTTGTGTATCTTGCTAGAGGGGGCTCAAGAGAAATAAAGAGTGTAGATAGATATGAAGATAGGAACATCACAAAATATTGCATGCACATTATCTCTTTTAGTAAAAAACACTCACTCCAATCCCTCAAAGTTTGGGTCCTATCTCCAAAGTCATTGAATTCCCTTCACATATTAGTTCCTAACAATTTAGCTTTGTTTAATACACTCACAACCTAGTGCATAAAATGGAGAACATGAAGTGAACTTCAATACTATAGAAGAAGGGATAGCTTGGTTGTGAATGACTCAATAGAGGTGTTGTTTAGACCACTACAAGCTGTGTAGTTCAAGGTGAACTCCTTTTAAGCCTGGTAGATGCACATATAGTTATAATTGCATCCTAGTAAATTTTCCTTGCTTACTACAAAGGTAGTATCTTGGTCATGTGAATACTAATTTAACAAAGCATACTACACAAGCCTCTTGATAAACACTTACAACAATGTTTTATGAAATTTAATTGCTAATCATAAACAGTGCCCTGTACCAATCCTTGTATGATCAAATTTGACTATAAAGAGTTTTCTTATAAGAATAATAATAAAGATTAGATTAGGTTTTTTGGCTTGAATTCAAGTGTGTCAGTGTATAATGATTAACACTCCATTGAGTACAATGTTTTTTTAGGTATTACAAGGACTTCTTCACCATCATATATTCTATTTTAATAGCATTCCTTTTAATGCAACTAATTGTATATACATGGTCTAAAATGGACTCTACCAAGGTGTGCTGTTTTTGCAAGTAGAAGCTCAAAAATTAATGGGTGCAATAATGGGAAATATGCATCACAAAAAAGCTCTAAAATCTCCTTAAAAGCTCTAAATTAGCAGCTCCCAAAAACTAAGCAACCATATATTAGCTATTATGACATTACCTCTCTCTTGAAATCATAGTCATCCTTGACTATGGGGTAGAGAAGATAAAGCCCATTCATTAGTCCTTTTTCTAGCGGGTAGAGGATCCCTATCTTACCCTACGATATCATTCCAGAATGGATGACTAATCCATTTGGCGCTTGAGAGCCTAAGCTGCCGCAAGCATGTCTGCGCATTAGTCCTACAATCTTCCATAGTAGAGTGACAAGCTCTACTTGGTGTTTAGAAGACGTCATCTCCGCAAGCTTGATCCTAAGCATGCATACTACTTAACATTTGTGCACAATAAAGAAAAAGAGAGTCTTATAAGACAAAAACTTTGTTCATTTTAAACATTTCTACATTTGCTTACTCTGGGAAGCTTTGTAAGCATTAACAAGGTTTAGGTTATCCTTTAATTGTATGCCTTGCATCCATCTAGCATCTTTAAAAGGATAGTTCTTAAACTTAATAAGATACCATTGGATAATCTTACCGCCTCTTAATACCTTGTCTTCATGTCAGAGAATGGATTCGGGCTACAAAACCTCTTCTTGGTCCTCGATCTCCGGTGGGTCTTCAATAGTTGGTTCTTGAGGTGGCTCTCCTTTGTAAGGCTTTAGTAGGCTCACATGAAAAGCATTGTGTATGAACCAATGACTGGGCAACTTGAGTTGATAGGCCATGTTGGGGGTCCCATCGTTGCTTAGCTCCAATGACCAACAAAATTATCAATCCGATCGGATGAGCTACCCGGCTAGAGCATGGAAACACTCACACGATTTGTGAGCTAATCATGGCAACACGGATGGTTAACTCTACGAGGTGAGCTTCTCCGCCTATGGAGGAGCTAAGCCACAATGAAGGGCAATCTCCACATCCACTTCCCTTCACCTCCAATCAACCCAATCACACACACTAACAATTGCAAGACGCACACAACACTAATCCTATCATGCAACACACTAATCGCAAGCACACACACATAGATCTATCGAGCACCACACTCCAATCAAACTTACATGCACACACAATCAAAAGAGGGTAATTACATAAGACTAGAGAGGGATTAACCACTAATTGGTTACAATCTAGCTAATCAAAGCATCATAGGAAATCATAAGAAGCACGAGAGAGAGAGAATTAAGCATTGGTTAGTGTTAATCAAGTCTCCTGAGCAAGGAGAATCTCAAGGACTCCATAGCCACGCACCTCAAGAGCTCTCACCAAAGAGTGCTCTCAACAAATGAGCTTGAGAACCCTAATTTCTTTTACACACTGCCTTATATACCTAGGGTAAAAATATGCAATGTCCAGGCGCCCAAGGCCTTTAAGGCTCCACCACTTACTGAATCTGCTAACTAGGCACACTAGCTGACATGTTCTTTACAGCTTGGAACTCCCATTGATCTCGTAACACATTAAAATATTACAATGGCTTGAAATAAATCAAGAATTTACACTATGTGACCATTTTGGAAAAAATGTGAAAAATGTGTAACTCCAATCTTTACTGCTTCTTTATATTCATCCTCGATGTGCATTTGTACATCTTTGGTCTTTTAGCAGCTTCTGTTAACTGACGTTTCACTCAGTTAACATTACCCCCTTCCGATTTTAGTGCCCATCCTCGGGCATTGTTGAGAAGTGTCCGTGGAGGCTGTGGAAGGTTTTTATTGGTTGTTGATGGGCTGATCGTCTTCCTTTGTCGTTGAATTTGTTGATGAGGTTCAATCTGCTGTAGCATCTTCATTGGTTTGAATATGTTTGATGTGAGAGATGATGTTGCATTTGTTTGTTGTAATAGCATAATGAGGAGGCTTCTGTTTATTTGTGAAAAGTATGTACAAGGGAAGTAGAATGATGAGGTTCTAAATTACGGTCTAATACCTGGATGACCAAAGGGAGAAAATCCAGTGGGAAAAAAGTGCCTTTGGGATACGTGCATTATTGGAGTACTTATTAGCATGGAAAATATTAATAAAGTACTCAAGGGATTATTTGCTGATAGATATGGAATTAAAAAAGGCAACTAATATGAGAGGGTAGCATGATAGAACATTGGTTTTCCCGTTGTAGTTCACTCAAGGTGCATAGGTGGAAGCAAAAAGAGTGTCTAATGCATATGTCCAATAATGGGACATCCTATTATTGCATACACAGAAATGCATGAGAAACAATATGCTGCGCAAGAAATATTTTGAGGGATTCTTCAGAAAGATGGTGTAGCTATAAAAGCATATGACATGGATTTGCAAGCTGGCACCCCTTTAAGAATGGTTTTCATTGACGAGGATATGTGCTCTCACCTTATTGTGCACTATGTGTGAGTGTTGGACTTTACGACACTCCATCAATTGTAAGTTGATAGACTTCGACTCTTATGCTCATCTCATCTAGCATGAGCGACACAACTTAGATATGCTCAACTCTTCAAGCTTGAGCGTAAGCCTAATAACTACAACTCTTAGCACATAGGTTAACATGACTTGAAGCTTTGGGACTAATGCTTTGCTCATTTTATGGCTCAGAAGCCCTACTCTAATTATGCAAAAGAGTGTTTTTTTGCACCCTGGCGACTTGACTTTTTACATTCTTGTGCTTACTATAAACATTTTTTCAGGTAAAAGTAAGCTTGAATCCTCAAAAAGAGGATTAGTGAAGGACCGAGTTGGCATTGAAGGTTTCTTTTGCCATACCTGTTTTATCATCTTTGAATATGCATTCACATTGGTTGAGTTGTTCTTCTTTGGCTATGAAGACTCTTTTATCTGTTTGATTCTCCAAGTAGGTTTGTTGTAAGAAGTCTTTGATGTTGGTGTAGGCCTTTGTTCACTGTTGACATCTGGCTTTTGACTAGGAGCATTGGAAGACTTAGGAATCCAAATCTCTTAATGATCTTTGTAACTCCTTGGTTGACTTTGCTTAGCTTTAGGTCTTGCTGAATTCTGAGAGCTTCATGCAGGTCTGGTGTAGTTGCAGCTAGCTTGCGGTTGACTAGTAGCCCAATGTATAGCCTGTGTAGAATCCTTGTACAAGAAACATGCTTTGAGATCCATCTTTTTTCTGTATCCTCTTGAAGTTGTGGTTGATTTCAATATCTTTCGATGTTGTTCTATTGTATACCTACTTATTAGGAATCCAAGGATATTGTCGAGGTTGATACCTTGTGGGCCTTCTTTCTTGGGAGGGACTTGACGTTACCTCATATGCTCTTACCTGAGGTTTTGGTACCCATATCTCTCTGCTGCCTCCATAGTAATCCTATTCTTTTAAGCTCCATTGTGATGCTATCCATCCCATGTGTTTGTCTTTCTGTGTTAATTTCATGTCCATAATCCAAACCGGATCATTGACTTTGGCTAAATTGCTCGGAACAAACACTTGCTTGACTTTCCTTTGGTTTTTTGAGTACTTTGGCTGATATACCTTTGATTTTTTGGTTGTCTCCTTAGAGGTTTTAGTTGGGTCAGCAATTGTCTTGAAGTTTTGAAAGCCTGCCTTGCTTGAAGAAGCTAATCCATGAGGGTTCTTTGATGTAGAGGCATACGATGTCACACCTTCTTTGCCAGTCGATGGAGGGTCCACTTTAGCTTTACCTTTGTCTGCAAGATTTCTCTTTGATTCTTGTGACTTCTGCAACTCTGAATCTAGCATTAATAGTACCTGCAAATGTTGCTGGCTACCTCTTGGAGAAGAGAGTATTAGCATTGTATCTTCTTTGTAGGCCTTGTGTTGATCTAGCCATTCATGTCCAATGATGACATCTGCAAGCATTTCTTTTGAAGGCTTCACCTGAAACTTTACCTGCTCTTCATGATTTTGGTTGCTAAGGGTAGCAACCATTTCTTTTTGACTTGTAGCCTTACCCATGATTTTTCTGTTACCTGGCTTGTCCTTAGTAATCTCTAGAATGCTCTGAATGTTATCTGCAACCATATTGTACTTTGCTTTGTTATCCAGTAGAGCATTGCATCTGACACTTGCTCCTTTTGTAATGCTGAGAACTATAGCTATTCTTGTTACTGGTTCTAATGAAAATCTCTGTCCAGCTTTTGCCACGGTCTCATCTTGATCTAACTGTGTCTCTATGGAGGGTGACTTGAGACTCTGTCTTCCAATTTGACTTGTATCTGCTGATTTGACTGGCACTGTCTGATTGATCTTTAGACTTCCTATTGCTTCCTGGTTGTCTGCAACCCCGTTCTTCTTAAGTTCTAGCTTTGGTGGCATTCTCTGCTCAATAGCTTTTGTGATTGTTCTTTGTTCTGTTTGATCTGCACTTGCTATTGCCTAATTTTCTTTAAGCTCTTCTGAAGTTATGATTGATAGAGATGAATAATCTTCAATAAGATCTGCTTTGATATAAGTCTCCATTTTAACTGTGCTTGAGGACTTTGTGCTGTCGTTCGCGGGTGACCAGTCTTGGACTTCATTCTTTGTTGTGTGTGATGATTGCATCCTGTTTACATTTTGTATCTCTAACATCTTCTGGGCCATTGGCCTTCCCATTATGATGTCGTCCGGCATATCTTTTGTTGTGATCACGTGGAATTGAACTATGATGATCTGTAAACTTACTCAATGGTGGTGGAGATGATTCCCCAGCATTTGGCTCGTTTGTTTCCGGATATGCTCACAAATTTAGGAGCATCTTCCAACTACGGTTGTCCACATATTTTCCAAGTGCAAAAAGACATGAGGTTCTTGTCTAACTAAAAATCTAGCTTTACTTCACTTGAGAGCTTTTCTTCGTTTTCACCAAAAATGTTGCACTTGATCATCTTAGGATTTGTGTCTGAATTGACTGCTTTTGTTGTGGCAACGTCCTTTAATCGAGCTTTATTTGCATTTTCTTTGCTTTGACCACCTGCTTCCATTGATGTTGACTCCATTGGTTGTAATATTGCACTTTTTGTCTGTGAGCATTGTCCACCTGTATCTGAGTAACCCTTGATCTTGGAAGATCCATTGTACTTTCTGGCATAATCTATCTCTTTGGAGGAGATTTTGGTGGTGACCTTTGTGTATCCTGCTGGACTTTAGCTTCTATATCCTTCTGGACTTTTCTGTCACCTATTTTGGCAACCTGTTGTGGCAGCTTAAGGCTTTGCATCATCTTCAGATAGTCTTTGACTTCAGTCGGGTCATCATAGGGGCTTGTACAAGGTCATGATCTTGTTGATATTTGTTACCATGTGCATCTTGATATGCATATGTGAGCTTGATCACATGTAACTATTTGAATACTATTGGATTTGTCATCTTTTGACTCTAACTTGTGGAGTTCAGCTGAAACTTCTGTCCTTGATGATCTTCATAGAGACATTTGTCTGCTAATTCTGATGGAATCTGGGTCAATTGGAAACTTTCAACAACCATATGATCTTTCAATGGTTTTTGCTTTGAAGGAGTTTGTTGGCTAGAAGCCCTAGGGCTTCTAACTGGTGTAGCATTTCTTGGTACATAAGCTGAGCTTGATGGATTTACAGCTCCCCCTTTCCTAGGGTGATCACTATAGCCTGCTTCATTGTAAGAGTTCAAATTTGTTTGGCTCTGGTTTAGTCTCACCTTTTGGGACTGTGAAGGCACACTTTGGGTAGCACTTTTGATGTTTGGAATCTGTAAACCTTCTGCATAGTTTCCTATGTATCTTCGTGAAACATGACAAATTATTCCCCAAGTCAAGCTGTAGATAGCATTATATTTGCCCTGATACTGTCTATCCCATGGGTCTCTTATGATATGAGCTTATGTGGTTTCAGGACCCAAGGCATCATAGATGCTAGACTCTCGTCTATATCTACGACTGTTTTGATCAAAGTATATGTTCCTTTGGTCAGAACATCGAAGCTTGATTTTCGATGGAGGAGAGTTTGGCTTTGAAGAGATTTTTGGGTTCACTCAAGTAATATCCTTCAACTCTAGAGAGGATGGGAATAGCTTCTTTCCTTTTAAATGAACCATCCTTTCTGATCTATCACCGGACGCACTTCTATGAGCTGGTATGTGGGCCGTTCAAACACTGCTTGATCCTTTTTGTACAGTTTTCCTTTTTGGTCTACATAGTGTGCATATGAATTATGTGTACCATACAAAGCTAACAACATTCACTTTGATGTGTCCCTTAGACTCGTGAATGATTGTACACTTGTGGCAGTGGATACAAAATCATTTGCAAACCTAACAATCTTTTCAACATTCGGTGATATCTGGACACCTTGACCAAATTCATGCAAGAAGTTGTTGTTCAAAGAATCAATTTTAAGCTTTTCAGGTGCCTGTGCATCTTTATGCCGATTTTGAACTTGCAGTGTTTTTACTGGTGCTTCTAACGGTAATGCAGAATCATTTGATTGCATTAAAAGGGACAAGTTAGATGCACTTACATCGAGATTCGCATTTCCAATTTGCTCTGTGCCTTTCTTGCATAGTTGATGTGTCCTTGTTGTCTGGATTTCTTGGACAATCTTCAGAAAAATGTCCACCTTTTTGTCCACAATCTGAGCAATATGCCATGACTGGTGGTATTTCAACTGCTATCATGTCAAGCTCTTGCTGAGGAGCTTCTGTTTCTATGCTTGCCAAGTTGTCGGCATCTTATTTTAAAACACTGAGCATCAAGTTGTAGATTGCTCCGTCTTGACCTTTGTACCGTCTTTGGCTTGATTCTCCAATTAGACTGGCTTCTATCAATTGATCTATTGGATCTTCCAATTTTGGTTCTTGACTATAGATCTGACCACTGTAATCCGTGTACAATGACCCTGATTGCACATGCACTAAATGGATGCTTTGCAGACTTGTGCAGATTTCTGGATAAACACTTGGGTTGATTTTTTGCACCTTTATCTGCACTTCATCTTTGAGCTTGCAATACGTGGCTCCACTAAAGTCTGTGAACATATGGGAGTTCTTTAAATCTGGCTTTACTCTTATCAATAGAATCTTGGCTACTGTGTTGCTTTTACTGCTCATAAGATACCTCTGACCTTCTGTATTTGCATATAAGATTTTATCTCCATTGTAGTCATATAGCTGTAAAATCTTCTTTGTTGCAGTTGTACCTATGTTGCCATTGCTACTAGCTTGCTCTGTTGTACTTGAACTCTCAGCTCGATTTGAGTCCATGTTGGCTTGTTCTGTAAAAACCGTTTCCTAGAAAATTTTCCTATCGAAGCAGAATTTTTGCTGCTTGTACTAGCCTAATCTCCAACCTATTCGTCCAATCCGAAGCTCAATTTTCAATGCAATTGCTTGCACTAGCCAATTTAAAGCGTGCACGTTCACTTCTAGCTTCTTGACTGAATTGTGGCTGCACTTTCCAAACCCGAGCACAAAATTTGTTTTTTCTGCTCACCGCTTCGAGTTGGTCGGTTTCAACCGTTCTTCTGCTGATTTGGTTCACTTTGTGCAGTATGCTACCCGGATTTGCTTTTTGGCTTTTGATTTGCTAGTGTGTGATTTTTTTTTACGGTGCTTTTTTGCTAATTCTGCCTTTTTTCGGACTCTTTCGAGTTGTTTCTTTTTATTTTCCTAAATTTTTTGTGAAATTTTAAATTTTCCAAATTTTTTGGGTATTTTTATGATTTTTAATGATTTTTTGGGAAAGTTTTTGATATTTTAGTAATTCTTCTGTGAAGGTTTTTATGTTTTTGAAGGTTTTATGAAATTTTTGTGATTTATTGTGTTTTTTCCGATCAACTTTTGATTTTTTATGATTTTATAGGAGCTATTATGATTTTTTTAATCGTTTTTGTGATTTTTCTATAAATTTGTTTGAGCAATTTTTGAATTTTTATGGATTTGTTTTGTGCTTTTAGGAATTTTCTACTATTTTTGGGATTTACTTGTGAAATGTTTTTGATTTTTTAATGAATTTTGGATTTTTTTATCTTTATGTGATTTTTCAAAACGCTTTTTGATTTTTTATGAGTTTTTTTAAAAAAAAATTGGTGAATTTTTATGTGTTTTCTATTTTTGGTGATTTTTTAAACCCCTTTTTTTATTTTTTATTGGAATTTTGAATTTTTTTTTAATGTTTAAATGTGAGTGTGTTTGTGTGTGTGTTTAAAAAAACAAAAAATGCAAAATAAAATAGAAAATTTTATTTACCTGCCCTCTTATCTGGCCAGTGGCGTGGCTGACATTGACTGCATGGGTGACTTGATCTGCATGTAATCAGCACGGAATGTGGGGGAGCTCGTGGTCTATCAACGGCCTCTGTGGCAGTGGGGGAGGACCTTGGCGCGCATTGATTGTGGGGTTTGGCGGCAGTGAGTGTGTGTGTGTGGGTTTAATGGTTGCGCCGAAAGGCAGACAGTGATGACGTGGCAGCCTTTGGCGGGCAGCGACGTGAGAGAGAGATTCAACCTGGGTTGACTCTCAGTACGGAGCATATGTGTGTGTGTGGAAACGACAAGGGAGGGGAAGAGATAGGTGACACTGAAGAGAGAGTGAGAGTTAGAGAGAGAGAGTGAGGGGGTTAGAGTGAGTTCACGCGGAGAGGGAAGAAGAGAGAGTTTTACTGTCCGTGGAAATTATCCCAGCAAACTGTAAAGATCTAGATATCCATCGAGGAATTTTATTCGCCGCAAGGCACGGGCATCGAAGCTCGAACCGGCTTTTTATTAATTTTTTATTTTCAAACGTCCATAAATGCCAAAAATAAGCCGAAAATTAGCCGAAAATGCTAAAATTCACCTGAAAATCTTAAATATCACAAAAAAATACTCAGAAAATTCTAAAACCTTAGAAAATCATCTTCATGCACACCGAACATTTCGACACGCAAAAGCACACCAAAATGTTAACCCTCACGGCTCACGGACACCCTATCACCTACGACGGACATTGTAACCTACGACGGACATTGTATTATTTATTTGGTAGAGTCGAGTACCGGGCTTGTCGGTCCAATAGGAAAAGGGTAAGAGTGATCGCCGATGAGAGGCGCACTCTAACTGGAACATTCCAGGGATTAGTTGGCTAAGCATGGGCGCCCAAGTGTGAATGGGGCGAGCTCATATAAAAGTCAACTAAACCTAAAATTCACTTATTCTCTCATTTGTGCAATGCAAGAAGAGTGCTCTTGCTCCATCTCCTTGTGTACTAGTGTGTGTGTGTGTGTACTTGAGAGAGAGAGAGTGTGTGTGTGTGATCGAGCATTGCGGCGGCACGACGGCGGTGAAGCGGTTGAGCGCGACGTAGGGGCGTCTCCTTCTTCTTCGCGGCGAGGAATCCTCCACGACAGGAGCATCGAGCGGTGAGTGACACACCATTGCCCTCTTTTGAGCTTACTAGTTAAGCTACTTGTGTGCTTGGAGCCGTTGGTGCAGCCAAAGTTGGTCCGAGCTAGAAGATGCTCTATGACAAGCAAAGGGTGCAATCGAGTGCAGTGCAGAAGGCTAGGGCAGGTACAAACGCCCAAGGCAGCCCAAGGATAGCGGAGGTGTATGCCTGATGTGGTTTTTTAGGCCAAAAGTGCTACAGAATGGTCTAGATGATATGACAAGTCAAGATGTTCGAAATGCCAAAACTGTGTCCGGAGATGTAGTGTTCAGTGTGCTCCAGAAGCCGGTCCAGACGGCAAGTCAAATGGAGCCCAGATGCTCAAGATATTGCAGTTTAAAGAAAGGGTATGTAGCACATCCCCGACAGACAGGGCAGATAGGGACAGGTGGCCCGAGTTGATATCAGTGCATATGTGCGTAGTGCTCGAGTTATGGAGTATGCCTGTCTTCTCGGAATGCGAATCGGAGCTCTGGTTAGCAAGTTATGGTCAGTTGAAGATTTTCCAGGGCCGGATCTGAGCCCACTTGGCCACATTGGAAAATGCGCCATCTGGCGTCTTTTGAGTCTCGCCAAGGTTTTCGGTGGAAGTGTTTACCATGTGGACCTAGCACGAATTGACTGCACGTCAATCGGATATTCGGTTAGTCAGATACAGCCAGACGAAGTTGGGATCATTTGATGGTGAAAGGTTGGCAGATGTTTTTCCCGGTTTTTGGCGGCCTCAGATAGCTAGCTCAGGGGAGTCGGAATACAGGGGGAATTGCATGGACAAGAGCCAGTATAGGGGGGGCTCGGCACGGCTTTGCGGCACGGTAATTGGATCCTCGAGTGCCAGTTGGCAGGCAAGGAAAAAGAGGGGAGAAGTTGGTTTCCATGGAGGTTTTTTTTTGTTTTTAATAATTTTGCAAGGCCTTGGAGGCCATTCAAAGTGGGACTGCCCCAGGAGCTGCCACGTGTCCACCGAGTGGCCCCATATGCGTAGTAAGGCCGCTGGTGCGCGCCCTTTATAAGGTGGGCCGTGAGGCCCCATTGGTATCACAAGGGAGGCGTGGAGTTCTTGGAGCTCGAAGCTATGGCGGAAGGCGCCACCGGCGCTGCGCTGGCGGCCGCAGACGGTTTTGGGCGGCTCCGCCCGCGCGAAGTAGGTGATGACGTGGCGCCCGCCCATGGGGGGGTTGTTTCCCGCGGTGAAACTCGGTCCAAAACTTTTTTGAGGGCAAAGTGAGACTCTAGGAGCAACGACGACACCGTCGTTGCTCCCTAGAGGGCTTGTATGAGAAGTGGAAAGTGTGAAGCCTCGGGATATGTTAAAAATGGTCAAAGCAGAGTCAAGTCTTCCAAGGGGAGTGCCACATGTCGGCAAATCATGACAATTGCTAAAAAACTCAAAAACGAGCTTGTAAAGGGGCCAATTTTTTTTGTGTAAGGGGCTCTTTTTGTTGATTTGCCAATTGCTAAAAAACTCAAAAACGAGCCTATAAAGGGGCCAATTTTTTTTGTGTAAGGGGCTCTTTTTGTTTTTTGGGATTGTGCACTCAAGAGGAGCAGGCAAGAGTGTGAGAGAGAGAGCTCCATGGAATTGTGTAAGGGTTTTGGAAGCTATCAATGAGCAACCCTCTTTGTCTTTGGCTTGGTGTCACTCCCCCCTTCCCCTTTTCTTTTCCCCGTGTCGTCTGTTGTCAGCCGCAGTGCCGGTGAAGCGTGTGTACGCTCGGATCGCTGGTGCTTTGCAGAGAGAGAGAGAGAGAGAGAGAGAGAGAGAGAGAGAGAGAGAGAGAGAGAGAGAGTGTATGTGCAGAGGGAGACAGAGCAGGTGCAGTGAGGTGTTGACTCATTTTGCGGCCTTGGAAAGTGCGTGTGCGCTTGGTAAGTGTGCCGATGGAGTTGGATTGTGTGCAGGTCATGTTTGTGAAGGTGTTTTCGAGTGGATTGGGGTGCTGTGTTGACCCTGGGCTATAGAGAGGCATTTCTGGTCGTGCCGAGTGTCGTCCCCATTCCCCCTCTCCATCTTCTGGTGGCCCTACGGAGGAGCGCACTGATGCTCCTAGTTGAAGTCGACGCAGTGATTTTTGTGATGCCAAAGGTGCGGCCTTTGAAGAGCACGTGCTGCTAGTGATGGCTTGGACAGGATTTCCCATTTTCACTGGGGTTGAAGATGCGGAAACTTGGCTTCAAGACTACGGATTGTTCGTGTTGGAGAGCGGTTTATCGAGAGAAGATGGTGCGGTACAGGTGTTCCCGCTCCTAGTTCGTGGTAAAGCTAGGCTATGGTTCGATGGCTTGGGTGAAGAAGAAAAGGCAGATTGCGAAGCCCTGGAGGCAGCTTTTCGAAGCAGATTTGTTGCGGATGCGCAGCTAGATGAAGTAAAGCGGAAGCTGGATAGTTTGAAACAAAGATTGGAGGGAGACTTTCAAGCATTCAAGTGGGAGTTCGAAGCCCTTTGGGGAAAGCTAATCAAGGTAACTGCTGCAGAAAATGCCAGTTTTTTTAAATTGTGTAAGTTCATGGATTGCCTGCATGAAGAAGTGCGAGATAAGGTGGAAATAGATGATCCGATGTCGTATGAAGAGGCGATAGCTCTAGCGAGAGGGCGAACCAAGAAGATTTTGAAGAAGCGTGAGGTCAGGCAGGGTTTTCCAAATGCTGTGATGCCAAAGCAGTGTGAGGTGGTGATAGCCGAGCCAAAGGTGGTGCAAAGAGAAGTACAAGTGCGAGGAGAACCAAGGGTTCTTTGGCTACAAAGAGACGGAATGGTTCCTATGCCGAAGATGCCGGCTAGAGCAGTTCAAGTTGTGGAGGAAGTGCAGGTGGTTCCAGAGTGGACAAAGGAAGTGCTGCCGAGTTCAAGTGAAGCTGTTGAAGCTCCATTGAAGTGTGGTAAAGAGCAAGGAGTGCGGTTTGCAGACAGGGTTGAAGCGATGAAGCTAGAGGAGATTCCGGAGCTTGAAACCGAAGAGGAGACTATGTCAAGTGACAATAGCTCTATGGACGCAGATACAAGTTGGGAGACCGAATCATCCCAGTCCAGGTATGATGAGTTTGACCTCTTACATGTGAGTGGAGAGGCAGCGAATATGTGCGAGGAGCAGCAGCAAGTGCAAACCGAAGTGCTTAGTGAAGACCAAGTGGAGCAGTCTAACCCTACATGTGGTGAAGAGCAGGTAAAGATGGTATGTAGTGCCATGCTAATGGCTATGTTGATAAAGGTAGCAATAGAGTATGCCATAGTAGTGCAGCAGGTGCAAAATTGTGCTAAAAGGTGTGAAGCAGTTGTACCTATGGAAGAGAATGAGGAGGATGTGATAGAGAACGAGTTTCTCTCTTCCTTGGCAGAGCTTCAGGATGTAGTGGTAGAAGAGCAGGTAATTGAAGTCGACAAGCAAGCAGTGCTTATTGACCTTGAAGGGCCAGTTGATGAGGAGGAGTTTGACGATGCTGGAATTGACTTCATGGTAGACGAGAAGGACAATGTGGAGTCAAAGTTAGAGGTGCTTCCTATGCAGTCAATGCCTTCTATGACAGGTGATACGGGTCCCAAGGCGGTATCCAAGCTTTGTAAAGAGGTATGCGAGTCGTGGTTGAAAGGAATGGTGATCAAGGTGGCTGTGCAGTATGCTATTGAGCAGGTACAGGATCTGCTAGACGAGGATCTAGTTTTACATGGATGGGAGGGCGGGTCAAATGTGTTAGGTCTGTTTGGTGTGAGTGATGGTACGAGCAGGTCTTTTGATGGTGAGCACGAAGGTGCTCTATTTGGTGTTTTTGAAGGTGCTTTGTTGCGAGTGGGCAGTTTGTCAAGGAGTGCTTGGAGTGGTAGAAGCATGTGGATGGCAGTTTGGATATGTAGTTGGGTGTGTGCCTTGGTGTGGCACTATGCAAGAGTGTTGCAGGTGGGTGGAGAAGACCAATGCAAGGTGTTCGACCCAGGAGGGTGATTACAGGTAAAGCAGGGGGTTGGGCAACCCGCATGAGCAAAGAAAGCGGGTAGCAGGTACCAGTTTTGTACATATGTTAGGTGTTTTTGCAGTGTACAGAGAGTATGTTTGTTGGTGTGCAGTTTTTAAATGCAATAAGGCCATGTGTGGTTGAACATAAATGTTCAACGAGGGGGTGGGCAATGATGGTGCAACCAAAGTTGGTCCGAGCTAGAAGATGGTCTATGCCAGGCAAAGGGTGCAATCGAGTGCAGTGCAGAAGGCTAGGGCAGGTACCAAAGCCCAAGGCAACCCAAGGATAGCAGAGGTGTATGCCTGATGTGGTTTTTTAGGCCAAAAGTGCTACAGAATGGTCTAGATGATATGACAAGTCAAGATGTTCGAAATGCCAAAACTGTGTCCGGAGATGTAGTGTTCAATGTGCTCCAGAAGCCGGTCCAGACGGCTCGTCAAATGGAGCCCAGATGCTCAAGATATTGCAGTTTAAAGAAAGGGTATGTAGCACATCCCCGACAGACAGGGCAGATAGGGACAGGTGGCCCGAGTTGATATCAGTGCATATGTGCGTAGTGTTCGAGTTATGGAGCATGCCTGTCTTCTCGGAATGCGAATCGGAGCTCTGGTTAGCAAGTTATGGTCAGTTGAAGATTTTTCAGGGCCGGATCTGAGCACACTTGGCCACATTGGAAAATGCGCCATCTGGCGTCTTTTGAGTCTCGCCAAGGTTTTCGGTGGAAGTGTTTACCATGTGGACCTAGCACGAGTTGACTGCACGTCAATCGGATATTCGGTTAGTCAGATACAGCCAAACGAAGTTGGGATCATTTGATGGTGAAAGGTTGGCAGATGTTTTTCCCGGTTTTTGGCGGCCTCAGATAGATAGTTCAGGGGAGTCGGAATGCAGGGGGAATTGCATGGACAAGAGCCAGTATAGGGGGGGCTCGGCACGGCTTTGCGGCCCGGTAATTAGATCCTCGAGTGCCAGTTGGCAGGCAAGGAAAAAAAGGAGAGAAGTTGGTTTCCATGGAGGTTTTTTTTTGTTTTTAATAATTTTGCAAGGCCTTGGAGGCCATTCAAAGTGGGACTGCCCCAAGAGCTGCCACGTGTCCACCGAGTGGCCCCATATGTGTAGTAAGGCCGCTGGTGCGCGCCCTTTATAAGGTGGGCCGTGAGGCCCCATTGGAATCACAAGGGAGGCGTGGAGTTCTTGGAGCTCGAAGCTATGGCGGAAGGCGCCACCGGCGCTGCGCTGGCGGCCGCAGGCGGTAGAAGGCGGTTTTGGGCGGCTCTGCCCGCGCGAAGTAGCTAATGATGTGGCGCCCACCCATGGTGGGGTTGTTTCCCACGGTGAAACCCGGTCCAAAACTTTTTTGAGGGCAAAGTGAGACTCTAGGAGCAACGACGACACCGTCGTTGCTCCCTAGAGGGCTTGTATGAGAAGTGGAAAGTGTGAAGCCTCGAGATATGTTCAAAATGGTCAAAGCAGAGTCAAGTCTCCCAAGGGGAGTGCCACATGTCGGCAAATCATGACAATTGCTAAAAAAACTCAAAAACGAGCCTGTAAAGGGGCCAATTTTTTTTTGTGTAAGGGGCTCTTTTTGTTTTTTGGGACTCTGCACTCAAGAGGAGCAGGCAAGAGTGTGAGAGAGAGAGCTCCATGGAATTGTGTAAGGGTTTTGGAAGCTATCAATGAGCAACCCTCTTTGTCTTTCGCTTGGTGTCGCTCCCCCCTTCCCCTTTTCTCTTCCCCGTCTCGTCTATTGTCAGCCGCGGTGCCGGTGAAGCGTGTGTACGCCCGGATCGCTGGTGCTTTGCAAAGAGAGAGAGAGAGAGAGAGAGAGAGAGAGAGAGAGAGAGAGAGAGTAAGTGTATGTGATGAGGGAGACAGAGCAGGTGCAGTGAGGTGTTGACTCATTTTGCCGTGTTACAAAGCGCGTGTGCGCTTGGTAAGTGTGCCAGTGGAGCCGGATTGTGTGCAGGTCGTGTTTGTGAAGGTGTTTTCGAGTGGATTGGGGTGGTGTGTTGACCCTGGGCTATAGAGAGGCATTTCTGGTCGTGCCGGGTGTCGTCCCCATTCCCCCTCTCCACCGTCTGTGGCTCACACACAGTGTTAGGCAAGTTCCTTGCTTCGATAGTGCGGCAAGGAGCACACATTTTTGGCGCCGCTGCCGGGGAATCGCCTTGCACTAAGCCCAAGAGGCACTTTGTGCTTCTTCTATGAGTTGTTTGTAGTAGTAAAGAAGAGGAAGAGGAAGAGGAATGAGTTATTTTTCTGCAAGTTGTTAATTTCTGTATTGTCTGCAAGTTCTGTGATTGTTGCAAAATCTTGTGTTTTCTGTTTGCACACAGTCTTTGCACAATTAGTAGTCGTTAGCTTGTTCGCAGTGAATGAGTAAGTAGGTGGACAATTAGCAATTTCTGTTTGCACACAGTCTGTACACAGTTTTCTGTTAAGGTTTGCCTGCACACAGTCTTTGCACAGTAAGGTAGTGAGAGAGGAAGTAGGTAGACAGTTAGCTCACTGTCAGTAAGCAGTTAGCAGAGTGGTTAACAGATTAGTTAGGAGATTAGTTAGTGGGTAGCAACACTGTTAGCAGCAATGTTAGTAAGTTGATAAGGTAGTGAGCTGTGAGCTATTGACAGAGAGGTTAGGTAGGTGTTGACAGTGTGTGTGGCCAAGAAAGGGTCACTCAAACCGCGCGCAGTCGTCGCCTTTTAAAAAAAATAAAAATAAAAATAATCCGAAAATATTTAAGCGTGAGTGACTGGGGGGACACTAAAATTTTGATCGGGATTGGGATCATTTGCCCAAGCCCAAGCCCAGGCCTCAGTCCTCAGTCTTATGATATATACTAGACTCACTCTTATATATATACCCTACCCCCTCAAGAGGGAATGAGAGCATGTGGGGCAAGTCCTCCACTCTCCTCCCTTCTCTTCCCACTTGCACCCTTAGACTTTCTAATTTGAGCCTAGTTCCCTACTAGAAATTGACGGTTTTAGGGATTCCGAGGGCATAAAGTGACCAAACGGAGGGCTGTAAAGCACGGCACGTCCCTCTGAACGAGACGCTCATTTTGAGCTATCATACGTTCTATTCTATAGCTGGGTCAGAAAAAAAAGGACCAAAAACTCAAAAAAAAAAAGGAAAAGACTTGGGTTGCAAAACACCCAAAAATACTAGGTGAGCAGCCTTCACGGTCACTCACTGACACTTCTAGGGGATCAAAGTCATATGAACCTACGCTCTGGACGAGTGTTAGAGCACGAGAATATTGGTAGTGCCTCCATTTACGCGGGCACCCATTATTCCTCAACCCTAGGTTCTGGACCTTCGGCCGAGACTCAAGGTAGCGCGACCCAAGATCCTCATATCGCGTCTAGTGATTCTTCCTCTGACTATGAAGTCATGGAGGGGTATCCTACACCAAACCCTGATAGTTCCAAGTCAAGACATGCATGCCATGGGCCCATGGCCCAGGTCCAACGTGTTTAGCCGCTTAAAAGAGACCTTTAGTAGAGCTACTCGCTCCGAACATGCGGTTAATGAAATAAATGAAGGGAGTGGGGAAGTAAATTCGTCATTCATGCCTAAAATAGACCCTATGCTTCTTGAGAGTGTGCATGTGAATGTTCCATCCACTGCACCTCCTGATCCTTTAGGACTATCTCCCTCTGAGGTTCTACTACCCGATGGTAGGAGTCTTGCCGAAGTACAAGAGATCGAACGCTATATGCAAGCAACAAGGGAGAGGGAAATTGAGAACCTACGAAGGCTAGAACAAAGTCGAGCCCTGAAAGCAAGGGCTCCTATGACAACAATCATGCCAGCCGAGCAACCGAGTGCTCCCAAGGTAGCAGTCACGGAGGGGCAAGCGATGGGGAGCAATAATGCTTCCACTTCGAGGGAAACCTCTAGCACGCTAGGCCTAGATGGGATATTCCTAAACGAAAATTGGGAGTATGACCTACAAGTAGAAGCTTTAACTGATCGGTACACATGATACACCTATCATGTGGGTTGGTTAGATGTTCTACTATCCACATCGGGTGCTGAGCAACAATAGAAAGTCTGTGATGTCCTCCATAGGATTGTCGAGTTAGAAAGACAGAACACAGGGATCAACATGCCTTCAACAGGCCTAATGAGATTCTTGGATACGGGAAAGGCCAACCAACCAACCCTATCACAAATGGAGACTCCCTCAGCGAGCCCCATTGATCCTCCATATGTTGTTTCGTCGGGAGCCTCAGTACAATCTGAGCCCACAAGTGGCAGCTTTACCTTCCGAGATCTAGCTCATCTTTCTCTTAATGACACTATGGCTACCATGCATATCCCAGTGGTGAGCATGACAAGAAGTACACCATGGAGTTCATTTGTTAATACTACGTCGATGCCTAGTAGCACAGTGCCCCCAACTATACCTACATGTATGTATCAATCATATGCACCTGTCGTACCTCAGCCTCATGTAGCTCCTACACCTCCGATTATTCCAAGAGCTTACAATCCACAATGGCATTATCCAAGCTCTTATACAAGTGGAGCCATGCCATTTAGTAATAACATGCCATATCAGGCACCCCCTATGCCTAAGGCCACGCCTGTAAACTTTGGACCACCATCTGGTACACCACCATACGAAATATGGGACCCAAGAGCCGCGCGTATGCTAAGGCCAAGGCCAACTCCCATCTCACATGTGGTTCCAAGAGCACATACACCCATTATACCTGCTCAAATAGGAGATTTGGCAGCATTTGCTCAAACTATCGGTCGCTCTATTGCGGAAAACATGCGTAGTGCACCTGATAGAGAGCGCCAATTCCAAGTGAAAAGAAGTTGGCCTTGGCTCCTTCAAAAGAGCTTCTTGATCCTTCACTTTGCCCCAAAAGCGGCAAAGTTTGTACTTTCATTCATTAGATTCGGTGCAAGTCCCACGCCATGTGGTACCAGTTCTGCTTTTCTATCTGCCTTTTCTGCCACATTCCTCAGCTGCTGTCGAACTCTCAGACCTGTGGTCATCTTTATCATTTTGTTCTTTCTGTGCCTTTTTAGGGCACTTCGCGGAGATATGTACATGTTCCCCACATCCAAAGCACTTCCCCTCTCTGATGAAGCGAGCTCTCTCCTCAGGAGTAAGCTTGGGTCGTGCATCCTTTTTCTCTGGGTTGCTCTTTTTCTTTCTACTTTCATTCCCAAAAGTCTGTTCGGCTCGTTGTGTCATGGCCTTCTCTGTGGGGTAGGTCAAACTGCCAGAGTGAATGGCAAAGCCCCGCTTCGCATGACTCATCAACTCCTGAATAGAAGCTGACTTCTGTTCCAAGCAGTGATCTCGGATCTCTGTAGGTAGACCCAAGGTAAACCGCTCAATCTGTTCTCTGAACGAGATCTTCTTGAATGAAGAGACGGGTAGAAAAGAGCTCCAGAATCTTTCACAATAAGCATTGATTGTATCTTTCTTGGTCATCCGCAGATGGTTCCAAGCAACTCGCATATCTCGTTCATATTCTTGCGTCAACCAAGAACAAATAAAAAGCTTTTCAAATTTCAGCCATTTAACTGGCGCACTCTTGTTTAAAATAAGCGTGGACCACCAAGTACGAGCATTCCCCTTAAGGTAAGAGGTAGCTCTCTGAATCTTGGAGTGCTCTGAATAGCGTCCTCCCGCGAAAGCGATGTCAAATTGTTGTATAAAAGACAAAGCCTTCGAAGCATCTGAGTATCCTGAAAAAGTATCAAACTTGATCGAGTGGCCACCTTCCTTAAACTCTCGGACTTTCTTGCTTTCATCTTCGAGAAAGTCATACTGGTTGGCTTTGTAAAAAATTCTTCTTGTTCGCATAAAAGTTTCCATCACCGGAATCTGAGCTGTCTGTAGACGAGTCCTCAGTAGAACTGTCAGTCTCTGGGCGAGATGTAGCCTTCTTTGCCTTTTTCTTGCCCTTTCCGAAGCTTTGCTTTTTACCTTTTCTGTCTTCTTCGCTCGAATCTGAAGAGCTAGAAGAACTGTCAGAAGAAGAAGAAGAACTAGGTACTCCTTCAAATCGAACACGCTTCTTCTGTTTCTTTGCCTTGTCAAAAGTCGATTGACGACCCAAATATCCCGGGAAGTCAGTACCTTTCTTCTGCTTTTTGCCGTGCTTTTTGTCTTTCTTTTGCACGTCGAAAAGCTGAGCAATCCGTGCATCAACCACGTTCTCCAGTTCCTTCTCCGTATATTTCTTGGAGGTAGAAGGTTTCTTGAGAGCGGGTTTCGGGAGTGGTGGTGTGGTTCTCTGCCACTCCATCTGTACCTCTTCCAAAGAGGTCTGGTTCATATATTTTGCCATCTTCGGATCCTTGGCAAAATTGAGCATCATCTTTGTTGCATCGCCAATTAATTGACGACGCTCCATCTCTCTTTGCTCCGCCTGAGTAGGCCGAGGCGGACCATACTCTCTGTCTGAATCTTCGTTGTGATCCCAGCCCGCATCTCCAAATGCAGAGGGAGTCGACTGATCATTGCCTGAAGCCATAGGTGCCGCGGAAAAAAAATTCGGGGATCGGATTTCCCGTAGAAGAGAAATCAACTGTGCTCTGATACCACTGTAACAGACTTGGACACTCCCAGGTTAAAATTCAGCGCCCTTTCTTCTTGAAGAGGCAAGTGCAAGAGAAATCGACACTTGGCGCATTTACAAGCATTTGCCCATTTCGGGTTCGCCACTTAAAAATATCCTGACCGGTTGCCCAGTTGACTTCGCGGCAGAGTTGTAAAATGTTCCCCTAGTGGAGGTAATGACGCGAACACATTTCTCGGCCCAAAATAGCAGTTTCCTAAATTTTAGGAGATGCTTACGTCGAGCTCCCACTGGTCTTCTGACCATCTATCCTCATTGGGACCGCATCCAAAAATGCAATGTGGCCCAATTATCGGATACTTTCAGTTGGTAGTCACACCTTGAAGTCAACTGGGCAGATTTTACTATCTTTACAGACCATCAGAGTTTGCGCTACTTCTTGTCATAGAAGCAGCTGTCGGAAAAGCAAATGCGGTGGGCGAACATCTTGTCACAGTTTCACTTCCAGATTGTCCATGTGCAGGGACAGAAGAATGTGGTGGCAGATGCTTTGTCTCGGAAACCGTTGGTTCTGGCTATTTCTGCGATACATCATAGGAGCTTCGAGGATATGGTCGACTAGTATGCCACAGATACAGATTTTGTTGACGTTTTCACACAGATATGGGATGGGGAGACAATAGCGGGATATTCCATTCGGGATGGCTACTTGATGAGAAAAACCATGTTGTGCGTTACACAGCCATTGAGGGAAAAGGTTATGACTGAATGCCACTGTCCACCTTTTACGGGTCACCGCGACATTGCTACCACCCTGAAAGGGGTAGAGAGATACTCCTTTTGGCCGAGACTCAAAAAGGATGTGGAAGAGTTTGTGCACACTTGCTTAGTATGCCAGAAGGTCAAGTTTGACAGGCAGAAAGCACAGGGATTGTTACAACCTTTACCATATCCACCCGCCCCTGGGAAAGTATTGCAATGGATTTCATTTTCGATCTCCGAGAACACGAGTGGTCACGATGGTATCTGGATTGTTATTGACAGATTTAGCAAACAGGCTCATTTAATTCTAGTGAAGAAGACAGTCAAGCCGGATCACTTAGCAAGACTATTTGTGGCCCAGATTTTCAGATTACATGGCATGCCTGAGACGATTGTTACAAGTTTGTTTTGGAAGGCAATTTGGGAGAACATTGGCACGCGGTTGCAGTTCTCGTTATCCTTCCATCCGCAGACTGACGGGCAATCTGAGATTGCCAATTCAGTGGTTCTAGATTTATTGAAGTCTTATATCTCGGATCCGAAGACTCAATGGGAAAAGTACTTACCTTTGGTGGAATTTGCCTACAATAACACGATACACTCTTCGACGGGGAAGGCACCATTTGAGATTGTTGAAGGTGTTGCAAAGGTTCCACCCTTCCTAAGAATCAAAGATAAGATTTTTAAAGCGGGTGAATATACGCGAGACTTAGATATTGTCACAAAACGGGAGCGTACACGAGCACTTAGAAATCTGAAAAATAAAATACTTTGCAAAAGGGAAAGAAGGGAGAAGATCGACACAGTATTGGGGACCAGAAGATGGGCTGGTCCCCCCCCCCCTCGTTAAGAGTATTCTTTGTTCAGGGAGAATTCTTATACAAGCACGAGAACCCGAGGAAACCCCTCCATTCTGTAATCTTAGACCCAAAGGTCGTGCTTTCCCGTAAAGGACTTGGGCGGGCGCAAGGCCGTTCCTTCCCGTAAGGGACTTAGGCGCGAAGCCGTACTTTCCCGTAAGGGACTTAGGCGTAAAGCCGTACTTCCCGTGAGGGGCTTTCCCGTAAGACGGGAGATTCCTGCAAAACAAACCACACAAAGCAACAATTCTCAATGCATATCAACACCTTATACCTGTCGCTCCTTGCTCGGAGAATCGACCTCCGTACTCAGTCGTCACGCGAACACTTGCAGTTTCCGTCGCCAGTCTCTGCTCCAAAATCCCAGCGCTAGTGCTTTCTGCTGTTTCCGGTCTGTTCCCAAAACTGAAACGCTGGCTACCCTTTTATAGGGTCTGGCACCCGACGGGAATAGAGCCGCAAAAGAAGGGTCCTGGCGCCCTAGAGAGAGGAGAGAGAGAGAGAGAGAGAGAGAGAGAGATCGCTGGTGTTGGCGCTTTTTAGAGAGAGGAGAGAGAGAGATCGCATATTTCCGCTTGCGTAGCCTATTAGCGCTGGCTTTTTTTGAAGGACTTGCTTTATTTTATTAATAAAGGCCTGGTCACTTAAAAAGTGACCGGCCACTTAATAAAATAAAGTGTGAACCTGTTCAAACTTTAAAAACTCACTTAGTTAATGAAAACAATGCTACACGGACACATTCCAGGCGTCCCCGGGTGCAGGACACGACACAGATGCAATGCAGACATAGACTCCTCGCGGAAAAACATCTGCCCTTCCGCGATTGTTCCTGTTTTTCGTAAAAAGCTTCATTGAACCCATCTTTATTCTTGTGCTTGCGTTCTTACGAGTATTTTCTTACTCAGTTCGGATTTCCTCCTTAGCCTACGGGATGCCCCCTTGCTAATGCACCCGTCACCCATCATGTGACGCATCAGGGGCACTTGTAACCCGGCCCTTTCCACCGAACTTACGGAAACTCCTTCGCGATGTTTACCGTCACCCATCAAATGACACATCAGAGTTGTCCGTTCTTGATGGCAGTTCCTGTAGCTACAATCTTTTAACAGTTCTTAGTGCACACAATAAAATATCCTAAAAAGAGATTAATCATTAAAAATAAGAAAATAGTCCAATTAGCAGCAGATATGGCTTTTGCCAAGGTTCGCGAGACTTTGCAGAAATCTCAAGAACAACAGAAAAAGGCAGCAGATCGCCAGCATCGCGAATTGAAATTGAAGAAGGATGATTGGGTGCTCTTACGTTTTGAGAAGGCACGCTTGAGAAAGAAAAAGGAAAAGGAGAGGCTTTTTCCAAAGCTTAGTATGCGATACTACGGACCTTTTTACATCACTGAAAAGATAAATGATGTCTCCTTCCGACTGAAACTGCCTGATACTTGGAGGATTCACAATGCATTTCATGCGAGTCTCTTGAAACCTTTTAGAGGTGATGTGCCTGATGATGGGGAGCCTGATGAGCAACCCGAAGTGGAAGAAAACGAGGAGATCCTTGTTCCTGAACAGATTTTGGCACATAAGGATACGAAGAAAGGTAAAGTCCGAAGGCGGTTCTTGGTTAAGTTAAAGAACTACCCTGCATTGGATGCGAAGTGAATGGAGGAGGAGGACCTAGCAGATACTCCTCAGATTGTGAAACTTTACCTCGATGCTTTTGGTTTAGCATAGTCTACTCCAAATGGAACCCAGAATTCAGCTTGGCCGGAGATCTGGTGCAGTGGGATGCACAAGAGGGGAGTTACTCCGCTCCTTTGTCAACAGATGCCTAGATTTTGATATTAAAGTCACTGATGTCTCTTTGAGCTTCAGGGATACTGAGAGCTGACAATATTCTGCTGGATGACTTTATGAAATGGAATTCATGATTAAGATACTAATTTGTTCTTGACTTCTTTTAAGTGCAGGAACTGATAGACGAAATGACTGCAGCATTTTGGTCTAATTGATCTCGAATAGACGTGGTTGCAATAGGGGTTAGTCAATCGGACATCGATGAGGTCCCGATTGGATCTAGTGCGATTGCTAGCTACATTGCCAAAAAATCAAGGTCTAAGATCCGAATGAATGTTGAATGTCCTGTGATGTCTAGTGATATCCTGTGATGTCGTGTGATGTGTGACTGTCGATTGGTACATGTGCTAGATGTGTGTTCCTAGTACGTAGGTACTAACAGTCACTGTCTACTAAGACGGTTCATGGCCTCTGCCTATTTTGCAGGCGTAATCGAGGGCGATTACGCCAACAAAACAGGCGTAATCACCCGTAACTTGCTTTCAAGAGGGAGGTATGTCACAAAGTGATGACGTGTCTCCCCGAGAGCATGTAGGAAACCCTAACCCTGACTGCTGCTGAAAACCCTAATTTTGGAAACCCTAACTCTAAAACCTGCAAACCCTAAAATCGGCCAAAAACCCTAAAAACAACAAAAACCCTAACCCTAACCCTAACCTTAACCCTAAAAGGGCAGCACGTTGAAACCTGGAAAAAGCGCTAACATGATGATGTGGCACCGTACAGATCTTTCCGGATTTTGCACTGGGATAAAGAAGCTTTTGCTCAACGCAAATTATGAGAGAAAGAGAGAGAATCTCTTGCTTTATTTTAAAAACTCAAGAGAGCTTGAGAGAGGAAAGAGCCTTTGCTTTTATTTTTAGGCTTTTGATTTGAAGCTTTTCGGGGCTCTGCTTTTGGCATCCCTTGTAAACATTAAATAAGTGGTTTGGGCTCCCACTCTTCAGAGCATCTGGACGCAGAGTCTGAGAGTGAGACCCGAACCACTCTTGTACTTTGAATTGATTAATACATAAAGAAATACCGAGAGGGGCGCCAGTCTTTGGGGCCAATATCTCTAGGCACGGAACTCTGCCGGGCCAGTGCAAATCTATTGTGAACTGTGAACTGTTTTGAAGTGGTTATTTGGTGCTGTCGTGATTGATTCTTGACTTGGAGTGTCCAAGTCTTTTACAGGTCGCGTATCCTTATCTTTCTTTCCTTGGAAACTCTTTCTCTTTCTACTTCCATTGTTAGAGGTCTGTTGGGTTCTCTGAGTCAAGATCTCATCACTAGGGGAAGTCAAATTTCCCGAATGTATCGCGACGCATGACCCATCAATTCGTGAATAGAATTTGACTTTTGTTCCAGGCAGTAGTCTCGGATCTTTATAGGGAGCCCGCAGCAAAACCGCTCAATCTGTTCCTTAAAAGAGACCTTCTTAGATGAAGAGGTTGGTAGAAAGAGTTCCAAAATCTCTCGCAATAAGCATCCAAAGAATCTCCCTTGGTCATCCGAAGATGATTCCAAGCGGTTCGTATATCTCGTTCATACTCCCGAGTCAGCCAAGAAGAAATAAAGAGCCTTTTGAATTTCAACCACTTCACTGGGGCTGCCTTCCTCAAAAGAAGAGTGGACCACCATGTTCGAGCATTTCCTTCGAAGAAAGATGTAGCCCTCTTACTCTTGGAGTGCTCTAAGTAGTGCCCTCCAGAGAAGGCTATGTCAAACTACTCAATGAAGGCCAAGGCCCTCGGAGCATCTCGGAACCCAGAAAAGGATTCAAATTTAATCGATTGTCCACCTTCTTTGAATTCTTTTATCTTCGAGGAGGCTGTGTAAAAATGCTTCTTCTTTGCATAAAACATATGTCAGAGGATGGCTCCTCTGTAGGACTGTCACCAGGAGGTGTATTTTCCTGTTGCCTTCCGTAAATAAGTATTAGATATATTTATTTTACTTTTACTTGTTTGTCCCAAAACCCTTGAAAAGGTGCAAGTGGACATTGCATGGCCAGTGTGAAACGGCTGCAGCCAAATGGGTTTCTCACATCAGGGATCTAGGTCGGTCAGACAGGGACTGCCCGGGCCAGTTAGCACTGAAGTTAGCACTGAATTCTGATGAGTATGGAAGCTCGTGTGCGCCAAACTGGAATTTGGGCCACTTGTCAAGTCACTGAAACTTTATAAGTTGAAAGGGGCCAGTAAATTAACCCACATTGTAGATGTTGGTCAAATGGTAGTCTTCAATGATGGTCAGGAGACCGATAGGGACGCCATGGAAGCATCTCCTAAAATTTAGAAAACTGCTATTTTTGACCGGAAAATGTGTTCGCGTCATTAGCTCTGGAATGACAAGGGGAACATTTTATTGCTCTGCTGCCAAGTCAACTGACGCACTAGTTGAGATATTTTTAGCAGGGAAAGCCCAAACTCGGAAACTGGGCGACGTGTCAGCCTGTGAGCGATTCTGCCACTCTGGGAGGCAAAAACGAGCTGCATATCAACAAAGGGGGCGCCATTTTCAGCCTCAGGTGGATTGTAGCTGGTACAGAAGCTATGGAATGCTTACCTTGCCCTCTATGCACAGTATGGTGACGGGAGTGATGCCCCGCACGCTACATACTGCTCTCTTTCTCCCCTACGTACAGTATGTTATGCCCCACTAGTGGGCTTCTCATTTGACCTATGTACAGTTCTGGGGGTTTATGCGCGTTTGCCAAGGCAAGAGCCTTCTGAACAGGAACCGGATTAGCTAATTGCTAATCCCCCACAGGCACGCACAATTCCATCACGAAAGATTGCGAGTTTGGAGAGTTTTCTCGCGTGAAAACTCGTCCAATTCACAGAGGAACTGTCCCATTGCGTGCAGGAGCCCTTGGGACACGCGTAGGCTCCACTAAAAACGATCCGAAACAGGGAATTACAGCCTGCTGTGTTTTTCTGCAGGTTTAGGGTTTCGCACCTAAACTGCAAGGGAACATCGGGGGAGCCTCGTGAGAGCCTTGGGATGCGTGTACAGGCTTTTGGGCTCCCGGCAGTGAAAAACAGAGAATTACAGCTCGTTGAATTTCTGTGACAGCTCACCAAAAAGCTTCCAAATATCGAGGGAATCCGTCCTAGACAGGTGTTTTTGACCTACAGGGGTTTTTGCGCCGTTATGCTGTCGAAATCCGGTCGAAAACTTGCGTTTTCAGCCCTCGCCAGGTTTGGACAGCTTTGTGAAAGCTTGTGCTAAGTGGTCGGATCGTCTACCTTAATTTGAATAAAGAAATACCGAAAGGGGCGCCAATCTTTGGGGCCTACAGGGTGTCGGTCTCGTGTGCGCAGTGACATTCTAGTCGCTGGACACAACTGTGCTCTCTTCCCTTCTCAGTGCTCTGTGTAAAGTTAACAAGTAATTGAAATAGTACCGCCCTCTACGTTGTATAGGCCGGTTATATGGTCCCATCGACGGGATAGTCACTTTTTCTTCAAAAAGTGCAGCGTGGATTGTTGTGGGTGAAAGCAACACAGAGCTTGTCGATATGGCAGAGAAGAGAGACCAAGTACCTGAAGAGGGATCTTCCTCACATAGCACAGAGAAAATTCCTTCAACTCTTCAAGAAGAGGATAGGTTGTTTAGAACTCAACTGCGTTGTTGCATGGACATGTTTCAGCAGTTGGCTAACAACCCAAGGATGCAGGAATTCTTACAGGCTCCGACACAGGGTTTTCAGCCTCCTACACAGGGCATGACTGAGCCGTTGCAGGAAAAGGAGATTTCCAATGCGCAGAGGACTCATGATGCTCGAGGGAAAGCCCATGTGGTTGAGCAACTAGCGGTGTCCAATGATCCAAAGCAACTTGCTTTAGCTGGACAGGAACCGTTTGTGAATGGTCAAGGGAGCAATGAACAGGCTATGCGTCAGACCCTTCCATTACCTAATACTTATCCTGGTTATTTTGGAGGTGGTTCAGTGTTTCAAGCTATGGCTGGATCTTCCACAGGTTATATGCCAGGGAATGTGTTCGGGACAATGCAAACAGGCATGGGTAACCCTATGTACGCGAACATGGGTGTCCAACCAGGTTTTCAGGGTGCCTATGGCTAGTTTCGAGTGCCTGGAACACAATTTGGTATGGCTGGTTTTTCGCAGCCATACGTACAAAATGCAGATATGACAGGGAAAACAGTTGATGCGAGTGCTGGAATGAACACTCATGGAGCACCACTGCTACAGGCACCTGTTTATGATAATGTGGCTCCTTTGAGTCATCCTAAGGATTACAAGGAAGGTGGTGTCACAAAGTGATGACGTGGCGGACAGCAGAAACCCTAATTTCTGCCAGAAACCCTAAAATTCCTGCAAGCCCTAATTTTTGCCAAAAACCCTAAATTCCGGAAATCGCGGAGGCGGATTTTTTTTTTTTTTTTTTTTTTTTTAATAATAATAAAATTTTGGAAAATGATGAGCGACGCGAATTTTGCTTTTGCTTTTTTTTATTAAAAAAAAGAGAAAAGACTCTCTAAGAGAGAGAGAGAACTGATGCTTTTGATTTTAAAAGCTTTTGGGGCTCTGCTTTTGGGCATCCCTTGTAACCTTTAAATTAGTGGTGAGGGCCTCACTTCTCAGAGCATCTGGACGCAGAGTCTGAGAGTGAAACCCTAACCGCTCTCTTGTACTTTGATGATTGATTAATACAAAAAGAAATACCGAAAGGGGCGCCAGTCTTTGGGGCCAATATCTCTAGGCACGGAACTCCGTCGGGCCAGTGCAAATCTATTGTGATCTGTGAATTGTTTTGAAGTGGTTATTTGGTGCTGTCGCGGTTGATTCTTGACTTGGAGTGTCCAAGTTTGTTACAGTGGTATCAGAGCACGGCCGATTTCTCTTCTACGGGAAATACGATCCCCGAATTTTTTTTTTCCGCGGCACCTATGGCTTCAGGCAATGATCAGTCGACTCCCTCTGCATCTGGAGATGCGGGCTGGGATCACAACGAAGATTCAAACAGAGAGTATGGCCCGCCTCGGCCTACTCAGGCGGAGCAAACAGAGATGGAGCGTCGTCAATTGATTGGCGATGCAACAAAGATGATGCTCAATTTTGCCAAGGACCCGAAGATGGTAAAATATATGAACCAGACCTCTTTGAAAGAGGTACAGATGGAGTGGCAGAGAACCACAACACCACTCCCGAAACCCGCTCTCAAGAAACCTTCTACCTCCAAGAAATATACGGAGAAGGAACTGGAGAACGTGGTTGATGCACGGATTGCTCAGCTTTTCGACGTGCAAAAGAAAGGCAAAAAGCACGGCAAAAAGCACGGCAAAAAGCAAAAGAAAGGCACTGACTTCCCGGGATATTTGGGTCGTCAGTCGACATTCGACAAAGCAAAGAAACGGAAGAAGCGTGTTCGATTTGAAGGAGTACCCAGTTCTTCTTCTTCTTCTTCTGACAGTTCTTCTAGCTCCTCGGATTAGAGCGAAGAAGACAGAAAAAAAGCAAAAAGCGAAGCAAGACACAAAGCTTCGGAACGGGCAAGAAAAAGGCAAAGAAGGCTACATCTCGCCCAGAGACTGACAGTTCTACTGAGGACTCGTCTACAGACAGCTCAGATTCCGATGACGGAAAGTTTTATGCGAACAAGAAGAATTTTTACAAAGCCAACCAGTATGACTTTCTCAAAGATAACAGCAAGAAAGTCCGAGAGTTTAAGGAAGGTGGCCACTCGATCAAGTTTGATACTTTTCAGGATACTCAGATGCTTCGAAGGCTTTGTCTCTTATACAGCAGTTGACATCGCTTTCGCGGGAGGACGCTATTCAGAGCACTCCAAGATTCGGAGAGCTGCCTCTTACTCTGAGGGGAATGCTCGTACTTGGTGGTCCACGCTTCTATTAAGCAAGACTGTGCCAGTTACATGGCTGAAATTCAAGAGGCTTTTTATTTCTTCTTGGTTGACTCAAGAGTTTGAGCGAGATATACGAGCTGCTTGGAACCATCTCCGGATGACCAAGAGCGATACAGTGAATTCTTATTGTGAAAGATTCTGGAGCTCTTTTCTACCCGCCTCTTCATTCAAGAAGATCTCGTTCAGAGAACAAATTGAGCGGTTTACCTTGGGTCTACCTACAGAGATCCGAGATCACTGCTTGGAACAGAAGTCAGCTTCTATTCAGGAGTTGATGAGTCATGCGAAGCGGGGCTTTGCCATTCACTCTGGCAGTCTGACCTACCCCACAGATGAGGCCATGACACAACGAGCCAAACAGACTTCTGGGAATGAAAGTAGAATGAAAAAGAGCAACCCAGAGAAAAAAAAAGGGATGCACGACCCAAGCTTACTCCTGAGGAGAGAGCTCGCTTCATCAGAGAGGGGAAGTGCTTTGGATGCGGGAAACATGGACATATTTCCGCAAAGTGCCATGATAAGGCACAGAAAGAACAGAATGATAAAGACGACGACAGGTCTGAGAGTTCGAGAGCAGCTGAGGAATGTGGCAGAAAAGGCAGATAGAAAAGCAGAACTGGTACCACATGGCGTGGGACTTGCACCGAATCAAATGAATGAAAGTACAAACTTTGCCGTTTTTTTTTGGGGCAAAGTGAAGGATCAAGAAGCTCTTTTGAAGGAGCCAAGGCCAACTTCTTTTCACTTGGAATTGGCGGCTCGATTTGGAACTGCGCCCGACAGACTGACGCCACTGGCGGAGGTAGTCGACTGGCACCCAGATGGGATGTTGCCATTACACCGAGCATTGGCAAACTTCGTTTGCAATGACAGGGGTGTTCAGGGCACGTGAGTGACGTTCTACTCGGGATCCCTTGGTACCACAAGAACTACGCCGTGGTTGACTACCGGGCCGAGAAAGCGACTTTGATAAATGAAGGGCTTAGAGATTGTACTTGATGAACTTCAGTTTTCTTACTCATTCTTTTGGGAGAACTGAACCATGGATAAAAGTTGAATATGTTTTGACCTGAAGAAAAGAACGCCAATATTTTTTTTTTCTCCACGCTCATGCCGATTGCTTTTGAGAGGGCCTGAAGATCATACCATTGATCTGATATCTGGAAGCACACCACCGAATCGGCCACCTTATTGTGTGAGCCGAGTACAGAATGAAAAGATTATGAACTCAGTGAAAGACCTCTTGGAAAAGGGTCTTGTCCAGCTTAGTACTTCACCGTATTGCTCTCCAGTATTGTTGATTTTGAAGAAAGACAGATCTTGGAGAATGTGCATCGATTATAGCACTCTCAACGAAATCACCATCAAGAACAGATTTCCGATTCCTAGGATCGATGATATACTCGACAGGTTACAGGGATCTTCGTGCTTTAGCAGGATTGACTTGAAGAGTGGATATCATCAGATCAGGATAGCGCCAAGAGATGTCTACAAGACAGCTTTTCGGACGACTTTTGGGTTATTTGAGTTTTTGGTGATGCCTTTTGGCTTAACCAATGCTCCTGCGACATTTAACCGGATGATGGACAGGATTTTTCGAGAGTACAGGCTATTTGTTGGCACTTTCTTTGACGACATCATTGTTTTCTCGAAGAATGAGGCAGAACACAGAGATCATCTGCTTCAAGTCTTTTAGGCATTACGAGATCACACGCTAGTGATTAATGCAAAGAAAAGTGATTTTTTTCCTACCATGGATACACTTTTTGGGACACATTGTGTCAGCAACACAACAGGAGTGCAAATGGACCCGGCCAAGATAGAGACTATCCGTGATTGGCCCGATTTGAGGAATGTCCATGAAGTTAGAAGCTTCTTGGGACTATGTTCATACTACAGGCGGTTCATACGAAAGTTTGCAGAGGTTGCTTCCCCTTTGCATATCTTGACACAGAAAGGAGTACCTTTTTCGTGGGGACCCACAGAGGTGACTGCCTTTCAGACATTGAAAGAGAAATTGACTACGGGACCTATTTTGACTTTGCCGGACTTGCAGAAGTCATTCGAAATATATTGTGATGCTTGTGGTCGTAGTCTGGGTGCGGTCTTGATGCAAGAAGGCCATGTCATAGCTTACGAGAGCCGTTTGTTCTCTAGGCCGGAGATGACAGCACAGATTTATGAGAAAGAGCTTTTGGCGGTTATCCATGCTCTTACTCAGTGGCGGCATTACCTACTCGGAGCGGATTTTATTGTCTTTACAGACCATCAAAGTTTGCGCTACTTCTTGTCACAGAAGCAGCTTATCGGAAAAGCAGATGCGGTGGGCGAACATCTTGTCACAGTTTCACTTCCAGATTGTCCATGTGCAGGGACAGAAGAATGTGGTGGCAGATGCTTTGTCTCGGAAACCGTTGGTTCTGGCTATTTCCGCGATACATCATAGGAGCTTCGAGGATATGGTCGATCAGTGTGCCACAGATACAGATTTTGCAGATATTTTCACACGGATACGGGATGGGGAGACAGTAGCTGGATACTCCCTTCGGGAAGGCTACTTGATGAAAAAGACTATGTTGTGCGTTACACAGCCGTTGAGGGAAAAGGTTATGACTGATTGCCACTGTCCACCTTTTACGGGTCACCGCAGCATTGCTACCACCATGAAAGGGGTAGAGAGAGATTTCTTTTGGCGGAGACTGAAGAAGGATGTGGAAGAGTTTGTGCGCAGTTGCTTGGTATGCTAGAAGGTCAAGTTTGACAGGCATAAGGCACAGGGATTGTTACAGCCTTTACCCATACCCACCCACCCGCCCCTGGGAAAATATTGAAATGGATTTCATTTTTTTTTATCTCCCGAGAATACAGAATGATCACGATGATTTTCCGATTACATGGCACGCCTGAGACGATTGTCTCCGACAGAGACCCCAGATTTATGAGTTTGTTTTGGAAAGCAATTTGGGAGAACATTGGCACGCAGTTGCAGTTCTCGTCATCATTCCACTTGCAGACTGACGGGCAATTTGAGATTGTCAATTCAGTGATTTTAGATTTATTGAAGTCTTGTATCTCGGATCAGAAGACTCAATGGGAAAAGAACTTACCTTTGGTGGAATTTGCCTACAATAACACGATACACTCTTCGACGGGGAAGATGCCATGTGAGATTGTTGAAACTGCTGCGAAGGTTCCATCCTTCCTGAGCACGAAAAATTAGAAATTTGAAGCGGATGAATATTCGCGAGATTTGGATACGGCTTTTGCCAAGGTTCGCGAGACTTTGCAGGAGTCTCAAGAACGAGAGAAAAAAGGCAGCGGATCGCCATCGTCGCGACTGGAAACTGAAGGAGGATGATTGGGTGCTCTTACTTTTGAGAAGGCACGCCTAAGAAAGAAACAGGGAAAGGAGAGGCTTTTTCCAAAGCTTAGTATGTGATACTACGGACCTTTCCAGATTACTGACAAGATAAATGATGTCTCCTTCCGATTGGATCTGCCAGATACTTGGAGGATTCATAATGCATTGCATGTGAGTCTCTTGAACCCTGTTAAGGGTGATGTGCCTGATGATGGGGAGCCTGATGAGCAACCCGAAGTGGAAGAAAACGAGGAGATCCTTGTTCCTGAACAGATTTTGGCACATAATGATACGAAGAAAGGTAAAGTCCGAAGGCGGTTCTTGGTTAAGTTCAAGAACTTTCCTGCATTTGATGCGAAGTGGATGGAGGAGGAGGACCTAGCAGATACTCCTCGGATTGTGAAACTTTACCTCGATGTTTTGGTTTAGCATAGTCTACTCCAAACGGAACCCAGAAACTCAGCTTGGCCGAAGATCTGGTGCAGTGGGATGCACAAGAGGGGAGTCGCTCCACTCCTTTGTCAACAGATGCCTCGATTTTGATACTAAAGTCACTGATGTCTCTTTGAGCTTCAGGGATACTGAGAGCTGACAGTATTCTGCTGGATGACTTTATGAAATGGAATTCCTGATTATGATACTGATTTGTTCTTGACTTCTTGTGAGTGCAGGAACTGATAGCCGAAATGACTGCAGCATTTTGGTCTGATTGATCTCGAATAGACATGGTTGCAATAGGGGTTAGTCAATCGGACATCGATGAGGTCCCGATTGGACCTAGATGTGATTGCTATCTACATTGCCGATAAATCATGGTCTAAGATCCGAATGAATGTTGAATGTCATGTGATGTCCTGTGATGTCTGGTGATGTCCTGTGATGTCGTGTGATGTGACTGTCGATTTTGTACATGTGCTAGATGTGTGTTCCTAGTACGTAGGTACTAACAGTCAGTGTCTGCTAAGACGGTTTATGGCTTTTGTCGATTTTGCAGGCGTAATCGCGGTCGATTACAATGCTTTCAAGAGGGGGGTATGTCACAAAGTGACGACGTGGCGGACAGCAGAAACCCTAATTTCTGCCAGAAACCCTAAAATTCCTGCAAACCCTAATTTTTGCCAAAAACCCTAAATTCCGAAAATCGCGGAGGCGGATTTTTTTTTTATTTTTTTTTATTTTTTTTTTATAATAAAATTTTGGAAAATGATGAGCGACGCGAATTTTGCTTTTGCTTTTTTTTATTAAAAAAAAGAGAAAAGACTCTCTAAGAGAGAGAGAGAACTGATGCTTTTGATTTTAAAAGCTTTTGGGGCTCTGCTTTTGGGCATCCCTTGTAACCTTTAAATTAGTGGTGAGGGCCTCACTTCTCAGAGCATCTGGACGCAGAGTCTGAGAGTGAAACCCTAACCGCTCTCTTGTACTTTGATGATTGATTAATACAGAAAGAAATACCGAAAGGGGCGCCAGTCTTTGGGGCCAATATCTCTAGGCACGGAACTCCGCCGGGCCAGTGCAAATCTATTGTGATCTGTGAATTGTTTTGAAGTGGTTATTTGGTGCTGTCGCGGTTGATTCTTGACTTGGAGTGTCCAAGTTTGTTACAGGTGGGCAGGGAGTGAAGTTTGAAACTTTCAGAGGAACTGAGGACCAATTAAAGGCTTTGACCTTTATACAACAGTTCGATGCAGCTTATGCTGGAGACAACTTCATGGAATCTTCAAAGATACGCAAGGCTGCCACTTTCTTGAAAGGGAATGCGCTTCAATGGTGGACCGCATTGTTGAACCAAGGTCAAGCCCCAACAACGTGGGTCCAATTCAAACAACTTTTTGCGCCTGCATGGTTGACAAACACTTTTGAAGTGGATGTGATGACAGAATGGCACGAGTTGAATGCTAAATAGTGTGCGGATCTGAAAGAGTACAATAAACGGTTTTGGGCCGCACTGTTGCCAGTCACCTCTTACAGGTTTGTGCCTTCAGAACAAATTGAGAAGTACTGTTGCGGATTGCCCAAGAAGATCAGGGACTATTGCACAAAGACTACTGTCATGAATATGTTTCAGTTGATAGAGAATGCAAGAGTGGCCAACAATCTGTCGAAGGGAGATTCCGATGGATTTAATAGCCACAAGAAAGGGGCCCAGGGCAAACAGTTTTCAGCCAAGGGCAATGTTGCAGCAAAGCCTTCTGAGTCTCCCACAAAGAAGCCCTCCACTGAAGAAGCTGATACGTCCAAGAAGCAGTCTAAATCTTCTTCGGAACGAGGACAAGGACAAAAAAGGCATTTTTCTGGCAAAACTTTTCAAGAAAGGAAAGCTCTTAGGGAGGCCAAGAAATGCTACATTTGTGAACAGGAAGGACACTTTGCAAATGAGTGCCCACAGAAGAAGTCACAGGATAAGGATGACAAGTCAGACCATAAAGGGAAGAAGCCAAAGCCGAGTGCAGGACTTGTTCCAGATTTGGTTGGAGATCAGCCAAACACAGATGCCACGGAGCTGTGCAGAGCTTGGGGCAAAGTTAGGGACCAGACAATGCTGGTTTTCTTTGATCCAGGAGCCCGTGCAAATTTCATATCATCAGAATTGGCATCAAAGTTGGGCATTCGTGCAGAGGAGATGGGTATGACAGGCGAAGCAGGTTTGGCATGCCCAAGACATTCAGAGCCTGTTACTCCCATTCTGGGAAAGCTTCGTCTCCACATTCAGAGCTATGTGGATGCGGAAGAATTTCATATTATGCCGCTTGAGGGCTATGATGTGTTATTGGGTATCCCATGGTGTTACAGGTTGCATGCTATGGTGGATACTTACAACAAAAAGATTACCCTTGTACATAGAGGAAAGACTCATGTCCTTGATGTAAAGCTTAAAGGCGAGTCTGTTCCAGTTGTTTCTGCTTCTGCTATTTCATCTGTAATAAAGAATCATCTTTCTGCGTACTTGATCTTTGCAAAAGAAGTACCTCAAGTTGTATCTAATTTGTCTACCTTAGATAAAGACAGGTCAACTTTTTTGAGTGGTTTCGGTGATTGTTTTTCGGACTCTTTGCCAGGGGAGTTACCTCCTGAGAGACCTGAGGATCATACTATAGATCTTGTGCCAGGTTCTAGTCCACCGAATAGACCACCATACAGGGTTAGTGCAGCCCAGCAGAAAGAGATTATGGGTCAGGTCAACGAGCTTTTAGAGAAGGGGCTGATTCAGCCCAGTTCATCCCCTTTTTGTTCGCCTGTACTCTTAGTGCAGAAGAAGGATGGTTCATGGCGCATGTGCATTGACTATCGCGCCTTGAATAAGAATACCATCAAGAACAGGTTCCCCATACCGAGGATAGATGACATTCTTGATCGGCTTGAGGGAGCGTCATTGTTTACAAGAATAGACCTAAAAGAGCGGGTATCATCAGATACGCATTAGACCAGAAGATGTCCATAAGACTGCGTTCGGGACAACATTTGGTCTCTATGAGTTTCTTGTCATGCCATTTGGTCTCACAAATGCTCTTGCCATATTTAATAGAATGATGGACAGAATTTTTAGACCACATAGAAACTTCGTGGGTACCTTCTTTGATGACATGATTGTCTACTCAAAGTCTGAAGAGGAGCATAGGGATCACTTGACCGCAGTTTTCAATGAGCTACGCAAGAATAGGCTACTCATTAATGCGAAGAAAAGTGAGTTCTTTTTGCAAGAGATTCACTTCCTTGGGCACATTGTTTCAAAGGATGGGGTACGCATGGATCCCGCTAAAGTGGAAGCAATTAGATCATGGCCAGACTTGAAGTCCGTACATGACATTCGAAGCTTTCTAGGCTTATGTTCCTATTACAGGAGGTTCATCCGAAATTTTGCTGAGATTGCTTCTCCACTCCATGCACTGCAAGGAAAAGGAGTTACTTTCAAGTGGACAGCCAAGGAAATTTTAGCGTTCAAACACTTGAAAGAGAAGCTGACTTCAGATCCGGTAATTATTTTGCCAGATCTTTCTAAACCTTTTGTGGTTCAATGTGATTCGTGTGGCCATAGTCTTGGTGCAGTTTTAATGCAGAATGGCCGAGTAGTCGCATATGAGAGCAGAATTCTTTTGAAGACTGAAAGGAACTTGCAAGTCTATGAGAAAGAATTGCTGGCAGTAATTCATGCTCTCACTAGTTGGAAACACTATCTGCTGGGGGCTGATTTTGTTGTCCAAACGGATCATCAAACCTTACGATATTTTCTCACACAGACGAAGTTGTCTGAGAAACACATGCGATCGGCAAACATCTTGTCAATGTTCCATTTTCAGATTGTGCATGTGCAAGGGAAAAAGAACGTGGTGGCTGATGCGTTGTCACGAAAGCCCCAAATTTCAGCAGTGTCAATTCCGTACCATTGTGAACTAGACGAAATGAAGACACAATATGCTGAAGATTCAGATTTTGCAAGGATCTATGACCAGCTTATTGATGGGCAACATCATGAGCACTATATGCTTAAGAATGACTTTCTCATGATGCATGGAAAGTTATACGTTACTAAACAGTTACGGCCAAAGATTTTGATGGAAAGTCATGCTCCACCTTATGCTGGGCATCGTGGAATTGATGCGACAGTGAAAGGGGTTGAGGCATTCTTCTATTGGCCAGCTTTGCGTCAAGATGTTGACACATTTGTAAGATCATGCTTAGTATGCCAAAAAGTCAAATTTGACAGACAAAAGCAACCGGGATTGTTGCAGCCATTGCCGATCCCTGATAGGCCATGGGAAAGTATAGCAATGGACTTTATCTTTGATCTTCCAAGGACGCAAACAGGAAATGATGGGATTTGGACTATCATTTGTAGGTTCAGTAAGCAGGCCCATTTCATTCCTGTTAGGAAGAAGATAAAGCCCGAACACATGGTCAAGATATTCATGAGCAATATCTTTAAATATCATGGGATGCCTCAGTCAATTGTCAGTGACAGGGATCCACGTATGACGAGTCTTTTCTCGAAGGCGTTGTTTGAGAACATGGGCACTACGCTCAAGTTCTCTTCTTCGTTTCATCCGCAAACTGATGGACAGTCGGAAGAGGCAAATTCTACTGTCTTGGACCTACTCAAATGTTATGTCTCAGAACATAAGGCAACTTGGAAACACCATCTCCCATTGGTTGAATATGCTTACAATAACACTGTGCATACGTCAACAGGTAAGGCACCATTTGAGATAGTGGAAGGAGGAAAGAAAGTCCCACCCATTTTGCAGACTAAGGACAAGATATTTGAGGCAGACAAGTATGTGCAAGATATGGATGAAACATACAGGAAGATAAAGATTGCTCTTGAGAAGACTCAGGCTAAGCAAAAGAAAGCTGCTGATCGTCACCGTTGTGAACTTGTATTTTCACTTGGTGATTGGGTACTTTTGCGCTTTGAAAAGGCCAGGTTAAGGAAAAGGAAAGGCAAGGAACGCTTGTTTCCTAAGCTCAGTATGCGATATTATGGTGCTTTTCAGATTTCAAAAAAGATCAGCGATGTAGCTTACAGGTTAAAGCTACCAGAAGGCTGGAAAATACACAATGCTTTTCATGTCAGCCTTCTAAGGCCCTTTGTTGGTGATGTGCCAGAGAATATGCTTGATGAGGAACAACCCGAAGTGGAAGAATTGGATGAAATCCTTGTTCTTGAACAAATATTGGCACATAACGAAAGAAAGGTTAGAGGAAAGGTTGCAAGACGCTATTTGGTGAAATTCAAGAACTATCCATCATTAGATGCCAAATGGATGGAAGAGTCTGAATTGCTTGATTCACCTCAGCTATTGCAATTGTATCTTGAAGCCTTTCAAATGGAACCCACAGTGACTTGATGCAGCCTTTTTGGAGCAAGGCAAGAGCATGGTTCATGATGCTCAAGAGAGTAGTTAAGCAATTGTATCTACTGATCTTTCCATACAGAATTTAGCTAGAGAAGTTTGTGCTCAAGAGTACACTAGAAGACTTCTATGCTTGATATATGTGTCGTAGCCAGGTTGGTGGGATTGTTTAATCGTCTCCGGAAGCATGTATATCTTGGATTTCCCATCATAGAATATATGTGATATCAAGAGATATCTGCATGTATTATTGGCATGCAAGCAAGGTCGCTTGCAGTATTTCAAGGGTGGGGTGTGTCACCAGGAGGTGTATTTTCCTGTTGCCTTCCGTAAATAAGTATTAGATATATTTATTTTATTTTTACTTGTTTGTCCCAAAACCCTTGAAAAGGTGCAAGTGGACATTGCATGGCCAGTGTGAAACGGCTGCAGCCAAATGGGTTTCTCACATCGGGGATCTAGGTCGGTCAGACAGGGACTGCCCGGGCCAGTTAGCACTGAAGTTAGCACTGAATTCTGATGAGTATGGAAGCTCGTGTGCGCCAAACTGGAATTTGGGCCACTCGTCAAGTCACTGAAACTTTATAAGTTGAAAGGGGCCAGTAAATTAACCCACATTGTAGATGTTGGTCAAATGGTAGTCTTCAATGATGGTCAGGAGACCGATAGGGACGCCATGGAAGCATCTCCTAAAATTTAAAAAACTGCTATTTTTGACCGGAAAATGTATTCGCGTCATTACCTCTGGAATGACAAGGGGAACATTTTATTGCTCTGCTGCCAAGTCAACTGACGCACCAGTTGAGATATTTTTAGCAGGGAAAGCCCAAACTCGGAAACTGGGCGACGTGTCAGCCTGTGAGCGATTCTGCCACTCTGGGAGGCAAAAACGAGCTGCATATCAACAAAGGTAGCGCCATTTTCAGCCTCAGGTGGATTGTAGCTGGTAGAGAAGCTATGGAATGCTTACCTTGTCCTCTATGCACACTATGGTGACGGGAGTGATGCCCCGCACGCTACATACTGCACTCTTTCTCCCCTACGTACAGTATGTTATGCCCCACTAGTGGGCTTCTCATTTGACCTACGTACAGTTCTGGGGGTTTATGCGTGTTTGCCAAGGCAAGAGCCTTCTGAACAGGAACCGGATTAGCTAATTGCTAATCCCCCACAGGCACGCACAATTCCATCACGAAAGATTGCGAGTTTGGAGAGTTTTCTCGCGTGAAAACTCGTCCAATTCACAGAGGAACTGTCCCATTGCGTGCAGGAGCCCTTGGGACACGCGTAGGCGTGTTCGCTCCACTAAAAACGATCCGAAACAGGGAATTACAGCCTGCTGTGTTTTTCTGCAGGTTTAGGGTTTCGCACCTAAACTGCAAGGGAACATCGGGGGAGCCTCGTGAGAGCCTTGGGATGCATGTACAGGCTTTTGGGCTCCCGGCAGTGAAAAACAGAGAATTACAGCTCGCTGAATTTCTGTGACAGCTCACCAAAAAGCTTCCAGATATCGAGGGAATCTGTCCTAGACAGGTGTTTTTGACCTACAGGGGTTTTGCGCCGTTATGCTGTCGAAATCCGGTCGAAAACTTGCGTTTTCAGCCCTCGCCAGGTTTGGACAGCTTTGTGAAAGCTTGTGCTAAGTGGTCGGATCGTCTACCTTAATTTGAATAAAGAAATACCGAAAGGGGCACCAATCTTTGGGGCCTACAGGGTGTCGGTCTCGTGTGCGCAGTGACATTCTAGTCGCTGGACGCAACTGTGTTCTCTTCCCTTCTCAGTGCTCTGTGTAAAGTTAACAGGTAATTGAAATAGTACCGCCCTCTACGTTGTATAGGCCGGTTATAAGGACTGTCAGAAACTAGACAAAATCTGAGTTTCTTTGAATTTTCTTGCCCTTTTCGAAGCTTTGCTTTTCGCTTCTCTTTTTGCCTTTTGTGTCCTCCTCGCTCGAGTCAGAAGAGCTAGAAGAACTGTCAGAAGAAGAAGAAGAAGAAGAAGAAGAACTGGGTAGTCCTTCAAATCGTACACGCTTCTTCTGCTTTCTTGCAGATGCAAAAGAAGATTGACAGCCCAAATAACCAGGGTAGTCACTCCCCTTCTACCACCTCCTATAATTCTTGCTCTGTAAACATCCTCAAAGCAAGAGGTTTCTTGATTGCTGGTTTGATGGGTGGTTCTGTGGCTTTTTGCCACCGAGTGTGCGCTTCTGCGATGGATTGTTGAGACAAAAATTTTGCAAACTGAGGATCCTTGAACCTTCGCAAATTTAATCGTCTGCTTTGTGCACTCGTCAACCTACTGTCAACGTTCCATCACTTGAATTTCGTACTGAGTAGGCCAAGGTGGCCCGTACTCTTCCTCTGTTAAATCATCAAAATCTTCTTCGTGACCTCCCACATTAGCAGATGCAGAAGAAGTCGAATAATTCTTGTTGGAATCCATAAAAGTCACGAAAAAGGATTGGATTTCCCAGTAAAAGAGACATCAGTGACGCCCTGATACCACTGTAACAATCTTGGACACCCCAAGTCTAGATTCTACCGCGAAAAAGCACAGATTCACTTTAAAACGGTTCACAAAAGGCGACGGTCCGGCATAGTTCCGTGCCAAGAGGTATTGGCCTCAAAGACTGGCGCCCCTTTCAATATTTCTTTTTATATTAATCTGTGTGCAAAGTACAAGGGAGTCTGCGGGAACTTACACTCAAACTCTGCGTCCAGATGCTCTGAGTAATGAGGGCCCACAGACATATTCTTACAAGGGATGCCCAAAAGCAGAGCCCCAAAATCTCAAACTCAAAAGCATTATGCCCAAAAGCTGGCCACATAATTTGCAGAAAATCGTATGGACTGCCACGTCATCAGCCACATTAGCCTGTCGGCGTTTTTTCCGGGCTACTGCCACGTCAGCGAGGTGTGTGTGTATCCGGGGGCCTGCCACATCACCAGTTTGTGACACCAGCGCCGCGAATAGCTAGGAGAGAGAGTCCATCAACTTAAATCCCCAAATTGTAGACCACCATGATCAGCAAAGAAATCTGGGAAGGATAGAAAGTAGATATAGAATTTGAGTTGAAGAAGGAGCTTCACCCACTATACCCTTTCTCGTAATCACGACAATAAGCTGAAGACACATCTCAACCAATAAGTTCTGCTACACCGAACTTTGGATAGTGCACATTCATAGTACCAATATACCTACCAGATTTCATGAAGTATCAGTTGCAATTAGCACTCCTCCTTCCCACCAATCCAATCAGTCCAGGATCAGACATGACCTCTACCTGCTTTGTCCTACCATGATGACCTTGCTAGATGCTCGCAAGAAGCACACCACCACCTAACTCGCCCAGGAAGGAGGACAAATCCTCCAAGGCGAAAGACGAACTTCTTGTGAGGAACAAGGATTCAGAGAATGATTTGGATTCAATTTCTGACTTTGCGGCAATTGTTTCGGTCACAGTGGCTAAGGTGGTTCCAATCGAGGTGTCCTTCTAATCTTGTTAACGCTTTCCATATACTCCAGCCAAAGAGCATACCTTTATAGTATATACAAAGGTCTACATGCTAAATTTCTATCATAAACTCCGGAGCAACAGGACAGACTCATCCATAACAAAGCCTAGCACTAAGGAAACATAGCAAATAGAAAAAATTATGACAACAAAAGAGTAGTTAATTGGGTTTGTTGCATGATGCAATACCGATGTGCAAGGCTACTAGATGGAAGCATGCTTACTAATGCGACTAACACTAGACTTAAGATTCATGCAAGTAGCATGTATAGAAACAAAAAGAGAAGAAATAAACTATGCAAACCTAATTCTACCTAGCACCAATGCGTGAGTAATTACAAAGGCTTGTCTTTTATCCAATGTAGATCTAAGCGATAAATGCATGCATAAACTTAACTTGTTGTCTCCACGGTGTGTTCTTGTTGTATGTTGATTTAGATAATCAAGATTGCGGACTAATGGAATACTTTGCCCTAACTGTGGGCGCCCTCTTGCCCTTGGTCGGCTTGGCAAATCCTTACTTCTAAATAATGAACAATGGGCCCCTAACACCCTTTCTATAAATTTGGGGTGTTTCAATCTCAGCCATAAATTATAAAAAAGTGATTTAAAAAAAAACCATTGAAAACGTCCACATTGCCTGTCCCACCCATTTGTTCATGTCCTGGGCACCTTCTAGCACTTGCAGAGCTACCAAATAGGTGCCGTATTCTTCCGCGAGATTCGATCTTGATTCAGCTGAAATAAACAAGAATGCTTACATGGCATCTTGAAAGAAGTGCACATGACACATAAGTAGCGTTGGATAAATGTCTCCAATATCAACGTTTTATATATGTCCTTTTTCTGGACATTTCCCATGAACATTTTTGTAAAGTAACATGGAACCCTTCATATCGTAACAAGGAAATGGAAATGGAAATGGCCAAAGAAATTGGATTACCAGGTAGTTTCTAGTGATGTTTTACGCATTACCAGCTAGGCCTAGAATTTGACGGTTGCAATGCCCTTCTAGAGGCATTTGACTCTTCAGCGAAGCATGCACAGTTTCATCCTTTGAAAGAATGGCTAGGTACACTTAGTATGCCCTTCCGCAATGCCCTCTTTGTATATCCACACAAAGAAAAAGGCTAGGTACTCTTATATTTACCACAAAGAAAAAGGCTCAAAAATGTTGCCCTCCAAATGAACATCTAGGGGCAGCCTTCAAATTCGAGGGCTGAATTATGCAGCAATTACTTATATCGAAACAACAACACACAACATTTCCACAAAAGATATCCACGATACAATTTTATCCAAAAAGATTCATAAAGGTTCAAAGGACAGATTAAGCAACTGTAAATAGTCTGGACCTACCTAAGCAAAGTACATGATGTGCTTGTCTATTCTGATGCCACGCTTGAGAAAGTTGGCAGAACAGCACTCGTCGTTATCCAGCCAGCGAGGTTTATTATAGTTGTTGATGTGGATGTGGATCCCTTTAGGATTCATGATAAGGTTGCACCATGCTGGAGGCGACTCAAGCTCAAAGCTGGTTCCCTTGGGGAACTCATCCCACAATGAAGCACCGCGTGGGAGGCCTCTTGAGATGAGCTCGTTGAAAGCATCTGCTAATTGTTCTGTTAAGCACGCCATGATGATCCGTCGCTCCCCAGTCTCGACTGCAGGGCATGGAATGTTGCGCACACGCCATCGCTTCAGCTCCTTCTTCTTCTGAGGCCATGCACGACCCCAGAAACACTGGACTTCATTTGTAAGAGCAATAAAGTTACCAGCCTGGAAGGCATCGCACATTCTGGACAAGCTGTATGCTGGGGTATCCAAGAAATAGTGGAGGTAGAACTGCATGCTGTCGATTATGCCTGTGACTGGTATTCCAGTGTATCTGCTCTTGTCTGGCCCTGGGATGCCCAGCACGGCACGCAACCTATTCTCCATGGCTTCCCTTAAAAGAATTGATGTCAGCAAACCTGCCTGTTCTGAGACTCTCTTTCTCTCTCTCTCTCTCTCTCTCTCTCTCTCTCCAAGGAAGGGAAGAAGGAGAACACAGCGGCCTCGAGATGGAAATTTACCTCGGAGAGTTCTACGAATCACACGATTCCTCGCGTTAATTTTTGGGAAAACTACCAAAATACCCCTCTAATTTGAGGAAATTCCCAAAATACCCCTCTAATTTCAAAAATTCCCAAAATACCCTTGTATCTATTTTTGTTGGAATGTTCAAGATTTTCTAATCTTCATTCGTTTTTGACATTTGAGATCCATTTTTGAGTGCTCAGCATGTAATTTGTCACCAGTTACGATCGCAAAAAAGGCAATTATGTCTAAAACTAATGAAGCAATTCATCTCCAAAGCCTACGTAACCAACTCAAATTGTAGTTTTAGCATCTTGTACGATAGACAATCACTCTTCTTGTGAAGACCTACAAAAAAAATTATTTTTCAAGAAATTTAGTCTCACAACCAGGGGTATTTTGGGAATTTTGGAAAATTTGAAGGGCATTTTGGGAATTTATGACAAAATATCAGGGGCATTTTGGGAATTTTTGAAATTTGAGGGGTATTTTGGGAATTTCCTCAAATAAGAAGGGTATTTTGGTAATTTCCCCTTAATTTTTTGTCATCTAGATTGTTTTTAAAGGCTGTAATTTGTTCCGTCACAATCTAGGGTCGGGGGGCTGACAATCTCTTAGGGAGCATTAAATCATACAATCTTTTCATAGAGCCGCTCGATTTAAGACAACACAGCAAAGGTAATTATCAAATCTACAGCCAATCACACGCAACCAGGTCAGCGCACGGTATCACGTTTTTTTTTTGCATGGAGCCAATAGACTAAAAACAGCTCAGCAAACGTAGCAAACATAATTACGACTTCTGCAAACCAATCATTGGCAGCCAGGTCAGTGCAGGAATGTTGAGTGTCCTCTGCGTTGTCGGGGAGTTCAAGTGCTAGCGGTGAGCCAGGACAGCACTGGGCTACTGGCTGTGGGAAACTGGTGTGAGAAAGATGCACCACACAAGAGAATATGGTACAAAAGACACCTTGGAAACCTTAAATTGATATACTTAATGAAATCAAAATCTGAATACAAACGACTTGACCGTTGCAATAGACCATGTGTGCTCGTTTAATTTGCCGAGATCTTGAGCGGAAGCACGGACACCAAAGCCTTACTCGCTTCAGTTATCTTTGTTGGAATTAGGGTTGCAGAGAAACACACACAGCTTGGAGAAGACGAAGGAAGCTCAAGGCACACAATAGAGAGTGTATTACTTAGTGTGCAATGGAAAGATGGATAGCCGTAGAGTGATGGGCGTATGTACAATGCACGGGGGAAAAAACCTCCTAAAGAGGGAAAAAATGCCCCGGCGGTCCTAATGTGTTTACACACATCACTACCACATGTATATGGTAACAAATCCCCCCTGGAGTGATGCGGTGAACGAGAGCTGGCACATAAGTAAAGGGAAGTGCCATGCCCTAAGGACATGATCAGTGCACAAAGGGGAGTAAGCCCAAAGCTTTGCGGAAAGCTTCAAGCTTCTCACGAGACAATGCCTTTGTGAAAAGATCTGCAAGGTTGTCATGTGTTGGCACATAAGCCAAGTTGATCTCTCCTGCTGAGAGCCTCTCCCTGACATAGTGGTAATGCACCTCAATGTGCTTTGTGCTAGCATGAAAAACTGGGTTCCTCGCAACTGCCAATGCGCTCTGACTGTTAATGCAGATAGTGTTGGCAATGTCCTGTCCAACACCCAAATCAGCCATAAGGCATCTGAGCCATGCACACTCAACCGTAGCTGTGAAGACTGCCTTGTACTCAGCCTCACAACTCGAAGTGGCCACAGTAGGTTGCTTCTTGCTCAACCATGATATACATGAACTACCAAGCATGAAACAAAAACCACTTGTGGACACTCGCGTGTCAAAACAACCAACCCAATCTGAGTCTGAAAAAGCATGTAAGTCTGGCGGCAATGATCCCCCCTTGGGATAAAACAAGCTAAGATGTAAAGTGCCACTAAGGTAGCGGAAAATCCTCTTGACAACCTGCCAATGCTTAGACCCTGGGCTATGCATAAATCTGTTGACTTGTGAGACTGCAAACTGAATATCCGGCCTCGTGTTGCATACATAAATGAGGCAGCCAACAGCAGTTTGGTAAAGAGTGACATAAGCAGGATCGCCAGCATCATGTAGACTCAACTTCAAACCTGTTTCCATGGGAGTGGCAATAGGTTTGCAATCCTCAAGTCCAAACTTACATAGCAATGTCTCTATGTAACTTTTCTGACACAAGGCAATACCACCATCACACTGCTTAAACTGTATACCCAAGTAATGATGCAACAGCCCCAAATCTTTCATCTTGAAAGTAGCCTTAAATTCAGTAATATGTCTTTCATTTGGTCCAGTGATCAACAAATCATCAACATAAAGAACCACAATGAGAAGTACATCACCCTCACGCTTTACATACAATGTGCTTTCTGTTGGACTGTCCTTGTTTAATCAAATGAGTGTCAGCTTTCTCATCCAAAGCATAACAATCTGATGCATAAGATGCATGGCGAGAGCCTGAACGAGTACGACTAGACAAAGGTGCATCCAATTTACTGTCACACAAAGTGTGCACCAGCCATTTTGGCATACCTCTAGCCTACTCATTTTCAGCCCTTTCCTCATCAAGTACATCATGTACATGCATCAGTAATAGGCTGATCTAAAACATTTTCAGAAACCCCCATAGGCTGTACATTTGCCTCATTGGAACTTACATTCGTATTTCCACCACTGAAAAGAGGCAACAAAGTGTCATAAATGTCCTGTGAGCTTACATTACTGTCTCTAGTACATGACAACAAGGGCTGAACAGAATCTTCCACAAACACTACATCCCGTGAAACCAGAATACGTTTTGTTTGCGGATGATACAACCTGTAACCTTTGCTTTCAGCACTATAACCAACAAAAATACATTTGACAGCCTTATCATACAATTTTCTGCGTTGCACTTGTGGCACCAAAGCATATGCCAAACAACTAAAAACACGCATGTGCTCAATAGAAGGCTTTCTATCATGCCATGCTTCATATGGAGTAATAGACTGCAAAGCTTTCGTAGGACACCTGTTAAGTACGTAAGTGGCACACATGATGGCCTCAAGCCAAAATGAATGCGGCAAAGCTTGACTTTTGACCATACATCGTGCCTTTTCCGTCAGTGACATGTTTTTCCTCTCAGCAACACCATTTTGCTAAGGTGTATAAGGCACTGTACATTGGTGTTTTATCCCACGACTAGCCAGAAATGCATTAAATTCATGAGACATATACTCCCCCCCTCGATCGGAACGGAGGGTGCCCATAGTATATTTCGAGACATTTTCAGCCATAGCCAGAAATTGTTTGAAGCACATAAAAACTTCGGACTTCGCTTTAAGCGGAAATACCCGTGCATGCCTGGACTAATCATCAATGAAAGTCACGAAGTACAGGTAATTGCCCAAGGACGGAGTTTGCATGGGCCCACAAACATCACTATGCACAAGCTGCAACCTGCATGTGGCCCTAACTGAACCATCCTTTGGAAACTTAGAACGCTGCATTTTACCCATAATACAACCTTCACAAACATGTTTGACAGGTGCTTCAAGAGGCGGCAAAGAAGCAACCATATCAGATTTCTGCAAACGCAGCAAACTAGCAAAATTCAGATGACCAAAACGTGCATGCCAAAGTTTTGCATCTGAAATAGCCCTTGAATTTGCAACAACATTTGCAAAATTTTGTCCACACTTGTCATACAAAGTGAGCTTATACAGCCCACGGCACAAAAGGCCAGATGCAACAATTTCATCACCAAAACTGAGATCATGAACTGTACATCTGTCATCCACAAATTTGACTACAAGTCCAAGTCTAGCAAGTGCGGATACAGATAAGAGATTCTTCTTGATCCCAGGTACATAAAGTGCATCAACAAGTGTGAAGGAACTGCCATTAGCAGCAGTGAGCACAATCTTTTCAACTCCCTGAACTGGATAAGAGGCGTTGTTGGCACAAGTGATTGAATTCCCATGAGGGACAGACTCGAGAGAGGTAAACAATTCACGATGTGAGGTAATGTGCTTTGTAGCACCACTATCGAAATACCACACATGTGAATCTGCAGCACAACTGACAAGCATGCATCATGGACAACAGGATTGTAAGTGCACTCTGCGCTAAAAGCCCATTCTGCATCAACATCAGCAACACAGTCTCCTTTCACAAAAGACTCAACAATGGCTGCATTTGTAGTGGAACCAGCATTTGCAGTGGAACCACCCTCTTTCTTCTTAGACTCTTTGGCCTTCAACTTAGGACACGACTTGATCAAGTGATCATTGGCTTTACAATAATGGCAACGCATTTTCTTTTTGCCCTTATCACCGGAATTTCCAAACGAATTGCTGCTAGCAGTGCTAGCAGAAGCATTAGAACAGAATTTTTTCCACTCGCAGCAGAACCATAAGAAGTGGCTGCATTGCTGTTACCACCCTTTCTTTGAGAAGCAATAAAAGCCTGTTCAACTGCACGCTGTCTAGTCCTGTTTTTTCTGGAAAGTGACTCTCGCAACAGCAATGTGCATAATGCATCAAACTTGACAACTTCTGGATTTCCTTGGGTCATAAGTCTCCAAGTACTAGCAAAAGTCTGGTAAGAATCTGGTAAGGCATCAAGAACAGTCTGCACAAGGGAACTGTTTGAAATAACTTCACCTGCAGAAATAAGTTGCTCATTGATATCCTTGACACTAGCAAGGAAAGTGTCCATATCATCTTCCTCATGCATAATCTTCGACTCCAGCTCTTTATGCAGCAAAGCAATTTTAGCCTCATTGCGGCTTGCATAAAGACCTGCTAGAATATCCCAAGCCTGTTTTGCAGATTTTGCTGAACGGATGTGAGGAACAATGGTGCGCTTCACAGACAACGCAATCAATGCATGAGCCTGCACATCCTTAACATCCCAACGAGCTTGTTCTGCTGTAGGAAAAACAACTTTAACAGCTGCAATCCTTGCAGCAAGACCTGCAACATCCTCAACATCGCCTACATCCTCAGAACCAGGACATACATCAATGCCTTGCACAATGTTCTAGACACCCTTTGACACAAGAACATGTTGCATCATATAAGCCCACATAGGGTAGTTGTCCCCATCCAACCTGTCCTCAGCAGTAAACATCTTGAACACATTTGTGTTGTTGTTGTCAACCATGGTAAAAGCTGCACCTGATGTGAAAATTGCCCGAAAATAAAAGAAACGGAGCGGGAACAACCTGTGCTATATAGCACAAACCGTAGAAGACTATAAGGCACCTGTTATGCAGAAAACAGCACTGACAAAAATTCTGCACAAAATGACGAAACAGCCTGTACAGTACTGCCTGTAGTGGAAACGGAGGCTGAAATGAGCCCAAATCAAAATTCTGAGTAGACCAAACTCTTTGAGATCTCCCGAAATATTTGTCGACCTGTGAACACTTGCCAAAGCTCACTGAAATCGGAGAAAGTGAGCAGGCGTGTGCTGGAGCAGCTGGCGACTAAGCCCGGGAGGACGTGACCTGCTCTGATACCAATTGTTGGAATTAGGGTTGCAGAGAAATACACACAGCTTGGAGAAGACGAAGGAAGCTCAAGGCACACAATAGAGAGCGTATTACTTAGTGTGCAATGGAAAGATGGATAGCCCTAGAGTGATGGGTGTATATACAATGCACGGGGGAAAAAACCTCCTAAAGAGGGAAAAAATGCCCCGGCGGTCCTAATGTGTTCACACACATCACTACCACATGTATATGGTAACAATCTTCCCTTGCTCTTCCCAACCACTTTCACGAGCACCGACTTCACCTTCACTTGATTCGGTTTCTTTAAACTCAAACGAACCTCTGAAAATCGCTAAAAATCTGCTTCTCCATCGACATAGCTCTCAAATCCAAATAACTTCGTCAGGTATGTTTATCTCCTTTTGATTTTAGCGCCATGCCACTCAAACTATTACTGGTAGGATGCTATTCAGTAGAAGTTGTGGCTTCGGTTAAGTCCTTCATAAGCTTCCTTACCTTCACCAACGTCCTCTTGGTTGAAAACGGCTCTTAAACAAGATGTCCTGCAACTCAGACCCTTGACGACAATGATACCCTTCCTCTTCCGCTCGGGGACTTGTTCCCCTTGGCGGCGGCTCCTCCTTGATTTTCCTGGTTGTCGACGGCCTCCTGCAGATGCCACTTGCTTTATCTCCTCTCAGAGCCTCTTTAGCTCTTCTTTGCCTTCTGCGGCCCTTACTGGCTTCTCGCTATCTACTTGATGATGAACCTGTCGTTGACACTGCTCTTTTTAAACGGCCAGCTCACCTTATACAAATTAAATAGCTTTGCTTTTCTCTATTATTAACAACATGTAGCCGTTCACATTGGGCCCTCATGTCGCAAACTCGGGTGCTTCATTCGAATGCCGGTTTAACCTCTCGGACATAAACTGAGGTATTTGCATCAAAGAAAGACCCTCCTTTCCCATCCGACTTCCGTGTCACAAGTAACACATACCACAATCAATGTACTCCAAGTGACGACCTTCCAAAGAGAACGCCCATCAAGAAACTTTTTTTTAAGCTTCGTGAGAATAAGTATCAGCTAAAGCATTGCCGAGTCCCGCAGTGCTAAACCTAGAACACCTTTGCCATTGCCATGAAGATTATGATTTTTCAATCCATGTGCTTTAAGAGATTGCAATCCAAACGAGAAGCTCCTCAAGGACTTACGATGCTCATACGTGAACTACATTTGGTATATATATATTGATAGGCATTGCCAAGCACCAAAAATTGCATACATATCTACCAAATAATCCCAAGCAATATACTCCAAATAGATCTATCTCGACATTAAGTCCTCAAAACCTGAACTGTACTTGAATTATTTATCTGCAATCATCGATACTACAAAAAGTGACAGCTCTTTTGTAACAAAACGTAAAAATCCTTCTCTTTTTATGTTTTTCTCCCAATAAACACGGGGCATCACAACAACGCGATCTTTGCAGTCTTCGACAGTCGACCCCCCTCCCGTGGACCTGTGACGGCCGGGAATGGCCCTTGAGTGGCATTCCTTGTAAAACCTGGTCCTAGCACTGGCTCCCAGCCTCCGCAGGTTGCCAGTTGGTTGCAAGTTTTACAGGGAGAGGCCCACTCAGGGGCCATTCCCTACACCTTCAAGTTCGACCAAAAATTCCCAAAATGCGTCCTCAAAGAGTTGGTCTAACGGTAAGGCATTGGCCTCTCAACCTACGGGTTGAGGGTTCAAATCCCCCGTTGGGTCATCTCTAGAGGGACACCTTGTGCCCCCTTGGTGTTCATGTTGCTAGGGCTCTTGCCCTTGGACACTCGAGTGCATCCTCCTACTCGAGTGGGTCAACCCAAGGAGGAGGTTCCTAGCTGGTTGCTACAAGTTCTCTACGTCGTTCCCAGCACGTGGTGCATCAATTAGGCGGCCATGGTGATGCCTACGCGTGCCTCTTGCCCGATGGTATGCGGCCCTTGCTCGACCATGTTTCATGGCTAATATTTGGAAGGGATAAGCACCTCCCTTGCGGGCCATCTAGTGTGTTGGAAAAGAAAAATGCCCTTCAATTTCTCCAAAATACAACACATAGCCTCCACCTTGCTCAAGTTGTTGGTCATTTTGCAAATTATCAAGAAAAATAACCGGCCGCATGCCATCAGGCAAGAGCATCAAGGTGGTTTTCACACATGGCTATAGAATTGGCCAATGCACTCACACATGGCCTCCACCTTGCTCAAGCTATTGGTCATTTTGCACCAATCCCGTGGAACACTTGTCATGCCTTTGAAATACCATCACACTTGGCATGCATGTCTACTAGGGATTTGCCCAACATAATGGTTTTTCATAGCAAGACATGCCTTGAAAAATTGTCATGGATTTATTTCTCCTTGTTAGCTACTCTGATTGTAGCGCTCTCAAGATGTATATGAAGGTCACTACATTTAAAAGAAGGTGCTCTCTCTACATCTATTTAAAGCATTGAAGTGCTTGTTTTCCCTAACCTTCTTGTGCATATCCAACAATCAAGGCATTCAAACGAACAACCTCGTGCAACATCAGCCTTTAAAGCACTTGTCTCACCTTTGAAAGAGCGCCACACTTTGTGTGAGGTCCCTGCCCCTTGTCGAGAGGAGCGGAGTACCTTTGATAGGTCTCCAATCTTGATAAGGAAAAACCAACGGACATTGCCTTAGCTACTACGTAGCCACGGGCATGACCCGTTAGTGAAGGATTGGTCCTATCTCGCTATGGCGGAGCGTGACCACCATAACCCTATCTAAAAACTATCTATAATCAATTATACCTAAAAGTATAAATCTTAGAGTGACCAACCTGTGCGCTTTTTTCTCCATGTTTCAGAAGCACAGCCGCCAAGGTTTGTCTCTTTTAAGATTTATGACTAAAAAAAAATTCTAGCATTGGAAAGTTACCCGACTCATCGGGTCCACCCGTCCATAGAATGATACCATCGGGATATCATTCTCCCACTTTTCACACCACACTCACCCTTCTTTTGTTATCTAATTACTACCACACTGTTTAAACATACATGTTCCTTTACTTTATTTATGATACTGGTTCGTTAAAACAGCTCTTCAAACAGTATTACAAACAATTGTCAAACAAGAAGTCGTCCAATTTTAAACCAATAACCCTTGGATTAGGTTCACTCAAGAATCTCTACTAACGCTATTATGTCCGATCGGTATATACATTATTTATAAAAACCCTTGTCCTCATGAGCGTCCCATACCGCTCGACAAGTATTCGTTGTGCTAATCTGGACGTACTCCCGTCACAGCAACAACGGTGCCAATCTGGGCGTCATCCTCACGCCACGGAAAAACAAAACCGTAGTATCCAGCTGGGCTAATTTGGGTGTACTTCCACCACAGCATTAGCGGTGCCATCCTGGGCGTCATCTAACGCCTCGACAACTGCCACATAATACCAGTTCTAATAAGTAGAGAGACTTGAGAGAAACCATACCGAAGGTTTTGGACAAGCATTCTTTCCTATAGCAACCAGTTTAACCAGACAATCTTTCCTACTTGTCAAACATATGACGAGTTTCTTGGGGTTAAGCCCCGTGGTTTCGGTCCGTGTTTTCTTTTCATAAGGTAAATAATATATTCCTATGGTCTCGCATATGCAATGATGCATAACTTGAAACTGCAATACTAACCTGTACCATAGCTCCGATTGGTCCGATTGGTGGAGACATAGCATTTTCCGCAGGGATTCCACCGTTACTTGTACCAGCTTCATGATCATTAGCGCCTTGGGTTCGAGCACGCTTTGGAGCCATTTTTTTTGTACTACACTTATGTTATACACTTAGAACTTTAAATTGGTCAATTTCCCTAGTAATCTCCTTGTTTTCAAAGAGAGTCTATAATTTGAACCCTCGCCAACTCGGATTCACACTTATTGTTGTTGTTCTACATCTAATTTCTATACATCAAATATTTGCTAATCTTAATTAATAAAAAATTAAGTGTGTAAATTACGAGTGAAAGTTTAGGAATGCATTACTTTTATGCATGACATTTCTAATCCAATTCTAACTTCAATTCTATACTTCAACTAAATCAATTTTTAGTATTATTCAAAATTCTATTTACCCTAATTGACAATAACATTGGTGAATGAGAATTTCATCATGTATAATAAGAATATGATGAGTTCTCTTATGTATTAACTTTCAATTAACAATATATAAGTTAATAGTGAAGATGTACTAACTAGAGAGAGTAGGTATACTTAGAGAGATTAGAGTAAGAGAAAACATACACACACATCTTTTCTAAAGTTAATTGAATCTTACTATCCTTTAGAAAGATCAGAGTAAAAGAGAACACACACACATACTTTTCTAAAGCTAATTGAATCTTACCAATCTATTAGAGAGATTAGAGTAAAAGATAACACACACACACACACACACACACACACATATCCTTCTTAAAGCTAATTGAATCTTACTAATCTATTAGAGAGATTAGAGTAAAAGATAACACACACACACACACACACACACACACACACACACACATATCCTTCTTAAAGCTAATTGAATCTTACTAATCCATTAGAGATTAGAGTAATAGATAGCACACACACACATATCTAATTGAATCTTACTAATCTATTAGAGAGATTAGAGTAGGAGATAGCACACATACACACATATCCTTCTTAAAACTAATTGAATGCTCAATTAATACACACCCTATTAGTCCACTAGAGTTTTTGCTCTCTTAGTGGTTTGTGGACGCCTTCTCTCTAAGAGAAGTGGCAGCACTTCGTGAGCGCTATAGAGGCAATCTCTATGTCTAAAGTGTGAGCATGGATGCTCTATTTATAGCAGAAAAGAAAACGTCCAACTTTTTTTTTCCAAAAAAAAAAATATTATTTTTTATTTTTTAAAATATTATATATATATATATATATATATATATATATATATATATATAATTTTATTTTTATTTTTTTCCCCAAAAATCATACCCGCGTTTTTGGTACCCTTGTGGTACCCATGAGCTTGACCACTTTGTCATTATCATCAAAAGATAAGGCCACATAGGCCCCCCCCTCATTAAGATTAGTCAAGAGTAGCCTCTTCTTTTTCATGTGACAGTGTGTCCCACTTTGTCCCCTCCTATGTGATCCATGTGCCTTCATTTGTCATCCTTGTGTATTTTTTTGTCTTTATAATTATTTTATTTATTTCTTTAATGATAATTTACTTTACATTTTTAAGTTAAACTTTAATACAGTCTTATATTAACTTTACAGTAGTAAAAGAAAATTCTACAATCAGTAAATAAGTCTTGCAATAAATTAGTTAGTGATTCATATAGCTAAACATGTCAGAATTTTGTAACGTAAATTTTAATTTTTAGGTTTTCTCAACCTACGATGCATAATTTGAACTCGAATATCTTAAATAAGGAGTGATGGTTCAAAAAAATACAAATGCGCAATAGAACTTGTGTGCAATTTGAAAGTAGAGACCTTACACTTTGGCACCTTTAAAAGAGCACAACACTTTGGCATACATGTCCACTAGCTAGAAACAAATTTGTTCTACATCAAATATGCATTGACATCTCATCACATATTTGTTTCCCCTTATTAGTTGATGTGAGGTGGCATATGCTTTCAAAATGCATGACATGTCACTGCATCTGGAAGGATGACCTCACGCTACATCTCTTCAAAGCAGTTAAGTGCTTGGAGCACTTGTTGCAGCTTTGAAATAGCCCCACACTTGGCATACATGTTCACTACAACGTTGCCCAACACAATGTGGTTTTGCACCAAACCCCGTGGTTGTGAATCTCGTCATGGATTTTCTTCCCCTTGTTAGCTGCTCCAATTTGGCATATACTTTTAAGATACATGCATATCTTGCAAACAATGCACTCCAAGAAACAACATGCCAAGAAGGCAGCCCTTGGAGAAATTGTCACACCTTTGAGATAACATCGCACTTGGCATACATGTCCACCAAGGAATTTCCTAACAAAATGTTGTTTCACATCAACCCGTGCCTTGCAATCTTGTCAAGAATCTGTTTCGCATTGCAAATGCTTGCTCAATGTGAGCTTCATGTGCATATCTTGCAAACAATGCACTCCAAGAAACAACATGCCAAGAACGCAACCCTTGGAGAATTGTCACACCTTTGAGATAACATCGCACTTGGCGTACATGTCCACTAGGGAATTTCCTAACAAAATGTTGTTTCATATCAACCCGTGCCTTGCAATCTTGTCATGAATCTGTTTTGCACTGTTAGCTACGCTGATCATGGCACATGCTTTCAAGATTACGCTGCATCTCTTTAAAGCAATCAAATGCTAGATCGAAGTGACCTTCTTGTGCATTTCTTGCAATCATTGCACTCCAAGAGACAACATGCCAAGAAGGGTGCTTGTGGAGCACTTGTCACGCCTTTGAAATAGCATTGCACTTGCATACATGTCCAACAAGGCATTGCCCAATGTGATGTTGTTCTATAGCAAATGTTGCCTGGCAATCTTCCATATCCTGGGATCAATGCACTCCAAGAGACAACATGTTGAGAAGGCAGCCTTTGGAGCACTTGTTGATCCTTTGAATGACCATTGCACTTGGCCTACATGTCCACTAGAGCATTGCCCAACACAATCTTGTTCTTCAACAACCCCCCCTTGCAATGTCATCTTGGATTTGTTTCCCCTTGTTAGTTTTTCCCTTCGTAGATTCTTTCAAGAAGATGCACACATAGGTCATTGCAACCAACACACTCTAAGAGACGAGTTGGTTGGCCAGGAGATGTGGCTAGACATAGAAACAAAAGTAGGTGAAGAAGCTGGGTGCTAGGCTAGAGGAAATTGTCTCGCTTCTATATTGAGCCCATGGCCATGGTAGAGACTTCAAATTGTCTTGCCACTATGAGCACACCACATCATCGCCATTATAGTTTTTCTAAACTTCAACAATTTGTGTTGTTGCTGCATGCATTCCTGTAACTTCGCTCTTTCCTCTCATTCTTCGTCCTTCCTCCTCCTAGCCCTCCACTCCTCCCATCGTTTCGTTCTCCACCCTCTCTTGCCATTTCAAGGTTTTGGAGTAGTGTTGGATAGGATTTTTCAAAGACAAAACTTGGGCGTGCTATATCAAGCAGGGAGCCTTTTGGACTCAAAACCCATGTTTGTAAGCATAATTTTGAGCAATGAGATGTGCCGTGAAGCGTTCAAAGGAAGATTGGAAAACTTCCTCATTGGCATGCTAAAAAATGAGGCCATCCAAGTGGAACAGCTAGGAATTAGCCTGAAGATGGTGTCAGTCGCAGTGTTGTTCACCACCACGACTGTTCCCCTAACGTCTCGATCACGTCTGACCCATGTGGTGCTTCCAAAGGAGGACAAGAATTTAGTTGTTGAAGAGACATTGTTCTTTGGCCTTTAAAAATTTCCAAAAGGGCCTAATTTGATGGTGTGGCCCTGACTGAAAAAGGCAACCTCATAGGCCTCCTAAACGTATCACCGAGATGAGAAATGTTGCTAGTTTAGGGGTGGTTGAACCACCATCATAAGGGCCTCTCGCCTTCAAAATTGCAGATTGCCTGTTCACTCCCAACTTTTTGAATTAAAGACAATGCATGCATGGAAAAGCAATTGGCTGCCAGCCTATTCATACTGGTTGCAAACACTGAAAATGAGTGGTATAGGGTTGCGATGTTGATTTTAGAGGGCCTTCCAATTCGACAGGTGAGCCATCAAAAAAGCAGTTTTTGTATGGCATATGGAAAGGCATTCTTATTACATCCACTTGAGTCAATGCTAAAACTCAAGTGTAAGAGTAGATATTTCTACTTGAATAATGTTATTTTCCCTGGTCAACAACCTTATGTTTTCAAGATGTCTACAATGGGCCTTGGAAGTGGGGGTGGACCTGGCTAACCATATGTGTCTTGGAGGAAACATGCATCATATGTGGGTGCATTTTGAGCATGTGCATTGAGTGGAAGGATGGCTGACCCATGTTTGCGATCCTTACATTTGAGAGCTTTTAACTTTGCCTATGTGTGAGTTTACATTGGAGAATAGACATGCTTAGATCAAGTTTTGGAACATGCTTAACACGATAGTCATAGACTTGGTAGGTACTCGAGTGGCCTCATAGACTTGCTGAAAGTTTGTTAGTTCTAACCTTTTTTGGTATTTTTGGTGCATTTATAATTAACTGCTTTATATGTACTTGCACGACTTGGGGTTTTTTTAGGACCTCAACATGTAAGGTGGTTTGAGATTTTGAAGCCTCCATTGCTTTGTGGTAATTTTAGATGTACAACCCTTTTGTGTTGAGGTGTTGGTCGAATCCAACATGCCATGATTATTTTCTTCAATATAACTTGCACTTGCATCAATTGCTCAAAGGTGTTGCTCATATTTGCTCGAAAATGGCTTCACTCAATTTTCTTTGCTCGTTGATTGGAAAGCCTCAACAAAAGCAGATAGTAGTGGTTCAATGTTAAGAAATGGGATAAGAGTCAGATTTGGCACTTCCATTCCAGAGGAGGCAGCAAAGAAAATCAATTTGGCTCTTAGTTTGAAGGCCAAGGTGATTGAAGATAAACGTTTCTTAGACAATGTACATGAAGTCTTCAAAGTGGAGTCACATGCAGGAGACAAACATGTGGGGGTGTATGAGGTGCACATCAATGATGAGCTCTACTGCACATGCCCTGATTTCATCAACAGGGAATCCAAGCAAAAACTTTATTTGGCTTTCAAGGACTCGTACTTCATTTTGTTGAGAGTGCTTGGATTTAGCCAAATTAATATGTTCATACATCAAGCAATGGTAGCCAAGGTGTATGTCGGCAATGCTCTTAGTTGTGAACACGTAAGATGGATGTCTAAGCAAGGCTGATGTCTACAATGTTATTAGCACATATCCAAATTTAGAAAGCCCAATGATGGGATAATTTTGTCACTCATGTTTTTTCTATGTATTGACTCTATCGAAGCTGGTTTAGATTATTTTAGTTTAAAAATATTGGAAATAGGGTTGCAGGGAAACACACACAACTTGGAGAAGACGAAGCATCTCAAGGCACACAACAAAGAGAGTATTTCTTAATGCACAAATGAAAGATAAGATAGCCTAGAGTGATGGACGTATATACAATGCACGTGGTAGAAAACCTCCTAGTGAGGGAAAAAATGCCCCGACGTTCCTAAGTGTGTTCACACACACATTACTACCACATATGTATGATACAAATTCCCCCTAGGAGTGATGGGGTGAACGAGAGCTAGCACATAGAGTTTAGGGAGGTGACATGCCTAAGAACATGATCAGTCCACAAAGGAGAGTAAGCCCAAAGCTTTGCAAAAAGATTTGAACTTCTCATGAGACAATGCCTTTGCGAAAAGATCTGCAAGGTTATCCTATGTTGGCACATAAGACAAGTTGATCTCTCCTGCCAAGAGTCTCTCTCTGACATAGTGGTAATGTACCTCAATGTGCTTTGTGCGAGCATGGAAAACTGTGTTCCTCGCACTCTGACTGTCAATGTAGATGATGTTGGCAGTGTCCTGGTTAACACCCAAATGAGACCCAAATTAGCCACAAGGTGTATGAGCCATACACACTCAATCGTAGCTGTGAAGACTGCCATGTACTTAGCCTCAAAACTAGAAGTGGCCACAGTAGGTTGCTTCTTGCTTAACCATGATATGCATGAACTGTCGAGCATTAAACAAAAACCACTCGTGGACACTCTTGTGTCATAACAACCAGGCCAATCTGAGTCCCAAAAAACATGTAAGTCTAGCAACAATGACCCCCCCTTGGAATAAAACAACCCAAGATGTAAAGTGCTACTCAAGTAGTGAAAGATTCTCTTGGTAGTGTGCCAATGCTTAGACCCTTGACTATGCACAAATCTACTGACCAGTGAGACAAAAAACTAAATATCCGGCCTTGTATTGCATACATAAATAAGGCATCCAACCGCAATTTGGTAAAGAGTGACATCAGCAAGATCACCAACATCATTAAGACTCAACTTCAAACTCGTTTCCATGGGACTGGCAATAGGCTTGGAGTCCTCAAGTCCAAACTTACATAGCAATGTCTCTATGTAACATGTCTGACACAAGGCAATGCCAGCATCACACTACTTAAATTGTATGCCCAAGTTGTTACCATACATATGTGGTAGTGATGCGTGTGAAGCCACTTAGGACCGTCAAGGCATTTTTTCCCACACTAGGAGGTTTTTCCCTCCGTGCATTGTATACACGCCCATCACTCTAGGGCTAACTCATCTTTCCATTGCACACTAAGTAATACTACTCTCTGTCATGTGCCTTGAGCTTCTTCATCTTCTCCAAGTTGTGTGGGTTTCCTTGCGACCCTATTTTCAACAATTCGTATCAGAGTAGGTTGCGTACTCTCAGGCATAGTCGCCACCATTGTCAACACACACCTGCTCACTTTTTTCGATTTGGGTGAGCTTTGGGAAGCATTAAAGGTCAACGAGCATAGTCTCCTCAAAATTTTCTATTCAGACTCACTTCGGTCTCCGTTCCACTACAGGTAGTGTTGCGCAAAAGCAAATTTTGTCCTTTTGTGCATAATTTTTGTCAATTCCATTTTGTGCATAACAGGTCCTTACAATCTTCTTTGGGTTGTGCTACATAGCATGTGTTAGTCCCGCTTTCCCCCCCCTCTTTTTGGCAGTTTTCACATTAGGTGCAGGCATTCACCATGGCTGACAACAACATAGATGTGTTTAAGATGTTTGTTGTTGAGGATAAATTGGACGGTGACAATTACCCAATGTGGGCTTACATGATGCAACATGTCCTTGTTTCAAAGTGCGTTTAGAATGTTGTGCAGGGCATTGATGTATGTCCTGGTTCTGTGGATACAGGCGATGTTGGGGATGTTGTAGGTTTTGGTGGCAGGATTGCTGCTGCTAGAGCTATTTTGCCTACAGCTGAGCAGGATCGTTGGGATGTTAGAGATGCGTAGGCTCATGCATTGATTGCAATATCCACGAAGTGCACTATTACTCCTCACGTTGGTTCAACTAAATCTGCAAAACATGCTTGGAATATCTTAGTTGGTCTTTATTCAACAAGTCACAATGAGGCAAGAATTGCATTGTTGTGTAAAGAGCTGGAGTCGAAGATTATGCATGCGGAAGATGAAATGGACACTTTCTTATTGGTATCAAGGATATCAATGAGCAATTTATTTTTGCAGGCGAAATCATTTCTAACAGTTCCCTTGTGCATACCGTTTTTGATGCTTTCCAGATTCTTACCTTAAAACTTGGAGGCTTGTCCCGAAGTTGTGGAGTTTGATGCATTATGCACATTGCTATTGCAAGAGTGGCTAAACAACATGCAGTTTCACAGGCCTTTATTGCTACTAAAAAAAAAAGTGGTAACAACAATGTAGCCACTTTTCATGGTTCTTCCGTGAGTGGTAAATCTCCTGTTCCTAATGCTTCTACTAACAACACTTTGTCTGGGAATTCTGGTGCAAAATGCGAGAAAAGGATGCATTGCCATTATTGTAAAGCTAAATGATCACTTGATCAGTGTTCTAAATTGAAGGCACCATTACTCTTTTCTCCTGAGCAAAGTAGACCCCCTTCGAATACAACTAGAGGTCGTCTCTATATTCTTCCTTTTCAGTAGTCAGGGCCCCTCTCGGCAGCAAGAGCTTCACTCGCTCTCTCTCTCTCTCTCTCTCTCTCTCTCATTCTCTCATACACATGGTACATCGCCATCCTCCTCATGCTCGGCCCTCTCTTGTCATCCCAAGTGCTCAGTTCTCAGCCAAGCAAGGCGATTCTCTCTCGCACTCAGCTCTCCTGATCTTGCCCCATCATGCTCGGCATTCTCCTTCTCCACCTTCATGGCGAATCTCTCTCCCTCTCAGCTCTCCTCATCTTGGCCCCTCTCTGTTTGCTTACTCTCGGCGGTACTCTCATGGCCTGCATCCTTCGGCATGGCAATCAGAGCGACTCCCTCTCTGCTCAATGCCTACTCGCTCCCTCTATCTCCTGGCTCGTGCTCCTTATGCACAGGGAAGTGTGCACCGGCTCCCTCTCCCTAGCTCATTGCTCGCTTCGTCCCTCTGCATGCTCATATAGGGCAGGTCGTCTCCCATGCACGCCTCTTCAAAATTCCGTTCACACACACAATATGGAATTGACCTCTCTCTTAGCACCCTCATACATACGCACACCTATAATGCATGGGAGCTAGGGAAGGTATTGTCCTCTTGTCACTCTAGTGAACATACCAACATACACACGAAAGGGAGGTGCCTCCTCACAACGACCGTTACTTCATTTGTCACAACCAATCATCATCCACAAGCGTCATTTCAAAAGAAACTTTATCTTTTAGAGTTGTTTGCAACCTTCATGGGAACTTCTGCACCACCGTGAAACATAGAAGGCTCGTACGATCACATCAATGTCATCAACTTGAGGATCTCCAAGTTCTCTTCTCTTTAAGCATAATTCCATAATAGGTGCGGCGTCTTCATTGCCTATCAAAAATAGCTCCTCAAAGTAGACCACGTGAGATCATTATAATGATAATTCTTATTAAAATGGCATTTCAAGCTTGATTAAAGTTCACAAGCTCTTATGTAGATGTTCTCTTCTCTTGCTCAAAACCCCCATGCTCTCGACCAAAAAAAAATTCCAACAATACATGTACAGTTCGTGATCTTAGTTTTGGTGATAAAACTGTTGCATTTGGCATTTTATGTCGTGGATTGTAGAAGCTCACTTTGTATGACAAGCGTGGGAAGAATTTTGTGAATGCAAATGTGGATTCAAAGGTCGTTTCAGATGCAAGACTTTGACATGCATGTTTTGGGGATTTGAATTTTTTCAATTTGCTACGTTTGCAAAAAATTGATATGGTTGCTTCTTTGCTGCCTCTTGAATCACTTATGAAGCATGTTTGTGAAGGATATATATTGGGTAAGTTGAAGCGTTCAAAGTTTCCAAAGGATGGTTCAATTAGGGCTACATGCAGATTGCAGCTTGTGCATAGTGATGTTTGTGGGCCTATGCAAACTTCATCCTTGAACAACTACCTTTACTTTGTGACTTTCATTGATGGTTACTCCAGGCATGCATGGGTGTATCTGCTTAAAGAAAAATCCGAAGTGGCTTCAAGTAATTTCTGGCTATGGCTGAAAAAGTTTGTAAATGTATTATGGGCATCCACCATTCCGATTGAGGAGGGGACACTACAAGAGGCTCTTCATATTAGCGACGCTCACACAGCGACGCTCAAAAAAAAATTTCCCGGCGTCGCTATGAGCGTCGCTATAAGCGTCGCAAATTTCTTTGTAAATTTGCGATGCTCATAGCGACGCCGGCTGGGGTAAAAAAATAACCGAGCGCGCCCAAAAACTCAGATCTCAGATCTGAGTTTTTCGGCGCCCTCAAGCAAGGAGCAGGTAACGCTCTCCTTCACTCTCTCTCTCTCTCTCTCTCTCTCTCTTTCTTCTCCACACACACACACACACACACACACACACACACACACACGAGGAGAGGAAGGAGAGCCAGGTATGCTCCTTCCCTCTCCTCATTCTCATGTTCCCTTCCCCTCTTTCTCTCTCCCTCTCTCTCTCTCTCACACACACACACATACACACACACACATAGTGTTTTTGAGAGAGAGAGAGAAAGAGAGAGAGAGAGAGAGAGAGTACAAACAAAAACAAAAACGCACACACACATACATAAACAAAGAATGCACACACACATTGAGAGAGAAAAAGAGAGAGAGAGCATGCATAAACAAAAAACGCACGCATTGAGAGAGGAAAAGAGAGAGAGAACATGCATAAACAAAAAACGCACACATTGAGAGAGGAAAAGAGAGAGAAAACATGCATACGATCCAAAAAAACGTAGAGAGAGAAAGAGAGAGAAACTAATTTAACGTCGTAGGAAACTAATTAAAATTAAAAGACCTAGAGATCTAGCCGACGAGGAGTTGAACTGAAGACCTATTATTCAAGAGGGAAATGGCATAATCAATCTATCATACTTGGCATGGGTGATAGAAAGGTTATACCATTTATCTCTTTTTATTGGCACACACATCCACACACGTGCACACACACAAGAAGAAGAGAGTTATAACGTCGTAGGAAACTATCTTAAAAGACGTTAAAGATTAGGTTATATGTAGACTTACATTAAATTAGATTTAGGTTTATTTTTAACTAGATTTACGTTTATTTAAGCTAGATTTAGATTTAAGTTATATTAGATTAGATTTAGGTCTCCATAGACTACGATGCCTGCATGAAGCGGGTGAAGAAAGCCCTCAATAGAATATAGGGTATTGCTGCCTTCACTCATGGTGGGCTCCGTCGATCCAAAAGTACTGGTGAAATGTCTTCAGAAGATAGGGAAGAAGGTGGATCTTCAGGGCGGCAAGAGTCACTACATCCCCGACACAATGACCATCTAGACAACCTCTAGTCATTAGACTTACGTTAAATTAGATTTAGCTTTATTTTTAGTTAGATTTACGTTTATTTAGATTTACGCTTATTTACGTTAGATCGAGTCCACGCAAGAATTACTTACGGTTTAGGGTTTAGAGTTAGACGAACAGTGAAAAGATCTACTGTGAAAAGATGTTAAGATGAAGTGAAGTGCTACAGCTAGAGAAGAGGCAAAGGGATTTTGTCCACTACATGCAGTATCATGTAGACGTGGGTGTGTAGATTTCTTGTACCCACAAATATAGGTATTGACCAATAAAGACGAGATTATAACCCGGTGGTTCTGATCTCCGTGCACCTCTAGACCGAGGTGTGCGGGGATTGGACATGACTAGAGAATGTGAGGTAAAGAGAGAGAGAGAGAGAGAGAGAGAGAGAGAGAGAGAGAGAGAGAGAGAGAGAGAGAGAGAGAGAGAGATAAGACGAAGAATGCCAATAGAATATTAAATTTGTTGTCCAGGTTATAAGTTTTTTATCCTCATTATGGATAGCGATGAGGATGTGGGACCGTCCAACCGAAACACCTATCTCTCAACGAGGGTCTTATGTCCTTATAATCAATGCAAGCATGCTGTGCGACGGACAAGACGTGTTTCTTTGCAGCACGTTCGCGAATTTGGCGAGTTCGATCCATCTATTATAGATCGAGTTGTTGCCAATTATAACTCGTCGGACTCTGACGCTGGCCAACAAGCAGCAATCTTGCAACCCAATAGACGTGTTCGCAGGCGCTTTGGTCAAGCAACATATGTGAGGCCACAAGATGTAGCCTCTGACAGCTCGGGGGATGATCATGCAGAGCACATTCCCAACGAGGCAATGTTTGAGCCCGAGATTGATGAAATGATCGAGACGATCATGGATTCAGAAAGGCTTATCTATGATGATATGAAAAGTGAAGCCGATACGTCATTGTATAATGGAGCACGTATGTCTAGATTGAAAGCACTCCTGGTTCTTCTCAACATGCAGGCAAAGTTTGGATGGAGTGACACTAGCGTCACAACGCTTTTCAGGTGATCTATTACAGTTAGTTTACTTTAATAGAACTCTAAATGTATAATGATCTGATAGATTTTTACACGACTGTATCATATTTTTATGTTGTGTAGATTGTTGAAAGAGCACATACTACCAGCTGACAATGTGATGCCAGATTCCCGAGATGAAGCAAGAAAGATTTTGCGAAACTTGGGGATGGATTACAATTCTATCCACGCTTGTCCTAATGACTGCATTCTTTTCAGAGGGGAATACACAGACATGGAGAAGTGTCCGAAATGTGATTCCGAAAGATATCGAGTAGATCTCCACGGGACAAAAATTCCACAAAAGGTTTTGCGACATTTTCCTTTGCTTCCTCGCATCAAGCATTTCTTCGAATGTAAGTCCATGGCCGCCCTAGCATCATGGCATGAGGAGAATAAATCTTCGGATGGTGTGCTACGAATTCCTGCAGATTGCGCAGCCTGGAAACATATAGATGGAACATGGTCGGATTTTGCCAGGGAAGCTCGAAATTTGCGCTTAGGCCTGGCTATGGATGGCGTAAATCCATTTGGTCAAAGATCAACATCTTACAGTGTATGGCCCGTTGTCATCGTCAACTACAACATTCCCCCGTGGTTGACTACGAAGAAGGGGCACCTATGGCTAAGCTTGATTGTGCCAGGGCGATATAAAGTGGGGAATATGGATGTGTATCTTCGTCCACTATTGGAAGAGCTACAACAATTGTGGATTGGCATAGAGGTGGTGGATATGAGCCGACACACAGGACGACGGAATGCTTTGATCAGAGGCATTCTAATGTGGACCATGCATGACTATCCCGGGCTAACAGAATGCTCAGGTGATCTATTGACACTCCTCACTCAGACACTGTAAATATTGTTTTTTCCCATAGTTGATCTATTATCATGTGTATACATGCAGGGCTTCAAACAAGCGGATATAGAGCATGTGTCACATGTGGACCTAGACTGAATGCACGTAGGGCACCCTCACTGAAGAAGCAAATCTACGAAGGTCATCAAACGTATCTTCCAGAGAATCATGTGTTATGCGACGGCTTTTTGGGAAGAGAGCCACCAAGGATGTCTGCACAAGCATGGTTAGAGCAGAAGGAGATGTGCGATGACGGATTGCCTCCAGGGATGAAGAGACTATCTCTATGGTACGAGTTACCATACTGGCCCCGACTCATGATCAATCACTTGCTCGATCCAATGCACATATTCAAGAATGTGGGTAATCTACTATGGGACCATTTGACCGGCAAGAAAGATACTTTGGGAGCCAGAGTTGATTTTAGAAATGTGGATCGTATGGAGCAATATTGGCCGCAAACAGCGTCTGATGGATCGATAAAACTCCCTAAAGCACCATGGATTTTCACAGGAGCCCAAGAACGCAAAGTAAAAGAGGCCATTCGATCTTTGCGGACCCCCACTGGCGTAATGCACTCGCTCCGAACGTGTTTTACTAAAGAAGGAAAGCTTACCGGTTTGAAGTCACACGATTGGCATAAAATGTGTCAGGTACGTTCATAGTGGACTTTAATATCATTGCATAAAATGTGAACTTTAATATCATTGCTGCACATACTTTACAGTTTATTTTACCGGTTGCCATTGAGGGATGTTTGTCTCTCGACATCCGTAACACAATCTACAAACTTGCAAAGCTGGTGCAATGGATCTCACAAAAGGAGATCAACGTAGACTCCATACCATTCGCCAAACTAAATGCTGCGGAGCTTGTGTGCATGTTTGAGAAACATTTTCCTACTACAATGCTAACCATTCAGGTGCATCTTCTTGTTCACATAGTTGATGAGGTGGAAATAGCTGGCACAGTTCATTCCAGATGGATGTTCTTCTTAGAGCGTTTCATGAAAACGCTTAAGGGATATGTGCGTCAAAAGGCACGTCCGAGGGTACATGGCAGAAGGTTGGTTGGTATCAGAGTCCCTAGTGTACATTGGAGAGTGGCTAGACGGATTTGATAAATCTCGGGACACGCTATGGCGAACCATAGATGATGAGCGCATATCTGGGATTGTCATGTGCAATCTCGGTGTTGAGAAGAAGATGACGGAAGATCTAGAGGCTAAAATCAACCGATTTTGCATGCTTCACAATCCAGTGATGCAAAAGTGGATTTCACAATATGAGGATGCAAAGCAAGAGCGACAAAGGGCACGAATCGAGTGGAGACGGGGAAGACGACCACCGATGCACTATCCAGCGGTTCTGGAGAGCCTACCAACCTTCATGAGCTTAAGATGGTTGCACAACCAATTGAAAAGCGCACAACAATGCGGTGACGAAGTGACTGAAGAAGAGTGGGAGTACTCTCGGGGTTGCGCGACCAAGGTAAGTTTGCAATGTACGACTAGCAAGTGACTTTATTTATAAATGTTTGAACGGCCACTCATAATCTTTGTTCGTTGTAGTATAAGTCATACACAGCAGCATGGTGTAAAGGTCGACATTTTAGGGTGGAACGAATCGACAAAAAGCGTTTTACTCAAGATTGTGGAATCATGGCAAAATTTGAACAGTCTAGTCGACGACGTTCCTCTGATGCAGATCCTGTGGTGGCGGAACTCACTTACTTCGGCACGCTGCAAGAGATTTTGAGGATCGATTACAGAGGATTTTTTGTCGACTTGTTCGACGTGCAATGGTTCAAGATAATCATGGAGGGTCGCAACGCTACTGTGCGTAGAGGAGAGTCTGGTTTTCTTGAGGTGGATTCTACTAAGAAATGGACTGACCTAAGAGACACTTTCGTACTACCCGAGCATTGTGAACAAGTAAGTATGTAAATAGTTAACATCCCCCTTTTACAAGTTATGTGCTTGAAAGCTCTCATGTAAGTTATGTGGCTCTGGCAAGTAGTATTTCATCCTACAAAGTCTACATCAAACTGGTGGTACGTCATAGAGGTAGCCCCTCGTAGTGCAAGGACGTATGAAGGCTACCATGTGCCAATCACAACGACATCAATGGAGGAGATCAGAGAAGATGCTCAATCAGAAGCCGCTGCGGTGGTGCCAGACGAGCATCAAGATGCTACTACTCTATATGGGGTGCATGCAGAGGAGCTACAAAATGAAACAGAGGATATGTGTTTAAACGGAGAGCTCTATATAGATATAGGAAGTTATGCTGAGTTATGCGAGGATGAGAGAGAGATCTCTTAAAGCCACAAATATTGTATTTGAACAATTTTGCTCCGTGTTGTAAAATCTCTGGCTCTCTAAGTACCTTCCATGGTGTATAACGCTCTTTTCTACTCGCGCTCACATCTTTTGATTGAAAATTCTGAGTTTTCGACTTGCCTCTTCTATCACTCGATTCATTGCGTCATTGTATTTATATGCGTCATTACGTCATTGTATTTAATGGTCTTTGCGTCATTGTCTACTCTATTCATTCAATATTAAGTTTAAATATTCGTGTGTTTAATGCAGGTATGGATGATGAGGAGTTTTTTTCTTCTTTGTCACCGCAGCAGAGACAGTGGTACGTGGAGCGTCATCGCTCTGGCGCATCATCGCGCGTTCCTACACCATCCGCATCTCCCTCTCTTTCGGAGCATTCGGCGCGCTCCGAAGCTTCGGCGTCGACGAGACGAGCTTCACACTCGTCTAGACACCGGCGCTCTAGTGGTGGCGGTGGCGGTTGTTGTAGGGATTCCGCCACCGATGCCTCCACACCGCCTCGTGTTCGACGAGGCTCTTTACCCTCCCCTTCTTTGCCCGCCCCCACACCAGCCACAGCATCGCCATCTACGCCAGGTTTTGCACGGCTGACTGTTCCTAGAAGCTACACACCTCTACCTACTCCGCCAGGAGCCACCCCACTCGACACTCCTCGCTTCGGGGCCCAGACGCCGGTGGAGACACCTGACGTCCGTACCCCCATCGACACGCCGCTAGAGACCCCTGCCGGGACACCCAGGTTCACGCATCACCGGCCAGAGGGCTTGCCTTACTCCGTCGACATCAGCGGCGGCATCATCATGGATGATGACGGCAAGAAGGTGATCTCGCGCATGCGTGGTCTTTGCTCTCAGCTGTTTAGACACTATATACTAAACAAATGGAGTGAAGTACCAAGTGATTTAAAAAACAGAGTCATCAGCATACTTCATGATGAGTTTCCCGTTCCAACACGGGATCAGCGCTTCAATGAAGACCTGATGAAGATTCGAATGCGCGAATACTGCAAACACAAGCGTTCCGAAGTGCAAAAAGCAATCAAGAATGGGTGGAATAGGCCAGATTGGCTGGCCAAAGAAGATTGGAAGAATGCGAAGAAAGCAGCGCGCGAGAATCCTGACAAGTGGAAGCAACAAAAGGATGCAGCCAGAGCGCGAGTAGAGGCAGGGAGCTCGCACCACTTGGGGAGCGGTGGATGGGCATCATTTGAGGCCGATTTTGTAAGTCTTTTCACATTGCTCTTTATGCATGTTCGATAGTTTAGGGTTTATGAGTTTTTTAGTTCTAACATAATGAAATCTTTGTATGTTTTGACAGTGGTCGATGACAGGACGTGATCCCACACCGTACGAGCGCGAGTACGCAGGCAGGAAGGGCTTAAACGTTCTGATGGACATTCTCAGTTCTCGCGGCGGCATGGTTAGTATTAGGGTTTACTCTTTTTTATTTTTTGTATTGTTTTATAAATGTCGTTATATGTTTATACTTACTGAAAGCTGTCTTATTGTCTTTTTTTGCAGAATCCGACAGATACGCCGCTTGGACGCGATGAGACGTCTGACTAAACGACGTCAGTTTAGCCGTAGCTAGATAGCATTAGTTTAGGGTTTCTCATAGCTTATGTATCATGAGACGGATTTTATACGTCTTTTTGAACCATGTATATTATTACATTTGTCACCGCAGTTCCTTTTGCCAATCAATTCTTTATGCCTATGATGTTGTACAATTGTCATTATTACATTTGCCAATCAATTCATTTTGCCTATGATGTGTACAATTGTCAATTTTGCAAACAATGCGTCTTGTGGGTGACTATTTTGGGTCTATTATCTACCTTTGCACTTTTTTTAAAAAGTGAATCAAGTACAATATGGTTGATGGGTGGCAGTGCATTGAATGCCCTGCCACCAAAAAAATATTCTCTCGGGCGTCGCTATAAGCGTCGCTATTTATGGCTCTGTAGCGTCGCTATAGGCTGCAGTGTAAACGTCGCTATACGCGTCGCTATAAGCGTCGCTATAGGCGTCGCTCATAGCGACGCATATAGCGACGCCTATAGCGACGCCTATAGCGACGCTCTCGTAGCGACGCTCGTAGCGACGGTTTTAGCGACGCCGGGGGTTATAAAAACCCAATGTATTTCCGTCGCTAACAGCGTCACAAGAGCACACAACCTCTTGTAGTGGGAGTATATGCCTCATAAATTTAATGCATTTTTGGCTAGATGTGGGATAAAACACCAATGTAAAATGTCGTATACACCTCAACAAAATGGTGTTGCTGAAAGAAAAAACAGGTCGCTTATGGCACGATGTATAGTCAAGAGTCAAGCTTTACCACATTCGTTTTGGCTTGAAGCCATCATGTGTGCCACTTATGTACTACAAAATCTTTGTAGTCTATGACTCCTTATGAAGTATGGCATGATAAAAAGCCATCTATTGATCACATGCGCATTTTAGGTTGTTTGACTTATGCTTTAGTGCCACAAATGCATCACATAAAATTGGATGATAAGACTACTAAATGTATTTTTGTTGGTTACAATACTGAGAACAAAGGTCACAAATTATACCATCTGCAAACGAAATATATCTTGGTGTTAGGAGATGTTGTGTTTGTGGAAGATTTTGTTCAGTCCTTGCTGTCATGTACTAGACATAGTAATGTAAGCTCACATGACATTTATGACAGTTTATTGCCTCTTTTCAGTGATGGAATTTTGAATGGAAATTTGAATGAGGCAAATGTACAGGTTATGGGGGTTTCAAAAAATACTACAAATCAACCTATTATTGTGCAGTTGTACATGATGTACTTGATGTGGAAACGGCTGAAAATGACCAGGCTAGAGGTATGCCAAAATGGATGGTGCATCTTTTGGGGGCTTCCCAATCAACGAGCAAAGAAAACCGAGCGAAGCCAATTTCTGAGAAAATATGAGCAACACCCTTGACAAATTGATACGAGTGCGAGGGTATATTGAAGCAAATACTCATGTCATTTTAATTTGACCAGCTTGTCAACACAAATGGGTCATACATCTAAAATTACCAGAAAGTAGCATAGTTAAGCAACATTTCCATTTGACTGGCAGGTGGAGGGTACCTTCACATGTATTGCCCATGTTGCCAGTGAAGAATGACACATAGCAACCGCTTACAGGTTGTGGGGCCAATGCGCTGTGCAAACGGAAGTCGTGCTTGCCCACTCCCATCAGGCCATGAAAAATTATTTATAAAATGCAATTTTCTTTTGTAGCACGTCGTGAATTTGGTAATCTGTGCTAACTATGCGAATGGGTCTAGTATGCCCCCTGAATTCCATCGTGTGGCCAATGCTTGAAGCATATACAGTCGTCTGCTAAAGTCTCATGTCGGGGGTTTGGTGGGACTGATCTATTTAGTAAGTGGAGTAAAATGCGTGGAGGTTAATTACATCAATCTGAAGCTGGCGAAATGAAAACTCCATGCGTGAATAATAATAACATATATGGTACTCCAAAAACTCTCAATCTCTGCTCTGTCTGATTCCGCAACAAGACTTCGTCATCGCAGATGGCCGACCTGGCAGCTCACTTAGCTAGCATACACTTACAGCCATCCACCACTAATTCTACATCGTCAAAAGCTGTGGAGACAGGGCCTCCTGCCTCGGGTCCAAGAGTAAGTGGAAGAGGGTGATCAGGCGAAGCCCGAGAGTCCACGTCGAGCCGCACACCACGCACTTCTGCATCGATTGCATCGATGGGCCTCTGTGCTCCCGTGGCCTCCTTGCCACACACGCAAAGCATCCGACCTTGCAAGTTCGAAAAGCCTCTCATGCAGACGGCATCCGTGTAGACATCGTCGCGATTTTCATTACTTAAAATTTTGAGAATCGGCAGCATATCCATCTGTCCCCGCCGACCACCCCAATCTCACGCTGTCTCAAGTGAGAGCTCTTGAATAGTACCGCTGCAAGCGGGGGCTCGACGTTGCGCCGTTGTCCATGAGCATGCAGTATGATCCATCTTAGCCCTTTGTAAGCTGTCGAAACGGTTTCAACAAGCTTACACAGGGCTTAGACGATCATATTGCATGCTCATGGACAACGGCGCAACGTCGAGCTCCCGCTTGCAGCGGTACTCTACAAGAGCTCTCACTTGAGACAACATGAGATTGGGGTGGCAGGCAGACAAATAGCTACACTGCAGATTGTCAAAAAAGTAATGAAAACCTCGCGATGATGCAGTTTGAATGCACATGTATAGTGGCTGACTGAACTTGTTGACTTGAGCGAAAATTGCTGGAACCAGTCCGCGCCGGCGCGGACTGGTTCCAACGATTTTCTCTCAAGTCAACAAGTTCAGCAAGCCGCCACGTGTGGCGCGGACTGGTTTCAACAATTTTCTCTCAAGTCAACAAGTTCAGCAAGCCGCCACGTGTTGCCTCCTCCTTAACCTTCTCCAAGCTGTCGAAACCAGTCCGCGCCGGCGCGGACTGGTTTCAGCAGTGTTCACAAGCAGGGCAAATGCCGTTTCACAGCATATACCAATGAGGTTTTTGTTTTAGAAAAAATAAAAACCAAATCATTGCATTTGAACCTACCTAATATCTTTTAGGGCACACAATTTCCTTGTGGATTGTGTCATAGCAGAGAGAGAGAGAGAGAGAGAGAGAGAGAGAGAGAGAGAGAGAGAGAGAGAGGGGGGGGGGGGGGGGGGGGGGGGGAGGGGGGGGAGAAGAAGGAGAAGAAGAGGATTTTAACGTCGTAGGAAATTATCCCAAGAGACCTTGAAGATCCATCCGACGAGAGTTGAACTCACGACCTATGATTCAAGAGGCCCAAGTTGCAGTCCGTAATGGGCTTCTTCAATTATAACTTATAGACAGAAAATGAGTGTTGCAATACTGTGCATCGCATCACAAAGACAGAACCTTCCATGTAGCTTTCATATGAGAGAGAGAGAGAGAGAGAGAGAGAGAGAGAGAGAGAGAGAGAGAGAGAGAGAGAGAGAGAGAGAGAGAGAGAGAGAGAGAGAGAGAGAGAGAGAGAGAGAGAGAGTCCTAACCTTCACTACACACTTTTCGCATGCGCATGAAGATCCATCCGACGAGAGTTGAACTCAAGACCTATAATTCAAGAGGTCCAAGCTGCAGTCCATAATGGGCTTCTTCAATTATAGCTTGAAGACAGAAAAAGAGTGCTACAATACTGTGCATCACATCACAAAGACAGAACCGTCCATGCAGCCTTTATATGAGAGAGAGAGAGAGAGAGAGAGAGAGAGAGAGAGAGAGAGAGAGAGAGAGAGAGAGAGAGAGAGAGAGAGAGAGAGAGAGAGAGAGAGAGAGAGAGAGAGAGAGTCCTAACCACTACACACTTTTCGCATGCGCATGTGCCACCATCTAGCACTCAGTGTGACCATCTAGCTGATGTTCGACCTTTTTATGTAGACTGCATCAGGAGAATCTTTGTTGATTCTCCTCTTCTTTTTATTTTCAAAAACTGTACCACATACCAGTAGTCTTCATTGGTGCAGACGAGTTCTAGCTAGCTAGCCATGATAAGTGCTATTTCAGAGCGCTGCAAAGGTTGTCACTCTATTTTGGGCTATTGTTATTGATCAAGTCTAATTGGTATTACAATCCCTCTAATTTAATGGCTTGAATGGCACCTCAAATGGTAGTGGGGTGTAGCTTCTTTTACAGAGCTCGGCCAAAAGATGAGAGCTACCTCACTTGTAGAGAGCACAACTATTAAACCGGCTATAATGTGCATACTAGGAGAGATTCGATTAGCAACGGTGATAAGGGTTGGTGAAAGGGGCCAATCATGTACTGGTAGATTTCCAACACATGTAGCAATTGATTTTGATAGGAGTAGTGGGGAGAATTACATATGTTGGTTGGTTTGCTCACAACAGACGAGCTATTTAGCCTTATACATGTGCAAAGAGGAAGTGAGCACCATCCTTTTTGTGCGCTTACAACGCATAACTAGTAGGGAGGAGTAGAAAGATTGTGTTGTTTAAGTGGGGCATTAAAGGGCCTCGTCTATTGGTTGTTGGGGTGAGTTTAACTAGATTATGCGTAGGCTATACATGGCTCTAGATAAAATTGAATAAAAGAACAATTAGTTGAAAGGCCCAAAATAACGAGATAAATTTTAAATGACGATAATGCGACTATAAATTAACACTCATCATCCATGTTAAATCAGAGCAACTATAATACCACTTGGGGTTGTCATCAATAGAAGTAGCCCAAAATGGAGCGACAGCCTTTGCAACCCTCTAAAATAGCACTCATCATTTGCATCGATTAAAATAGCACTTCAATTTTTTGCAACAACAGCTTTGTGGTGCTTGCTATATATGAGAAAAATATTGAAAAGTAGATTATAATCTTGAACAACAAAGATGAAACATAGTAGTACTAAGTCTAAGTTTACATGAAGAAATTAGGTTCACAAAGGGTGGATGCGGGTACATAGAAAGGTCTAACTTAAAATTTCCTATTAGTTGTTTTTTTTGCTACATATTCATTTTCTAATTGCTTGAAGCTCTGCATATGCACTTCCAGACCATGGTTTCTAAGGGAACCCAACAACTAGTAGGCTTGACAACCAACATAAACTTGATTTGCCAATCAAAGCAAGAGACATAGAGGAAACACCCCTGAATGTAGCCTTAAACTGTGTCCGTGGGATAGCAAAGAAATAATCATTCTCTTTGGCTAGCTATCCCTATCACAACAACTTCCATGGCTCTTCTATACTATATTGTTTGAAAAGGTATTGTCATGTCACTTAACGTACATTGGTTTGTGTGTAAGAATATTTTGGTTTATGGTTTGTAAATGTGATTTGCAATGTCTCTTTTAATTATGTCTTTGTTATACTCTAGGACCATCTCTTTTCCCTTATTACTTTTGAAAATCTCTCTAACTTTACTGAAGGACTCGCTATTTTTTTCACTGCTCGAAAAAAATCGCTCGCCATCCTGTAAGACTCTATATTTTCCATGACAGAAAATTGGATGCACCTTTGTCTAGTCGTACTCATTCAGTTCTTGCCATGCATCTTTTGCATTAGATTGTTATGCTTTGGATGTTTCTAGTTTGTTTGATGTTGAGGAACCTCTCTCTTTTGATGAAGCACATAATTCTAAAAATTGGATGATTGCCAGACAATTAGAATAGGATGCACTTATAGAAAATGACACATGGACTTTATGTGATTTGCCTCCTGGCAAAAAGGTCATTGGTACAAAGTGGGTTTACAAGAAACGTAAGTAAGATGGTGAGATTAATCACTATAAGGCTCGACTTGTTGCAAAAGGTTATGCACATCAGAAAAGATTATGAAGAGACTTTTGCTCCCACTTGTCCTATGACTACTGTGCATTTTCTATGTGCATTGCCAACTCATTTTGGATGGAATGTACATCGATCAAATAATGTTACTACTTTCTTAAATGGTGACATGTTTGAGGAAGTTTATGTAACACAACCTCGCGGTTTTGTCATCAAAGGGTAGGAAGATAAAGTGTGTAAATGTAAGAAAGCTTTGTATGGCTTGAAGCAATTTCCTCGTGCTTGGTATGAGACACTCATTTTGTTAAATGAGACTTTTGTAACAATCCAACAGAAAGCACTTTGTATGTAAAGTAGGTGATGTACTTCTCATTGTTGTTCTATATGTGGATGATTTGTTGATCATTGGTCTAAATAAGACACATATTTCTTATTTTAAGGCTGATTTGAATGCCAATTTCAAAATGAAAAATTTGGGGATGTTGCATCATTACTTGGGCATACAATTTAAGCAATGTGATGGTGGTATTGCCTTGTGTCAAACAAGTTACAAAGAGACATTGCTATGTAAGTTTGGACTTGAGGATTGCAAACCTCTTGCCACTCTCGTGGAAACAAGTTCAAAATTGAGTCTTCATGATGCAAGTGATCATTCCAATGTCACTCTTTACCAAACTGCTATTGGGTGACTTATTTATTTATGCAATACAAGGCCGGATATTCAGTTTGCAGTCTCATAGTCAAGAGATTCATGCATAGCCTAGGTTCTAAGCATTGCTAGGTTGTCACGAGGATCTTTTGCTATTTGACTGGCACTTTACATCTTGGGTTGTTTTACCCCAAGGGGAGTCTTTGCTTCCATATTTACATGCTTTTTAGACTTAGATTAGGTTGGTTGTTTTGATACGCGAGTGTCCACAAGCAGTTTTTGTTTCATGCTCGGTGGTTCATGCATATAATGGTTGAGCAAAAAGCAACCTACTGTGTCCACTTCCAATTGTGGGGCTAAGTACACGACATTCTTCACAGCTACGGTTGAGTGTGTATGGTTCAAATGCCTTATGGCTGATTTGGATGTCGGACATGACACTACCAACATCATCTACATTGACAGTCAGATTTTTCATGCTCTCACAAAGCACATCGAGGTGCATTATCACTATGTCAGGGAGAGACTCTCAGCAGGAGAGATCAACTTGGCTTATGTGCCAACATAGGACAACCTAGCAGATGTGTTCACAAAGGCATTGCCTCATGAGAAGTTTGAAGATTTCCGCAAAGCTTTGGGCTTACTCCCCTTTTGTGGATTGATCATGCACTCAGGGCATAGCACTTTCTATACACTATGTGGTAGCTCTCGTTCACCACATCACTCTTAGGGGGGATTTGTTACCATACATATGTGGTAGTGATGTGTGTGAACACACTTAGGACCACTGAGGCATTTTTTCCCTCACTAGGAGGTTTTTCCCCCCGTGCATTGTATATACACCCATCACTCTAGGGCTAACTCATCTTTCCATCGTAGAGTAAGTAATACTACTCTCTGTTGTGTACCTTGAGATTCTTCGTCTTCTCCAACCTGTGTGTGTTCCCTTGCAATCCTATTTCCAACACAAGTAATGATGCAACAACCTCAAATCTTTCATCTTGAAAGTAGCATTCAAATCAACCTTAAATTCAATAATATGTGTCTCATTTTCTCCAGTGATCAACAAATCATCCACATATAGGACAACAATGAGAAGTACATTACCGTCATGCTTTACATACAAAGTGCTTTCTGTTGGACTATTAATGAAAGCCTCATTTAACCAAATGAGTGTTAGATTTCTTATACCAAGCACGAGGAGACTGATTTCACACATACAAAGCTTTCTTACATTTGCACACTTTATCCTCTTGTCCTTTTTTGACAAAACCATGAGGTTGCATTACATAAACTTCCTCGAATATGTCACCATTCAAGAAAGCAATAATAATTCTGATTGATGTACATCCCATCCAAAATTACTTGCCAATGCACATAGAAAATGCATAGTAGTCACATGACAAGTGGGAGAAAAAGTCTCTTCATAAACTACGCCTTTCTATTGTACATAACCTTTTGCAACAAGTTGAGCCTTATAGCAATTAATATCACCATCTGGTTTACGTTTTAACTTGTAAACCCACTTTGTACCAACGGGCTTTTTGTCGAGAGGCAAATCACATAAAGTCCATTTGTCATTTTCTATAAGTGCATCGTATTCTAATTGCATGGAAACCATCCAATTTTCTAAATTTTGTGCTATATCAAAAGAGAGAGGTTCCTCCACATGACATAAACTGGAAATAGACAAAGCATAACAATCTGATGCATGAGATGCATGGCAAGAACGTGAACAAGTACGACTACACAAAGGTGCATCCAATTTACTGTCACGCAAAGTATTTACCAACTATTTTGGCATACCTCTAGCCTGCTCATTCTCAGCTCTTTCCACATCAAATACATCATGTACATGTGCATCATAAATAGGCTGATCCGTAGCACTTTTAGAAACCCCATAGGCTATACATTTTCCTCATTGGAATTTACATTTAAGTTTCCAGCACTAAAAAGAGGCAACAAACTCTCATAAATGTCCTATGAGCTTGCATTACTGTCTCTAGTACATGATAACAAGGGCTGAAAAAAATCTTCCACAAACACAACATCTAGTACATGATAACAAGGGCCGAAAAAAATCTTCCACAAACACATTTAAGTTTCCAGCACTAAAAAGAGGCAACAAACTCTCATAAATGTCCTATGAGCTTGCATTACTCTCTAGTACATGATAACAAGGGCTGAAAAAAATCTTCCACAAACACAACATCTCGTGACACCAAGATACGTTTTGTTTGTGGACGATATAACATGTAGTCTTTGCTCTCAGTACTATAACCAATAAAAATGCATTTGATAGCCTTATTATCCAATTTTGTGCATTGCGTTTGTGGCACCAAAGCATAAGCCAACCAACCAAAAATGTGCATGTGATCAATAGATGGATTCTTGTCATGCCATGCTTCATAAGGAGTCATAGACTGCAAAGATTTTGTAGGATACTTGTCAAGTACATAACCAACACACATGATGGTCGCAAGCCAAAATAAATGTGGCAAAGCTTGACTCTTGACCATACATTGTGCCACCTTCGTAAGTAATCTATTTTTCCTTTCAACAACACCATTTTGTTGAGGTGAATACATCACTATACATTGGTGTTTTATCCCACGACTAGCTAGAAATGCATTAAACTCATGAGACATATACTCCCCCCCTCGAACTGAACGGAAGGTGTCCATAGTACATTTAGAGACATTTTCAGCCATAGCCAGAAATTGTTCAAAGCACATAAACACTTCAGACTTAGATTTAAGTAGATACACCCATGCATGTCTGGAGTAATCATCAATGAAAGTCATGAAGTATAGCTATTTGCCTAAGGACGGAGTTTGCATAGGCCCACCAACATCACTATGCACAAGTTGCAATGTGCATGTAGCCCTTACTAAACCATCCTTTGGAAACTTTGAATGCTGCATCTTACCCAAAATATAGCCTTCAAAAACATGATTCACAGGTGCTTCAAGAGGCTGCAAAGAAGCAACCATATTAGATTCTTGCAAACACAAAAATCTAGCAAAATTTAGATGCCCAAAACGTGCATGCCCACAACCTACGACATAGAATGCTAGATGAAACAATTTCATCAACAAAACTGAGATCATGAACTATACATCCGTCATCCGCAAATTTGATAATAGACCAAGTTTAGCAAGTGCATCAACAAGTGTGAAATATTTGCCATTCACAACAGTCAACACAATATTTCCAACTCCCTTGACAGGATAAGAGGCATTGTTGGCACAAGTGACTGTATTCCCATGAGGGACATCCTCGAGAGAGGTAAACAAGTCACGATGAGAGGTAATGTGCTTTGTAGCTCCACTGTCAAAGTACCACACATGTGAATCTGCAGCAATGGACATACATGCATCATGAAAAGATTTTTTTTGGGCACTTATTTTGTATTGTATCATTTTCACTATTCTAGGAAGAACATTTCATGTCAAGGTCTTGTATTGAAAGCAACCAAAGAATGACTATCTAGATCTCAACTTATTACTATTATGTAGGACTCAGTAAGATTCTATCCATCAGTGCATCAAGGAGTCATTGAGACGAGGACATCATAGGGGGAAATACATGTGCACTAAATCATTTAGGTTGTAAGTTACAAATGTGTGAGTCTCATCATAATGATGCTTCTAATAGTGTTGTGCACATTGCAAGTTCTATAGAAGTGCAGATTGGAGGATGGGGAGACTACATGTGAGGTGATTGTACCAATCCATGGCATCTCTTGAGCATGGAGAAACTTGAATGGTGGCCAAGTGAGGGGGGAACACAGAGTCTCAACCATAAGAGCCCAAAAAGGACTGATCCGTGTTGAAGCCTAGACTGACCTGATATAAGGGTGTACAATAAATGGCAATATTATCCGATCCCATTGCTTATGCAATGGATCTATGTACATAATGATCAATTTGTTGATACTATGATTCAATCATTTTGTGATCTCATTTTCTTGTGAATGATAAGGTGATGTAAAATTCTACTTTATTTCAAGGAATTTTGTGAGTATCTGTAGTGTTTCACTAATAAACTATTGTCCTTGATCCAAAATGATTAATTTTGGGCAAATATGCTACTAGAGAATTAGATTGTTTTAGCCTAAACTTGGTGACTGTGGGTATTGTAATATTTGGAACTAGAGCAGCTTCACACAAACACGTCAAATACTTTGTCATGACAATGATGTATCGATTGCCTATAGGTGTTTGGGGAGAAGGACCCATAACATCCCAACCGACTAGCTCAAATGACTGTGATAGATAAGTTCCTACTATCTTGTTTGGGATTTTTACATGCATTAATGTGTGAGAGATGGCTTGCCGCATTTTAAGACATAGAAAATGGTTGCGGATGTTGTGGAGGATGCGATGAAAAACTAATAATTAAGCAAATACAGGGTGTGCATTAAAGTATGTTATGAGGGGTTCTTTTAGAGGTGTGGGTACATATAAGCATTAATATGGGGAATCTTGAATATGACAATGTGTTGTTTTCTATCAGTTAGCAGTTATGTATGACTAAACAATCTAAAAAGGTAAGTTTTGAAAGGGGTTTGGAAGACAATAGGAGGACAATGAGTAAGATTGAGTGTTTTGGATTTTGGGGAATGAGATCTTGTATGTGTCGGTCAATGTCTTGCAAGTTGATGAGCTGGTCAATCTGAAAAAGGTAAGTTTTGAACGAGGTTTGGAAGAGCGTAGGAGGACAATGAGTGGGATTGAGTGTTTTGGATTTTGGGTAATCTAGATAGTAGATAGGATATCGGTTGTTATGCTAGAAGTGCCTTTTTGGTACTGGAGTGTCTATGTATGCTCCTGAAGAGCTAAGACCCATAAGTGGAGGGGACATGGAGGATTTTTCATGATGCCAACAAGAGGCTGATGGAGAATCTAGATTGCTGCTTGGCTAACATGTAGGTATGGTTGTAGCTTTGCAACTGCCCAAATAATGGCTAAGAAATCCTTTTCTATGGTATAGTAGTTGGTTTAAGCTTTTGTTAGATTGTGAATGATAAAAGGAATGGGTCACCAATCTCCAGTTCATGTTGTTTCCAACAAGACTACACCAATCCTTATGTTTGATGCATATGTCTAAAGAAAAAAAGGTTTACCAAAATGAGAAGATTCTTCCATACATTTTTTAATTTGTGTAAATTTTTCTCATTGTTTCAACAACTCAAAAGGGAACCCCCTGCATAAGTCGTTTGTGAAGTGGGCTACACAAAGTAGCTAGGTTGGGGACAAAGCAAAGAGAGAACTTAACCAATCCTAGAAGTTTTGAAGAGTCTTTACTATAGCTAGTTGAGGATATTGTTTGAAACATCAATCTTATTTAGGTCCACTTGGATGTCTTCTTTAGAGATGATGAAGCCTAAAAATTTCAGCTATGTTGCACCCCATATGCATTTTTATTGAAGGTAGAGGTTAATTTTTGGATTCTAGAAAGGACATTAAATAGGATGATGAGATTCTCTTGCCATGTCTTGGTGTGTACTAGGATGTCATCTAGATACACAACTAAAACTTTATTCTTAATCAAATATGCAACCATTTGTTTTGACATTCTTTGAAAAGTGTTGCCTGCATCACTAAGAACAAATGGCATTCGTGTAAGTTGATAGAGCCTTGTCGAGTTTCAAAAAGCTATCTTGAGTGCATGTTGTAGATTTGAAGGTATTTTCCAATATCTTGAGGCACAGAAAGGGGTGAAATACTGGGATTTTCTTGGATCATCAAGTAAATCATCAAGGCGTTGAAAAGGATAAACAATGTGCTCCTTGATTGCATTCAAGGGGCAAAAATTGATACAAAATTTGTATGATCTATGATCTTTCTAAGTGTGGATCTAAAGGCCATGGGCTAGAAGAGGAGACTATGATCCACTTTTGAGCATGCCATCAACTACAGCTTCAATTATCTAGTTCTCTTTGAGGACCTACGATGATGGACAATTCTAATTGGATGTGTTTCAAATGTGTTGATTGAATGAAAGAGATTGTGTGTATGTGTGAGTATATGTATCTATGAACTGTGTTTTATTGAAATGTGTGAGCATCTGTACCTACGAACTGTGTGTTATTGAAATGTGTTGGAATGGTTGTGATTTGCATATTAGGAATTGATAAGGTGTTTGGAAAAACTAGAGCTTATGACTACCAAAATCTAACCTAGCCCTATTGGATGTAAGCTAATCACATTCTAATGTGATGTTGAATAATTGATGTGGAAGGACATAAAAGATGTGTGAAGATGTTTGTGCTAATTGCACAAGACAAGGTTACGAGGTGTTGGGACTAGTACAATTCTTGTTTGTCATCAAAGAGGACCAAGATGGAAGGCAGACCAGAGAGGAGACCAAGTGAGAGGGTTGTTTCATTGGTGATTGAAAAATAAAACGACCAAAGTTTAGGAGAGCTTCTACATGCACTAAATCCGTGTGTAGGGGCGTACTATATAGGAGGCATCCAGAAGATTTGCTACAGCTACGTGGGTAAAGGCCTTCTATAATATCTTCTCATATAACCCTTCTACAATATCTTGTATGACCATTACAAACATAACATTGTGGGCACCCTTGAGAGTCCCTATTTGGGAGCCATTGCCAATTAACCAATTGGACATTTTGAACGTCCATCGGTGTTGGAGAGAACAATTGGGAGGTTTTGGAGGAGGGATGAATGTGGTGTTTGGTTCACATTGGGTGTTGACCTCGATCCTCTACGCTTTTTGTACCACCTCATGAAATGATGTTGGAACTTGAGCTTGGACTCTTCAAAGAGCCATCTTCATGCAATATTGGCTAAAGAAAGTAGAGTTTCATATCTTTTGACATTGTAGGGTGTGCTCTTAATAGCAATTGTTTGAGTCAGACTCTAAACTGAGCAACTGGATCATGTAATATTTGTTTGACCTGGTGTAGCTAATAAAGTCCACACTAAGTGATGTTTTGTTGAGCAAATGCTAGTAATAATAGTTGTTTGATTAAGGACCAAGAATATTTCACCTGATCACTTTATTGAATGAACCATGTTGTGGCAATGTCTTCTAGTACTATATGAACTTTGACGGTCCTTTGATCTAAATCCAATGGTCAAAGTGGTCAATCCAATCCAAAACATCCTCTATTAGAAGGTTGAAGAATGTTAGGTTGAATCTTTGTATTTGTACAATTAGTACCTATTTGTCTCTGAGCAAGAAGACCTAGTAAGTGTTGATTAATTGTGTTAATTTGTAGGATCATAGAAGAAATTGTTGAGAATATGTGCTCTAATTATGATGGCTCAGGCAATCCAAGATGCATAGAGACATCTTTAAATTTGGGAGAGGATGGATGATTACGTGGAGATTCTGCTCGGATCATAGTAAGATGTTAATGAAGCTGTGCAAGGGGGATGACGGTAATGAACTAAGGACCAATGTATATAAACCTAGATAATAGTGATGCAAGGAATGGAGTAGCCCTACATCTTCACTAAATAATAAGCTACACACCGGTTACTTTGACTCAACCTTCTTCCATGTAGCCATCCACTTATAGTACAAGAGTGGGTTGGTCCAAGACGAGCATCTGGTAAGATTTGGGTACGTCGTGATTGACTAAGGGCGATCATTCATAAAGGACACCTCAGGTGGGGCCACGTCAAAGGCCACAAAAATGTTATGGACGGGGTTAAGTCGATTATAGAAACACCATAGAAAGGGGGTATATGATTTGTTTAGCATTTGTAGATAGGGGCTAGGATATTACTATAGGGTTTGTAAAATTTTTCCTATATGGCTGCACGCAATTGAGATCCCCCAAAGCATAAGTGAATCCCCTGAGACTTTTGCTTGAATATGTACTGTTTAAAGAAATGATCAATTATATTTATTTATAGAAAGGGTTTTTTTATTTAGACAAAAAATATAGATAAGGGAGAACTTAATGCACCCAAAAAACGTACATAAGGTTTTTAAAATGGCCTCTCATTCACATGTGATATACGACGTTTTCTCATAGTAGATGCCGTAGGCTATGTTAGAGAGAGAGAGAGAGAGAGAGAGAGAGAGAGAGAGAGAGAGAGAGAGAGAGAGAGAGAGAGAGAGAGAGAGAGAGAGAGAGAGAGGTTGGAGGATGAGAGAGAAGGTGGGTTAGAAGTCGGTGGTGCAACATGGAGGAACGAGAGGTTGTGGTGGCTCAAAGGAAGGGCTGCTTGTCGTTGGTGGTCAAGATGGAAATGAGCAACATCTAGTGTTAGTGAGTGTCATGGGTGGGGTGGGGGAGAGGGAGGGAGCTCCAAATCCATCCCCTCATTGTAAATCTCTTGCATTCGATCTAGGTAAGCTCCCTTTTCATTATAAATGGCTCACTTGTGTATCCACCTAAACTAACGTATTGAATTGGAGATAGTACTCTTATCCCCACCAAAGAGTATGTGGGCTCACTTGTGTATCCACCTAAACTAACCTATTAAATTGGAGATGGTACCCTTATCCCCACCAAAGAGTATCTGTGCTTTGTGTGAATCTAGGCTAGCCACAAAAATTCAGTTAGGTCACATTGAGAACATAAAATATCTCTACTATACTATATTTTGGCTTGGCCAAAGAATGGAAGATGGGTATTTGACTTACACAACGTATAGGGACCTCATGAGAATCATCCAAATTGATAGACTTTATCGATAGGTTGTATAGAGAGCTAACAGACCCTCTCACTTGAGTCCATGGAACCACTTTCCACCACAATCCAAGCTCAAGAGAGTTGAAGTGAGAGCCATCTACATTGCGGAAAGTTAAGAGAATCCCTCTATAGCCAGGCTACATAGACCACCTACAACCACAACAAAAGACTCAATGAGATCAAAATAGCATAAATATACCCAAAGACCTTTAAAACCCATGAGGTATCAAGCTATAAGAGCCCAGATAATGGCACCCTCAGCCCTAGTCCATGACCCAAACCAAGGATACAAGGGGGAGAGTAGGCTCAACAATGCAATGGTGAGTGCAAGTGTGCTTTGTGTATCTCAAAAGCTAGTTGTTCATATCATCAACAAAAACCCATGACCATATATAGACTGCAATAATATCCTAGAGATAATGAGAAAGATGTACTGAGAGTGGGAATAGGCTATGGTGGAACCTTAGCATCCATCTCTAACTATAGTAGATAGTCCAATCTATTGGCCCAAGATACTCATCCCAAGTATCTGCTCTTTGAATTCTTCTAGGCTCGACTTTGGTAGCACAATCCTTCAAGAACCTATAGAAACCCAAGACTAAGGGACCACACCTCCCTTTAGGCCCAAGGGACTACACATCTATTTAAGCCAAGACCCGTATAGACCAACAAATTGACTAAGTTGATAGATTGGGCTCTATAGTCGGGCTACAGTCACAGCCATGTGCCTGTGGAATTGGTGTAGAAGCCAATTGCTTCTCCTTGACTTCCCCATGCTTCCGATTTTGAAATTCAGATTTTATGTGGCCTTTTTGCTTGAAATATGAGCACTCAATGCCATTTTTGTACTTCATTGCATAATTACTTGAGTCTTGCTTCTTCTTACCTTTTCCTCCAAAACCCTTAGCAATAAGGGGGCCATCCACTTCAATAGCCCCTCTGCCCCAATACTCGGAGTGACCCTCAATCTTCTTCCTTATGAAAGGGGATGCTTGTCGCGATGCGTGTGTGTACAGTGCAAGGAAGGAGATAGAGGAGAGGGCACAAAAATGGGAGGGAACAATTTGATCGCAGTAGTGTATGTGTATAAGTTCCTTTATTGTATTAGAAGTAGAGGATTAAATAGAGTTAGTATTTGTAAGGTTAGTCATGTATGGCCCTAATGGCCTTTACCCCAACAATCTCCCACTTAAAGGCCCAATGTGGTTGTAAGTGGCTATGATTAAAGCTAGTATGTACAACTGTGAAACAGGATAGCTTCACCCTTGTACAACTATATTCATCCTACACCCATTAACTTGCTACAATGTGAAAATAGCTCCATAGCCAATCTCTTTGTAAGAGCATCTGCTCGATTGTCATTAGTGTGGACTTGATAAGCTCTAACTGCTTATCTATCAATGCATCCCAAATGAGATATACCTCAACTCAATGTGCTTTGACTTGAACTGAAACTTCCTTTCCAAAGCAATGGCACTCTGACTATCACAATGCATGCTAAATGTCTAAGTCTCCCACTAGACATGCCAACCATATAGCTTCCTTGGTGGAATTTGACTTTGTAACTTACTAGTCTATGTAGTGGAAGAAGACGTACAATTTTGGAGAGATGACCTTCGAGGAGTTGCTCCTCCTGCAAATATGAGTATGTATCCATATGTACATTGTAGACCTTCTGTTGTCTTTGCAATTTGCAGAATTTGATTCCGTACCAGACCAAGAAAGACATTATGAAAGACAAGTATTACAATAAAAAGATGGTAGTGTGGAGGGTGGTAGGCGAGTCTGTGGAAAAAAAGCTAACACGAGAGGAATGGGAGAAGAAGATTGATATTGAGTTAGCCCATTTGGAATCCAGAGTGCAAGAAGGGAATTACTGACCAGAGAGGCTCTAAGCTGAGCTAGTGGACATCTCTGATGTGTAGATTTGATTTTTGTACTTATGTTGACCTTGGTGCCATTAGCTATGACTGTTGATTTTAAAATTCTGCCTTTCCAATACAATTCTCTCGTGCTTATGGTAAAAAAAAGATGACATTGATCCTCCCACTCTTGACAAGAGCATGCCAGCCAATAGGAAGAGGGTGGTGGACACACTCTATATCCTCAAAAAGATAGGGGGACAATGTAGCCTTACTCCTCTTGATGGCCTCGTATCTAGTGAGAAGGTAAGGGAGGTGGCTAAGGGAAAGGGATTGGGGGGGGGAGACCACTTTGACCTCTTTTCCCCCAACTTTTGGCCCCGATTTAGAAATACACTAAAAAATTGAAATTTTCAAATTTCAAAATTTCCCTTCTTAAAAGGCTCCCAAACCTATTTCATGGTCAAAAAGCATCTCTGACCTCTACATGTAAAAAACATGTACTAAAAAACAAAATTTTTAATTTTTTTTCAAAAAAATTCAAACATCATTTTCCACCCTCCAAAGTCTTTCTAAACCTATTCTATAGATAAAAGATGATTTTCTCTCCCTAGAAACCATCTTCCAAGCTGCAACAACCACATGGACCACCTATAGTCTAACATTATCTCTCTGCTAGCTTTATCCCACCTCCATTGTAGCACTAAGCAAGCTCCTCCCCCATCTCTTCTCCTTGCCCACCATATATTTTCACACCAAGCTAGCTCCTCTCCCATCTCTCACCTCCATTACAGCATGAAACAAGATTGTCCTCCTTCTACTTTCATCCACTCACACTACATGGAAACCTCAACTCCCAAAGGTGGAAAAAGTATGAGCTCACATGACTTGCATACCACAAAAACAGGATATGTGAATGATGAGTGGGCATTGCAAGGGTTCACCTCTAACATAAATTTAGAATGGTAAGAAAATTACCATTGTAGCTTACATTTAGAGCTTAACATCATCTCCATTTTTAAGTTTATCATGCTAGAGACAACCAACCTCTTTATGGCTTTCATTGTCTAGGGCTTCACAACTCATAACATTGGGTTGTGCTATTTTGTTGATGGATTTAGCGCGCCATCTAAGGTTGTGTAGCATGTGATTGAGTCTCAGAGTGCAAGTAAGTTATATTATCTATGGAGACTTATAAAAGATTCTCCTTCTACTTTCTTCTTTGTATAATTGTCACTAGATTATTAAAATGACACCAATTTGTACTTTATAACTTTGTGCTCACAAAATCTAGTGTTTACTTACAGAGTCAACTTGTTTTGAGAAGACATGGACAAGCAACCATGTGCAGAGATGGAAAACACTGTATTCTTGGTCCTTGAGGAACCTTTCACTACCATGTTAAAAGATTTTGATAAGAATAGTAGGATTTGTGTAGAATCTTGAACCAAAAGGTACTCTCTAGGAGATCTTAGAAAAGTTCTCCATAAAGTACTACCATCTTCCCTAGTGTCATAGACACACAAATACTCAAGTGTGTATGAATCTCTAAATGAGGAAGACAAACACCTGTAAGAGAAGCTTGACAACAACAACATTGTCTCCCTTTGTAATTCTTTTCATGAGGTTGGATTCCTTAATAAATGCTTTTGTATTTATACTCATTTTGGTGCAATATAAATATGTTTTTTTGCTAAATGGTGTCATATTGAGTGAGAGTATTTAATCTAGATTACTACTAGTTTCATACAGACTTGAGAAACATTGTTGATTTGCCTCTAAGATGTTTCAAGTCTCAAGTATTAGTCACTCCACCATAAAGAAATTCAAGCAATATTATGATTCTAGTTTAATCATTAATGGTTATATAAGATCAAAACTCAAATCGATGCATCGTCAATTCTTGCTAATCTCACTTGATACATATTACCCTATAGAACTCGGTAGAACCCACATTATAAGAAATATGGACTTTGCATGGGCCTTGTAAGGAATCCTAATTTTTAGGGATTAAGGCTAATGTTGTGTAGGGTTAAGGAGACAAGGTCATTTAAGAGGCTAGTTTTAAATATGCTTTTCTAACCTTTTTTTAAAGCACATGTAGGATGTGGACCTAGGACGTCACTTTCTCTCTCTAGCTTTTTGAAAGTAAAGGGAGTAAAGGAGTGTGGCCACATCAGCAAAACCCTATATCACTAAGGGCCAAAAATTGATTTTTTTTTCAAAAAAATCATTTTTACTTATTTTTTACTTAAAACACCCTCCAATATATATGCATATCAAAAAATAATTTTTGACATTTTTTTGACCTATAAGCACTGAAAGTCCACTTTTTCAAAAATCTTTTCCCAAAAGAAAAAAACTTTGTTCTCTCCTCCTCCTCCCTCCTCTCCCTCCCTGCCCTTTTCTCTCCTCCTCCTCCCCTCTCTCTCCCTCTCCCACCTTGCCCCATTCTCTCCTCCCATCTCCCTCCCCCCTCTCTCTTTTTATCATTTTCTTCCTCACGCATCGACTGCCATGGGGCTCACGAAGATCACAAATCGTGTGTCTGCACCACCATGTGCTCTGCGCACCAAAAGCGTACATATTCGCTTGCGCACATAGTTTCCACCTAAGACCGCACATTGTCAGGTATTTTTTGGATGAGCATAAAGTCACTAGGTAATGCCAAAAAGCTTGCCCACTAGCCTCATGTATATATGTGTACATAGCCCTACAAGTTTTGGAAGTGGCCCTGTAAAAATTCATGTACAAAGGTGTGATTTTGCCAAGCTTGGGTGCTGATGTTTTGGGTCGTTCAAGTCCCCAAAACATTTTTTTTAATAAGTATTTTCAGTCGTGCTTTATAGCTCGTGAATCGGACTTGTACATAATGAATTATGAGCATCCGAAGCGGGTGGTCTCAACTTAGAAGGTGATTGCGGATGCATGCGACAAGGGCAATTGGGACAACTTGGGGGTCTAAGATTATAAATGCTGAAATTTTACATTTTTGGAGATAGCGGAGGTGATTGGCTTTGAGCCATGTGTTACGGTGCGTCATTCGGTAATCGGAGCAGCAAGTTATGCCAGAAGGAAAGTTGTCCAAGAAGTTCTTATGCTTGGGGAGAGAGCTGGAATGTTTTGGGCTTGGGAGGAATGAGAAGGAGGTTGCCATGTGGCGGGGAGATTATCTCACATGAAAAGAGGAAAAGGGAAAGTGGGGGGTATATAGGGCACATTGGGTGCTCTCTCTCAAGGCTTGGCTATGGGGGCTCATGGGCTCATGGGGAGGGATATGGGCGCATTTTGGGAGTTCACACTACCTGGACAGACACGTGGCCACTTATTTTGGTCCCCGGCCACTTGCCCCCACCCCATTCCTTGGTCAAAGGGTCATCGACAGCTCATTTTTTGCCCAAAAAAGGCCTAAAAGGACTCAATTAAAAGATGCATGAGGAGAGAACCTTGTCGGCTAAGAAGAAAGAGAAAAATCTTGGGGATAAAAGATAAGAAAGACCCCATTTTAATAGCTGCAACACCTGGACAACTTTGAGAGAGCTCATTTTTGAGCAAGAAAGAGTGCAGTCCCAACTTTGAGCGGCCATTACTCTTTCATCCATCTGTATTTTGTCTATGGATACTCTATGGACATCTCTACAAGACAAGCTTCGTCATGATGTCCCTTGTTTCCTAATTTTGACTGTGTTCCATGCTTGAAGGGTTTTTCATAAATCTCTATAGGTGTTTACCTGAGGTGTTTTCGATCGTGCAATAGTTCTTCCTTCCGACGGTGTGGCTCGTGCAAGGATATAGAGGCATTCATTTTCCTTATCGTTTGCACGCTAACATTTTTTTGGTGCCCCCATGGAGGAGCAAGTGCTCCTATGCTCCAATTCCTATGAAATATGTATATTGTGCATGCAGAGAATGTAAAGACAACCCGCATATGTATGTACAAATTGTGGACAACACTTGAGGCGGGCCGTATGATTGTATTGCAGCCTTTGGAGGGTCGTGAGGTTTTGTGAAGCCAAGAATTGAGGACCAGGTTACCCAGTGTGAGGTGGATTATGTACTGGAGCGATCCATCGATATCCCTTGAGCTGTCAATGTCACATGTAAGTGTTTTTGTGGCAATCAAACATGGCGGACGAGTTCCCATAGTTTCATGGATTTCCTAATGAGAATGCACAAACTTTCATTGAAAATTTGGAAGTCAATTGCTTACTGCGGAATATACTAGACCAAGCTATATTGTTGCGGCTGCTGTAATACAATTTACATGATGAGGCAAAAGTTTGGTTACACAATCATGAAGCGTTGATGTAGGCACAAACTCCAGGGATATTTTTGGACTACAATCGAGTGAAGCAAGCTTTCTTGGCACAATATAGATCCATAGAAGTACCAGATGAAGTTTGGCATGAAATTTTGGGATACACTCAAAAGGCCAATCAAAGTGTTGATGATTTTGTCATGCAGTTCACCCGTTTATGGGAAAAATGGGCCCGAGCTTTGGGAAATGAAATCCCTCCATCCATGTTAAAGAAGGAACATGTGGCAAAATTAAAAGAAAGCTTGAAGTTCAAAGTGGAGCCGAAAAGGCCCGCCACCTTCTTGCAAGGTATGATGAATGTGGGGTTCAGCTCAACCCTAAGAAATGTCATTTGGCACAGCCACACCGGTGAAGCTTCTTGGACATGTGATTTCAAAAAATGTCGAAGAAAATCTAGAGAAAGTGGAGGCTTTGTTATTGTTGTCATCTCTAAAAGATACCAGATAGTTGGCCACTTTCATACAGAAAGTTAAATATCTGTCTCAATTCATACCTTTGGCATCGCAGCTATCGTATCCATTGTAGGAAACAATTAAGAATGATCCATTGGAGTCGTCTCGTGACTGTGACGATGTTTTTGGCAGAGTCAAAGAGGTTTTGAGTACACTACCCATTATGCAAGCTCTTGACTGGGAAAAGGAGTTTTATGTTAATCCTCAGTGGGAGATGATGCCATTGGGGTCATGTTATTGAAAAAGGGGAAGTAATCTCAGTATATGAAGCCTGTCCATGATGCTAGCAGAGTGAAGACTCCTCATGAAAGAGATTTCTCTGAAACTGAATTGGTGATGACCAGTATGGTTTATGCTTAGAGACGATTCAGACACTACTTGTTGCAAAAGTCATTCACATTTCTCACCAGTTATTCATTGCTTTCCCATTTGTTCAATAATTCAAATATATCAAAAATAGTGATGAGATGTGTTATTGAACTTCAGGAGTTTCAGTTCACCTTTTTGGTGGAAGAGAGTACTCGGGCTACCCTGGTAGATTTACTCACTTATAAAGACACTCCTTTTTTGGTTAAAGAAGAAGTGGTGAAGGAAAAAGTCGAGACTCTTGCTATCTCTGATGCTTTGCTGTTATACTTTGATGGTTCTTACCAAAGAAGTCATGATGATGCTTCAAGAGGCATTTTCATTTATGATGCATAAGGAAAGCTTGTGAGGAAACAACTGATGAAACTCAATGCAAAAAGTAACAATGAAGCAGAGTACATGGCTCTTGAAGGTGGTTTGCACATCTGTTTGTAGTTGGGGATTAGACGCTTACAGACCAAAGGGGATGCCTTGTTGGTCGTGAAGCAAGTGTTGGGAGTATGGAAGAATAAAAATCCTAAACTGAAGAATTTATGCTTCAAGGTGAAATCATTGCTCAAAAAGTTTGAAGCATGGAGTTTGCAGCATATTGAGAGGTTTCAAAATGAAGAAGCTCATGATGCTGCCCAAGAAATGATCACTTGTGTGTTATGTTGAAGGAAAATGCCCCTTTATATCATGGGAGGAAAGTGTTATCAAAGGAGATGGATTTTCTGTTGACAGGTGTCCTACCTAAAGGTTTACCATCCTCCAAAAAGTATGCGTTTATAGAAAAAGCGAGGAAATACAAAATGCTTGATGATGTGTTGTACAGGAAAGGAAATGATTTGGTTTTGCGTCGTGTGCCCTGGAAAGAAGAAATTTACAAGATCTTGGAATTTGTGGAGGCCATTTTGCCATGAAGATTATGTTGCATAAAATTTTGCAAGAAGGCTATGTATGGCCAAGCATTCAACGGGATATTAACCATTGGTGTAAGTCGTGTTTGCTTGCCAAAAGATGGGAAAAAGAATTTTGAAGCCCGATTGGCGACAAACAATTCTAGCTTTTGATGTGTTTGAAAAATGGGGTCTTGATGCTATTGGACCCTTACCTATGACTAGCAAAAGAAATGCTTACATTTTGACAGTAGTGGATTATTTGTCAGGATGGTTAGAAGCCAAGGTTGTCAAACAGATTAACAGTAAGGAGATGGAGAAATTTGTTTATGAACATATATGCTGCAAATTTGGTGTGTTCCTCGAGCTACTTTTGGATAGAGGACCAGGATTTAGAGGAGAGTTGTTTGATTTCTTATGCAAGAAGCTCAATATACAACATAGGTACATTTCTGCTTAGTATCCACAATGCAATGGTCTCAATGAGAGGAGAATTAATGAAAATTTTGACAAAGATGACCCAAACACATGGGAATACTTGAGATTCGGAGTTGCCTTGTGCATTATGGGCCGACATAACTGCTATCAAAACGAGCATATGATTTTCTCATTCCATTTGGTTTACGGCAAAGAAGCTTTATTGCCAATTGAAGTGGAGATTCCTGCACTCAAGTTATTATCATTGGGAGATGAAGAGCAAACAAATGATTGGCAGAAAAGGTTGTTGGATTTACAATGTTGGCAATTGGACAGAGTTTTTTAGCTTTGAGCTACTATGAGAAAGTGTCAAAGAAGACTCACCTAAAAGCCAATGAATGTGTGGAGGATGAGAAAATTGAAAAGGGTGATTTGGTGTTGCAATACAATAGTAAGTTGGACAATACGTTTCAGAAGAAGTTCAAATAAAGTGGGAAGGTCCTTTTACTGTTGTGAACAAATTTGATAATGGCACATATCACTTGGCTGATTTGAGTGGTGCACAACATAAATATCATGCTAATGGTTATAGACTGAAGAAATACTTGGCATGTTTGATGAGAATTGTGATAGATGAGACGCTACCAATAGAGGAAGACAGTGTGGAAACATCTGAGGATGTAGATGATGTTTCTAGGGATGAGATGCAACAATTGTTCACCCTAGGAACCTCTGCTTGTCATGAATGATCAAGTAGGAAAGGGAGGGTTTGCAAGCTATGTCAGGATTTTTTTGGATGAGCATAAAGTCACTAAGTTATGCCAAAAAGCTTTCCCACTAGCCTCATGTAGATATGTGTACATAGCCCTGCAAGTTTTCGAAGTGGCCCTGTAAATTTTTTTGTACAAAGGTGTGATTTTTCCAAGCTTGGGTGCTGATGTTTTGGGTTGTTCGAATCCCCAAAACATGTTTTTTAATAAGTATTCTCAGCCGTGGTTTATAGCTCGTGAATCGGACTTGTACATCATGAATTATGAGCATCCAAAGCGGGCGGTCTCAACTGAGAAGGTGATTGCGGGTGCATACGACAAGGGCAACTAGGACAACTTGGGGGTCTAAGATTAGAAATAATGAAATTTTACATATTTGAAGATAGCCGAGGTGATGGGCTTTGAGCCGTGTGTTACGGTGCATCATTCGGTAACTGGAGCAACAAGTTATGCCGCGGAGAAAGTTGTCCGAGAAGTTCTTATGCTTGGGGAGAGAGCTGGAATGTTTTGGGCTTGGGAGGAATGAGGAGGAGGTTGCCATGTGGCGGGGAGATTATCCCACATGAGAAGAGGAAAAGGAAAGTGGGGGGTATATAGGGCACATTGGGTGCCCACTATAAGTGTATCAAAGGGAGAGGAGCTCTCTGAAGGCTTGGCTATGGGGGCTCGTGGGCTCATGGGGAGGGAGATGGTGCATTGTGGGAGTTCACACTGCCTACATAGACATGTGGCCACTTATTTTGGTCCCCGGCCACTTGCCCCCACCCCATTTCTTGGTCAAAGGGTCATCGAAAGCTCATTTTTTGCCCAAAAAAGGCCTAAAAGGAGCCAATTAAATGATGCCTGAGGAGAAAACCTTGTTGGCTAAGAAGAGAGAAAGATAAGAAAACCCCCATTTTAATAGCTGCAACACCTGCACAACTTCGAGAGAGCTCATTTTTTAGCAAGAAAGAGTGCACCCCCGACTTCGAGCGGCCATAACTCTTTCATCCTTCATCTGTTTTTGGTCTATGGATATCTATGGACATCTCCACGAGACGAGCTTCGCCATGATGTCCCTTGTTTCTCCTAATGTTGAGTGTATTCCATGCTTGAAGGGTTTTTCATAAATCTCTACAGGTGTTTTCGATCGTGCAATAGTTCTTCCTTCCGACGGTGTGTCTCATGCAAAGCTATAGAGGCATTCATTTTCCTTATCGTTTTCACGCTAACAATGTGATGGTGAGCAGAGGTCATCACATGCATATCACACCGTCGGTGAGATGAATGTCAACATTTGGGTGGATTGCCATTTGTACCTTTACAATCCTATAAGCCGCTTCCATCCATCCTTTAATAGCCTTTTGATGTTTCTTCAATATCTTAGGAGGGGAGAAGCAAGCTTGTTAGGCTATTGCAAGTGGTTGTCTATGGGTTCAGGGGCTTCTTTGTATTTGTGGGTGCACAAATGTCAATCGCTTCAGCTCAAAACAGTGGCATTACAACAAAGTATTACCTCTTCGGAGAGGGAAGTTAAAACTCTCCAATAAAAAAATGTAGGAAAAGGATGCCCACATTATGAAGCTTGCCAACACCATTACATATTTGAAAGAAACACCCCTTGGTGAAAGGGAACAATATACTTCTTACTTTTGGTTGTGTTCTTCTTATCATAGACTTTGAAGTCTAAGGTCTTGCCTCTACTTTTTTTTCTTTGTATTTGTGGGTGCACAAATGTCAATCGCTTCAGCTCAAAACAGTGGCATTACAACAAAGTATTACCTCTTCGGAGAGGGAAGTTAAAACTCTCCAATAAAAAAATGTAGGAAAAGGATGCCCACATTATGAAGCTTGCCAACACCATCACATATTTGAAAGAAACACCCCTTGGTGAAAGGGAACAATATACTTCTTACTTTTGGTTGTGTTCTTCTTATCATAGACTTTGAAGTCTAAGGTCTTGCCTCTACTTTTTTTGCAGTGCTTGGCACAAAGGTCGCTTTTGTGTTGAAATCGATGAGTGTCAAATAGTGAAAGGTTGAAGGCTAGAGAGGTTAAGTGTCACCACTTTTTCTCTAAAACAACCTTCTTTGTTACATCTTGTAGGTAGGTGCTTCAAATCCATGCTTTTTTAGAGGTGGGTAATCTCATCATAATGTATATTTTAGGATTGTTTATTCCTAGTTGGATGGAAATACTTGCAAATTTGTACAACATATACTTAAAAAGTGTCTTTATTATACAGCTTGCAAATGTTGACTTCATACATGTTTTTGTTTGAAGAACAGGTCTCTAACACGTCATGGTACAAGGTGACCTCATACTATGCTAGTTGAGTGGTGGTGTTTGCAAGAATGGCTCAATGAATTGGCATAACATGAATCTTTTACGATGGCACAAAGCTCTCCTCAAGAAATGTGGCTCCCACTACACTAAGAACCATTATGCTAACATAGAGAGATCCCTAATAGGACAATATAACAACTTTCCATCAGCAACACACCCTTTCCTAACATGAGGGCAACCCCACCAAAGGTATTTTTATGTGATAGGCCACGCCATGAGCATACCATGTCATGGAATGGATGCAAGAACTATGACTGAACTATGACCCCTTGTAAGCTCTTCATGAATGTATGTTTATCAAAGTCAATGAGAAGAAATTCGGACTTTTTTGTTTGTTGATATGTAAGAGCACTCTATGTCTACCATATTTTGAGATTGTTTAATAAGTTAAATAAGATATGTAGTCATTTAAAGTGTAAATTTGTTTTTGTTTAGTAATATTGTACATGAGAAGACATGATAAAGTGAAAGAGATCTTTAAGAAATAACCCTCCATGAGATTCCTCCCATGCATTTGTGACACCATATCTCTCCTTGAACCCCTTGATTTCTATTGTTGTGGGGAGTTGAAGGGGGGCCTATTTTTGAATTTTTAGCAATAACTTTTGTTTGAATGAAATTTTGGTTGTTTTAAAGTTCGTACATAGTCTAGGTGTTCATTCTGATTGCTTTTCTTCAGTTTCAAATTTTGACTGAGGGCACTCCTTGGAAGCCATTTTTGAAGGTGTTGAAAGTTTTGTATGTAGGAAATACAATCCTTAACACAAGGAAAAACATTGGTTCTTTGAGAACTTTTAGATTCCATGGTTTTGATGCTCGTTGGGGAGCCTGCAGATTAAGGAAAAAGTAAGAAATGTTTGTTTTACATCATTTTTTAAAGAAATTGCCAACTTGCACACTCTGATTTTTAGAGAATCCGCAAAATATGACTTTTTTGCATCACACGATGGTGGAGCGTGACGAGATGAACAAATCATGTGAGACAAGCCCAGACAAATTTGGAGCCGATTGGGAGCTACAAGCTGTTGAAAATAGCTTAAAAGTTTCAACACTAAAAAAAAAAAACTTACTACTTGAATCATTTCCAAAGAGCTAAAGTGTGCTTGTACTTTCCATTTTAAGGCCCTAGGGACCCTCAACAAGAGGGGCCTCAAGGGCATGTGAAATGTCCAAACAGGAGCGTTCATGTTTGGCCATTTTGCATGCCCTTGTGGACCCTTTGTTGAGGGTCCCTAGGGCCTTAAAATGGTAAATACAAGCACTTTTTTAAATGCATGGCTATGAGATAGAGGTGTAGTGTTTGATGTACTCAAAGCAAGACCCCCCCCCCCCCCATTTTGCTATGTGTTCAAACGCGGGTCAAAGGCCTCACAAACCTTGTGCACTTAACATTAAGCACTAGAAATCGACCAAATAAGGAGCCAATTTTTACTTCCTTGTGTCGACCCCCTGTTCTTGGGAATGTTTTGGTAAAGGCATTTCTTTGGTATTTGAAACCACATGTGACCTCTATTGTTATAGTATCCAACCTTGATTAGCATTTTACATAGGCACAGTGGTACATATCTTTTATGTTAACAATGTATGCATCTATAAGTTATGTTTACACTTTCTCTATTTAAATGAGCTACATAGTAGAAGTCAAATCCACAATTTAATAGTTAAGTTCACAAGGTGATAGCTATTGGTATCATCTTTAGCAATACCAAAGAAATAGCTACCAATAGCCAATAATTAGGGATATTTAAGAGGATTTGATACCAAACACTTGTCAACACTACTAAAAAAAGGTGGAAACTCAAAGGCTTTATAATATATGTGTGCTAAAACATGAATCAATAATAAGTTAATTGTTTACCTATCAATTATCACTATACATCGACACCTCCATCTCAAGTTGTCTTTTCTATAAGTCAAGCTTGGCATAGGCATACTGGTTTGGAAAAATAGCATGTTGGAAAGCAAGAATTTGGCTTTCTCAACTTGTGATACGTTGCTACTTAAGCAGGATATATTCAACATCCCCAAATGAGGACATCTTGACAAGTTCTAGAGGGTGGTATGCATCAAGTGAGATTAGCAAGAATTGATGGTGCATTGATCAGAGTTCTAATGGAGAAGATATTCTCGTTTGAAATTTGGGTGCACTTTCTCGAAGAAGGTGACATACATTTTTGCAACTTTGGATTGCGGCATTGAAGAAGCTCAAGTGGGCAAAGAATTGTGGGGTTTGGAGCCAGCATGGAGAGCTCTCACTTGAGTGTGGCGGCTCAACCACTAGGTTTTGGAGCAGGGAATTACAGAGCTTGGAAGTTGAAGGCAGAGAAAATCTTTTTTGGAAAGTTTTTTTAGTGATGTTTTTGAAGCTTTGGGAGCCAGTCAATATGGGGTTGCCATGTGTCCAAGCAATGATCTCATAGGCAAGGGTGATGAGCAGTTTGGAAGTCTATAAGATCCACAACGTGCCCCATTTGTGATGTTTAGCTTAGAGAGTGAGATCTCTTGAGCGTGTGGCTATGGAGGCCCTCATGTATGTTGTGCGCGCGGTGCTTCATCTGAAGGAGGAGGTTGTTTTGGTGTTAGTTGGCAATGAGGCAGCCCAATGGGCGGCGTGCTGGCAATTGATGGTGGTTTGGCAGCTAAATGGAGTTGATGATGTGGCAGGGGCACCAACGGGTGTTCCCATGGCCCCAAGGGACCACACCTTTTGAGAGCAAGGAGGAGTATTCCTCCATCACTAGCAACCTCTCTAGTGGTGGGTAAGGGGAGAAGTCAAGGTTGTGTGTGAGAGAGAAGAGGGGTGTGGGATGCTCATATGAGAGAGAGAAATGACAAGAACTAGAGGGGAGTTGGAGATGAGCAAAGCGGAGAGAGAGAGAGAGAGAGAGAGAGAGAGAGAGAGAGAGAGAGAGAGAGAGAGAGAGAGAGAGAGAGAGAGAGAGAGAGAGAGAGAGATTTTATTATCGTCCTTGGAGGTCAAATATGACCTATGGACCAAAGTTACATGTGATATAGTATGTGATGAGTGACTCTTGATGCTTCAAAATTGTGGTGATGAGAGTTGCAATGGAGAGCCTACACTGTGGTTGGGAGAGAAAAGTGTGTTGGTCTAAGTCATGGCTGAAAATGTGAGAGAAGCAAGTTCGGATGTGACCAAAAGCTGAGCACTCTAGTAGTGTGTGGTACTCAGACTATGGCTGATGAGTGACTCTTGATGCTTCAAAATTGTGGTGATGAGAGTTACAATGGAGAGCCTACACTGTGGCTGGGAGAGAAAAGTGTGTTGGTCTAAGTCATGGCTGAAAATGTGAGAGAAGCAAGTTCGGATGTGACCAAAAGCTGAGCACTCTAGTAGTGTGTGGTACTCAGACTCTCAAACTTGCAGGCAGTGAGCATAATATGCACAGTCCATTTGACTCTTCTCCATTGTCCCAACACCCTGTCTTGCATCAAAGAGGATGGGAGCTAAGACGAATGGCTGCGATAGTGCATATCGCCGACAAGGGGATAGGCGCAGGCATGTGAATGTGAGTACAGTTTCCTCTTTCAGTGGAGAACATGGTTTTGTAGTTGAGGGCACTATGGGTGGTGTAATGTATGAAGTGTGACCCACCGGATTACTCCCAAGCCGTAATACATTGATGTTGTAGAAAAGCTTCATTCACTTGCGAGTCAATTGAAGCATCATGTAGCAAGTGCAATGCATCCCATCTCCCAAACCACTTCTTTATGTCTTGCATCCATCCCGTGCTCAAGATCTTGCTTTTATGCGTCTTTTGAATATTCTTGCTTGCTTCCCATGCAATTGTAGGAAGCCCATTTGAGGGGTTTTGACACATCTTTATCATGTACTCCACAACCCTTTCCATGCCCATAACCTCAATTGGAAGAGGAGCATGTATGGTGTTTGTGTCTTAACTTGGAGAAAGTTTGTAAGAAAATTCTTTTGAACATTCTCAAACTCTTTCCAAGTAGACCTTTAGATTCTCCCGCCCCACACTTCAACTCCATAAAGAAGAATCGGTGTCACCAATGCATAAAAAAGGTACTTCTTGAGAACCCAACACTTGATGTTTCCCACATTACACATGTTCTCAAATGCATAATATGCTCTCTATTCTGCTTCCAAATGATGCATAGTACATTCATGCCACTTGTGATTGGACGGAACCTCAAGGCCAAGGTACTTAAAGCTCTCAATAACTTCAAGTGTCTCATGGTTGTACACAATGCATGGCTTCTCCTTATGGTTGGTTTTCACAAGCATAACCTTTGTTTTGGATTCATTCATAATCAGCCCACTATGCAAGAAAAACTTCTCAAGGACAGCCATAAGTTTTTGTGCATTTTCTAAAGTGTGAGCTAGAAGCACTACATCATCCGCATACAACAAAATCATGATTATCGCATTGCAAATAGTGACCCCTTTGATGCCTTCTTCTTGCATGAAGTCAAGTACCATTTGTTCCAATTGATTGATGCATAGACCAAAGAGAGTTAGTGACAACAAACACCCTTGTTTAACCCCAATAGTGCTTACAAAAATTTCTGAAATTCCTCTTCCCATGCGCAATTGACATATCACATTGTCATAAATTCGAGAAACCACAAGCATAAACTCACTTGGCACTTGGAGTTCTCCCATCCTTCTCCAAAAATTGTTACGTGGAATCATATAAAAGGATTTCTTAAAGTATACAAAACAACAATACAATAGCTTGCCTTTCAACCGACTTTCCACCATGAGAACACAAAGAGTGACAAGATGATCAATGGTGCTATGACATCGACAAAAAGCCGCTTGTCCTTTTGCATGCTTGTCATTCTCTTTAGCCTAATCACTCAATTTCATCTCCACTATGCACCCAAACAACTTTGCCATAAGAGACCCAATCATTATAGTCCGGTAGTTGTTTACATTCTTTACATTCCCTTCTTTATGCAAAGGCTTGACCCAATTAGTACTCCAATCATACGACATATCATGTTGAAGTGCAAGGTTGAACATATCACACATCCACCTCATGGGTAAAATATCTCGTTCATTTGATCATCTCCGGTCTCATACCTTGAAGATCTCTCGCTTTGCAGTGGCCGACTTTTCAAGCCCATCGCATACATCCTCAATAGTAAAAAAAGAGGGCATACATGGGAGTGAACCATAAAATGAAAAATTTTCAGCATTTGGTTGCTTATATAATTGCCTACAATGTGTGTGCATATCCACAAAACTCAAGTTACCAACATTCTCAATCCGCTTGCCCCTCAAGTTTCTCCAAAATCTTCCACATGCACGTGCCTTTTCTTGGATTTGAAAACGTTGTTGCTTTACTTCCCATATTCTTCTGTTCTTTTGAATCAATGCCTTATATGTATGCAAATTATTTTGATAGTTATCTTTGTCTATAGTTGCATCAAGCTTTATCAAGGACTTTCGAGCATCTTGACATTCTTTATCAAACCACCTTTTGCGTGATCTATCTTTGTTGATACCATGGAGATGCTTTATGGCAAAGCATTCTTCGGCATAAGAACAAATAACTTTCTAGAAAACTTTCCATTTAGTTTCCAATGGTGCATGATATTGAAGCTTTTTCATCCATAACTTTTGCTCAACCATTTCAATGTATGTTGGTGCCCGTTTGAAATCCATACATAGTGATAAATTCTCTTCCCTTTGGATGAGATTATCATGCTTAGTTGCTTCTCCACATGCAAAGTCAATACATAAGGTCGGATGGTCTGATTCCGGGGTCCATTGGCCAAACATAAAACTCTTTATGCGATACATGATGGCTTTAGAGAGTAGCATATATTCAATTGTCTTTGTGAAGTTAGCCAGAGTTGAAGGAAACTTCAACAGTTAGGGAAACTGTTCCAATTGAGTTTGAGTCCTTATAGTTATAAGAAACTGGGGACGGGAATTCAAGGAAAAGAAGAGACAAAGTGGGGGGTGGCCATAAGAGGAGAGTCTCCAAGTTCCAAAAGGGTGGGGAGAACTTGTGGGATAGGTGAGGAGGAGGAGAATTAATCATGTCAAGCTCATGAAGAAGAAGGCCAAAAAGGTAGCTTGCCAAGGAGAGTCCCTTTCTTTGAAGCTTTCTTGTATTTGTTTTCAAGGCTTAGGGAGATTTTTCTCACCTCTGTTACTAGTGTACCAAGCAAGTTATCTTTTTTTTTGGATGTAAGCCAGTGTGCTTTAATTCCATGGGCCGCCTTAACTCCTTAATGGTTCTTATTGCTTCTCTTCTGCTGATACGTGCAATGTGTTTTTAGAAGTGGTCTCTAAGAGATATTTTTTGAAGTGTTTTTTGTGTGCAAGAGAGAGATACTCCCACCTCTATCTGCTCAAGAGTGAGATTTCTTTTTGCAAAAGGGATATTTTATAAAAGAGCCTACCAGTGTGTGCGTTTGGGCTACAAGAAAGTGTGTGAGTATTGTGTCTGGGTGTGTTTGCCAAAGCCCCATCATTTGTGTCTGGGTGTTGGGTTGGCAGTGTGCTTGTTATTGCCTCTTCTCCCCATCATCTTCTGGAAATTCCGTTGGGGCACGATACACTCAGAAGGTGGTTTTTGCGTGGAGTCATAGCAATTGAAGACAGAGTGTCACCTTGATCATAGACTATCATTGTGAACAAGTATTTTGACTCTTCAAGTCAAGAGCATGTACAAGCATGGATCGACTAAGTTCAAGGAGAGATGATGCAGCTCCAGATTATCAATGATACAAAGCAAGAAGACTATGCATCACAAGGCTTGAGCAGAGAAGCATGGGAATTCTACTGCAGGTTACCCAAGGAAATGTAGGGTTCTTGGAGTCGACTCAAGATTTGACTACTATGGGGTTTCACGAGGGCGTCCAATATCCACTTATGCTCAAGTGCAAAGGAAGAAGAGGATGACTTTTGTGGACAAGATAATTCTCTAGAAGAAGAGGCTTTGTATGATGCTGATGTGTCCGAGCATGAGATTGAGGAACGCCGAAAGTCAAGAGATCCCATAGTGAGGGAGATCTCTACCCTGTACACAGAGCATGATAAATTTTGGAAAGCAACATTATGCAAGGCATCTTATGATGCATGTACCCCAAAAGCTATAGCATGCCATGAGTATATGTTCATAGACTCAGATAGTGGTCAGGAGCATACAGGTGGTCTACATGTCACTAAACAAGGATTTGCAGCTACAAGTGAGCAGGAGGAATCATTTCTATGGGATTGGGGATCAAGTTGAGATTGATAGGGTAACAGCTACATTTCTATCTAGTATATGTCAAGATGATTGAGTCTCCGTGCAGGAAATAGAGTCATTTGGTTACTTTGAAGGAGTGCCAATGAGTGTGGTATTTTACAGGTAGAGGGGAACCTAAAGAAGTGTGTTGACTCAGGAAAAGTTGCATGTGGACAGAGTGTGTTGCTTGCTACCAATAGTCAAGGTCAACAAGAGGCTCCAGACACTACAGATGAAGCGATTTCAATGCCCACTAAAGAAAGCAAGATTCAGGTACCACCAACGGCTTGTTTCCAAAGCTGAGAGACGCTTGTTCAAGAATTAGAGGGAGTGAAGAATGATGGCTTTCTTGGAATCGAGTGTACAAGTAGAAAATTTGATTCTAGCAATCTTAGCAATGATCAAGAGTGGGATAATTGGGAGTCTATTTCAAGTTATTCTACCAATGGAGCTCTAAAGGAGCTATCAAAGAGTGATTGCAGGTATTCACCTACATGTTGCCTTGAGTGTTGGGATGTAGGCTAGGTGGCCATCGGAAACCACCCTTACCCTTACTTTCTCTAATCAATATAGGGAGAGAAAGTGAGAGAGTTGACTCTCTCACTTTCCTCTCCACTAACCCAAACAAACACTGCTTCATCCCCTTCCCCAATTCTCTTCTCCCCTCTTTTGCACACTTCACATTAGCGCCCCATCAATTGGTATCAGAGCTATGGCTAGGTGACGGCAACAGAGCTCCGACGAAGCTCGATGCTTTGCGACATTGGATCTGAGTGATTTGGGGCGGATCCGACACGGGTTAGGTGAGATCGTGGATCTTGGCTTCTCTTGCATACGCAACCCCTCTCAAAGAGAAGGGGGAATCTTTGAGAGAAGTTATGGCATCTTTGTAGAAACAACGATTCTGTAGAAATAGAAAATAAATCTTTGTCTTTTGCTTTGAAATTGAACTACAATGTTTGATTTTGGAAAATCTTAAGGATTGTGAGCTTGGAAGCAAAAGGGAAAGTAAGCTTTGAAGCAAAAGGGGATTTTTTGGACGTTTGTTTGTCTATCCATTAATGTAAGCTGAATATTTTTCTTTTGCCTTGAAGTTAACGTTAGGCTTTTGAAAAGCTTGGAAGTTATTTACTAACAAAGTAAAATGCTGCAACAGGGCAACAAATCAAGCAAGAAAGAACGTGTGTGTGTGTGTGTGTGATGCACACACACATTTCCACAGGTCTTTGACAATAAGCAGCGAAGTGAAGCTTTTTTCTTTTTTTTTTGAAGAGTGTGTGCAAGGGTGTGTTCATACACTTGGGCAAGAGTGTGAAGAGTCGATACCAGAGATAGAGAGAGAGAAATAGCAAGCAAGTGAGAGGTAGAGATTGAGTCCGCCTCTTTTGGCGTGCGTTGACACACATAGGTACGCATGTGTAGGTACCGACGAGTAATCCCGAACATCACTCGGCATCAACCCGATTTTGTTGATTTTTTTGACGATTTTTCTTCCTCTTCTCAACTTCGGTTTTTGGCGACCCGACATTGATTTTGACACCGATTTTGGCATTTTTTCTTGGCGTCTCGGCATTCTTCTTTACGGCATCAAGCATTGATGGATCGGCTTGGCGCATCAAGTTTTGACACCAATCTACGACTATTTGGCTAGCCACTCCCGTTCGATTGTCGGAGATAACATTGACATAGGTGATTAGAGCCGTTTCGACACTGATTCTCACGTTTCGGCATCGGCTCGGCATTACTCCCATTACAGGCGGATTTTCGGCATTCGATCCGGCATTCAGTTTCACATGGACGACTTTTTTTGTGATCGACAGCTGTGCTTGCCACATGCACGGGTAAGGTGCCTCTACCATAGAGGAGTGACACCCACCATCAGCATCGAGCACACAGATCAGGCTCTACAGTACGATTTTTGACTACGACACCTTTGGTGGCTATTCAACTAGTATATTTTTTTCCGACGGTGGAAATCGGCACATAGAGACATTGACACGCAAGTTACAGGTTACACGAGGATTTTCAGCCGGTTTACACACAGATTCTCCAGGTTTCTAAACACAACACTCTCACAGGCAATTTCGCAGTCTTTCCGACAGCAGTTTCTCTTCGGATAGATGCATTTTTATGTGAGCACATCTTGTGCTACTAAGCTCATTTGTGAGCGGATATCTCCGTAGGGATCACTTTTACTGCATGCAACAATTCTTGGCGCTTGTTTGAGTGCGGTTTACTCATGTACGTTGATTTACGAACACTACCCACTGTACTACGTCTGGAGCTATTTTTGGCTATTTTTTGCAGTTTTTCTCGATCGTTTCTAAGACTCGGACCGGAAGAGCCCTTTCTGAGACTGTGGCTAGTCCATTTGCATCTACATTAGCCTTTGTAGGGTCGATAGTGAGTTTTTCTTTGAGCTAAGGTGTACTGAAATGTTGAGACACCTTCGATGATACATGTAGCTGGTGTTCCCCACTTTCGGTACCCTTGCCAAAGGAAATGTATCTGAATGAAACCAAGCAAAAAAATTCAAGCACAATGTAGCCTGATGTTCTGATCAAATTTAGTGCAGTTGGCACACTTATGCGTATTTTAAGTTGAGTTTTGACTCCTCATACAAAGGAGACTCTGCCAGATTTCCTTCCCACCAGTCATGAATTTCATTGTTGGTAGTTTTGAGCCTATTTTGATTGAGATTTTACTCCCAAAACAAAGGTTACTCTGCCTAAATTTTTGCAGCTTCTCGCCATATTTTGGCACATTTCAAACCCTCGTGTCAACAATGGCTTCTTCTTCAGAAAAGGAGGAGTACTTCATTTGCAAGCTCGATGGTAGTAACTTCACCATGTGGAAAGAGCGCATGAAAGATGTTTTGACAAACAAAGGCCTATCAGAACCATTGAAAGACGTGCAGAGGACGATGATTGTACGCAAGCTCAATGGGAGCTTTTGGATGCAAAAGCCATGGCTACGATACGTCTACATCTAGCCGAGTGAGTGTTCTTTACTATCATAGGGAAAACAACCACCAAGGAACTTTGGGATAGCTTATGTTTAACATGGGAGAGCAAAAGTGCATCCAACAAAGTTTTTCTCATGAAAAAGCTTATGAAGCTTAACATGAAAGAAGGTAGCACAAAATCTCGCCACTTAAATGAGTTCAACTCCTTGTTTAGTCACTTGACATCTCAGGGCTTTAAGGGGTTTGACGCTGAACTCAAGTATATATTCTTGTTCTGCTCTCTACCCAGTTCATGGGACATCTTTTGCACAGCCATTAGCAATTTGGCTCCAAATGGCAAGTTAGTGTTCAATGACGTCACAAATGTGTTGCTCACTGAAGAAATTCGACATAAATCTCTCGATGGTGCTAGTCATGGAGATGCATATATGGTTGGCAATTCAACAAATCCAAGATGCCGTGACAAGAACAAATACAAAAGAAAAATTGGAGAGCGAAATCTTCGTAGTCCTAGCAGACAGAGGAACTCAAGTAGAGATCGTAGTGCTAGAAATGTCGAGTGTTACTATTGCCATAAGAAGGGTCATTACAAAAAGGATTGATGTAGTTTCCTAAGAGATCAGAAAAACATGCAAAAAGATAATTATGGCAAAGACAAAAGTACGGTAAAGATTGAGGAGCTCAATGTGGTTGAGTCTCCCATACCTACCACTACAGTAGAGGATGCTCCTCCTCTAGTGATGCACATTATGCCAACAGAGATTCATGCAGAGGTGACAACAGATCCCTCAGATGTTCTCATTTTTACTTCAGATCTCACTCCAGATGCTTTGGTTGCACAAGATGAGGATTATGCACAAAATTGGAATCTTGCTTTTGGTGCAAATTTTCATGTCACACCGCATAGAGAGGGGTTTTCCTCTTATGCATCCATGCATGGTATAGTCAAGCTTGGTGATTCCTATGAGCTTGACATTTATTGGCATTGGTGCTGTGAAACTTTAAATGCATAATGGCACTACTTTTGTGTTGCAAAATGTCAGACATGTGCCCAAGCTTACAAAGAGCTTGCTTTCTATAGGGCAATTGGATGATCTTGGCTACATTATAGTTTTTGGTAATTGTTCTTGGCTGATCCACAAGAACAACCTTGTCATGATGGAAGGTTGTAAGAATGGATCCTTGTACTCTATGTTTGTTTCAAGTGTCAATGAACACTATCTATGTTGTCGAGCTGCCGTCTACTGAGTTGTGGCATAGCCGGCTAGGGCATATTAGCGAAAAGGGAATGAAAAAACTTTAGTGTTTTGGATACTTACCCGTGTTAGATTACGTGAACTTTCCATTGTGTGAGCATTGTCTATACGGAAAACAGACTAGGTTGACATCTTTGCCATTGAACAAGAAACTAAGCAACCCCTAGACTTAATGCACAGTGATTTGTGTGGTCCAATGCCACATAAAACTCTAGGAGGGACAAACTACTTTCTCACCTTCACAGATGATTCTATCAGAAAGGTGTGGGTGTATCTCCTTAAGCGTAAGGAAGAGGTATTTTCTACGTTCCACAAATTCCTTGCCATGGTTGAGAACCAATCAGGAAAAAAGCTCAAAGCTTTTCGAACGGACAATGGTAGAGAATACATCTCCACGGAGTTCAAGGACTTTTGTAATCAAAGAGGCATTCATCGGCAGTTTATTGCTCCATACACACCACATCTGCATAAAATGGGATAGCTAAAAGAATGAATCGCATGATTCAAGAGCAAGTTATCTCTATGATGTCTACGGTGAAGCTTACTCTAGAGTTTTGGGGGGAAGTCATCAATGGGTCACCTAGTTCTTCTTTGAATTTCAAAATTCCAGAGGAATTATGGATTGGGAAAACACCAAGCTATGAGCATTTACGTGTATCTGGATATGAGACATATGCACATGTGCCCAAAGAACTTCATTCACAAGTTAGATCCAAGGTCACACAAATGCATTTTTATCGGCTACGGTGCAAATGGAGAGATGGGCTATCGTCTCTGGCACCCAAAATCCAACAAAGTCATTTATAGCTCACACGTGATTTTTAATGAATCAAAAATACACAAGAAGCCCATCAAAGAAGTTGAGTATATACCCGTTTGTTTTGAGGATGTAGCCTCTGAACCAACTCAGTTCAGTAGTATTGCACCTAATCCTCAAGTGCAAGATACTACTATTGCTCCAGAGAGACTAGAGTCTAGCAGTCAGGCACTGAGACGCTCTGTAAGAGTATCACGTGCGCTCGAGCGCTTTGAGCCTGGTATACACCACATTTTGGTCACTGACAATGGAGAGCCAACCTGCTACAAAGAAGCTATACAAATGGACGATAGCGTTAAGCGGGAGCAGGCTATGCAATCAGAATACAATTCGATTGTGGTTAATGAGACATGAGATTTGGTTGAATTACCAAAAGGCAAAAATGCTTTACCTTGCAAGTGGGTATACAAGAAGAAGTAGATCCCGAGCCTAGGTACAAGGCTTGTCTAGTTTCCCAGGGTTTCAAGTAGCAAAAAGGTCTGGATTTCGATGAGATTTTCTCTCGAGTAGTTAAGATGATTACATTTCGCACTGTGCTTGGCTTGGTTGCTATCCAGGACATGGAACTTGTCCAAATGGACGTAAACACAACATTTCTTCACGGGGATCTAGATGAAAATGTCTACATGAAACAACCAGAAGGCTTTGTATGTGAAACAACCAGAAGGCTTTGTATGTGAAACCCAAAAGCCAACGAGGGCAGAATTGGTTTGTAGACTTAAAAAGGCACTCTATGGCCTCAAGCAAGGTTCAAGGCAAATGTGGATCATGTTTGCTGCAGAAGCTATCTCTTGGAGATTATGTCTTCAAGACTGTACGTCTTCATCTACCACTGAGGCAAAATATGTTGTTGTGTCTAACGCAAGCAAGGAAGCCATATGGTTAGCTCGTCTAGTGGGAGATTTGGGCATTCACGTGGTTCCAATACTACATTGTGATAGTCAGAGTTCCATTGCTTTGGCAAAGAATCTGGTGTTTCACTCAAAGTTGAAACACATAGAGGTCAGAAACCATGTCACATGAGATGCATTGGCTGGCAAGCGCATCGAGCTTGTCAAGGTTCACACTGATGACAACCCTAGCCTTGGAGCGATTTACACATTGCATAGAACTTATGGGTGTAGGATGAAGCCTAGGTGATGCTTCATCAACTTTGTATAGACTAACTATACTGATGCCACTATTGGCAACCATGACCTTCAAGTGGGAAGTTGTTGGGATGTAGGTTAGGTGACTGTGGGAAACCACCCTTACCCTTACTTTCTCTAATCAATATAGGGAGAGAAAGTGAGAGAGTTGACTCTCTCACTTTCCTCTCCACTAACCCAAACAGTCTGTGCTTCATCCCCTTCCCCAATTCTCTTGTCCCCTCTCTTGCATGCTTCCCTCTCTTGCACACTCCGCATTAGAGCCCCATCATTGAGGATGAACTTGAACTAGATGATTGTGGCTTTCAAGAGCCTTTCATGAAAATTGTGGATGCCGGTATGGAAATCTATGTAGATAAAGCATTGGTGCGGATCAAATCTATGAGAGCCTTATCTAGTGTTTGTGAGTCAAAATAGCAAGAGATGCAATAACCATGTTAATAGACTCCACTCTAGGCACTCACAAAGTTAAAGAAACCAACCGAGAAGATGCCTCTCTCATGTAAGGTATATGCTCTTCAGATGACTGTGCTTTTGAGTAGGCTTACGATGGCCTTTCATCTATAGGTGTTGAGCTTCAGGTGAATAGTCTACCATGTATGCACACCAGGCATGTGATACTGGAGGAACAAGAAATCCAACAACCAATGTTAAATGACACCTCTGTCTACACTCACCGGGTCAAGGGAGTACATCAAGGATACGTCTCTCTCCTATAAGGTTTTGGAGTGATGGTGAAGGGTAGGTCTTCCATGCTGACATGCTTTTGTTGTGAGCCTTCTCTTTGTAGCTATATTTCTAGAAAGTGTGGGCCTATTGTTTGGGACCCCGGAGGGAGTTGGTCTTCAAGAAGGGAGGCTGAGAGTTTCCCTTTTGATTTGGGAGGGTAATTCTCTTCAAGTTGGAAGGCTTGGACCTTTCCCTTTGATTGAGGAAAAGATTCTTATTGAGTATCTAGCAAGTGGAGGCAATAGCGGGAGTGACTTCAGAGCCAACTTCAATACATATATAGTTTCTTTTAGGTCTTCAAAGTTTTCTTACATATTGTACAGCTTGGGGACCACACATGTGCATAGCTCTCTAGTAAAGCTTCATTTGAGCACGAATGTTCAACTAGAGGGTTGGGCAAAGATGATGGATTCCAAACTTTTCTTAGCCGATGCATCTGAGAGCGTGACAACCCTATGATTGACCACTTTGGTAATGCCTATGCAAGTGCTAAAGTGGATTCAAGGTGTATCTAAGTGGAGCCTTAAAGTTGATCTCATTGCGGCCAGCCTACAATACTATCTGAAGCTTGAAGTTGACTGTCACGCCAAACAACCTAGCTTTGATCAGTAAGGAACATATAGATAGGGATAATTCTCCATTTGTGAAGGTGATCGATTACAAGTTGCAAGAGGGATCATGGTTCGAGTAACAGTTTTCATGTTTGACAAATGGAGAGAGAAAGTTGCAAAGAAAATGGTTCTCCAATCAAGGGGAGGCCATCATACATTGGTCATTCATTCTTGCTCAGCAAAACAAGCATTAAGAGAGTACAAGGTTTTATTCGATATATCAAGCATCATTTGAAGCTGTACAAAAGGCACGAATGGCATTGATGAGACGAGTGGCTACTCCAGATGCAAGGCATTAAAGTGACTTGGAGACTGGCTAAAAGGAGAAACCATGCGTGGTTCAAATTATTAAGGGGGCGAGCTCCACTTCCTGGCGTTGATACCTTTCATGCTCCGAGGAGGGAACATGAGGCTCAAGCTCTAGAGGAATGGTCCAAAATCAGAATTGGTGGTTTTATCAAAGACATACAAACTCCAATCACAAGGGAGGCCTTAGTGGGGAGTTCTCAGCAAGAACTTTCAAAAGTGGTCAAAAAAATAAAGAAAATTATGGTTGTGCAAGCGTATGGCAAATATGCACGTGGGTCGTCTCATGATGAGGGAGAGAAAATCTGTGTGTGTGAGGGTGAGAGTACCGACCTGCACATGGGGCCAATGCAAAGACCCTTCTCGAAGGGTCCACTGGTAGGAGGGGGTAAAGGGAGAGCCATGAGCTCATTTGCAGGGCGGCGCTGCAGAAGCCGGGTCTGAGAGAACAAGAGGGAAGGAGAGAGAGACACAGAGGGCCTATGCCCACAACCTTCTGCGTGTCTAGATCCATTTGGCACTAACTAGAAAGCTTTACCCAACAGTTCTCGATAATTTCAAGTGAAGCCTCCAATTACCAGCATACAATGTTAGATCGTATTGCCCTTGTGACAGGATCCATCACTTTGCATCTGCTCATGATCGACCCACGCTACAGATGTGCATTCATTGTCATGGTTTGCACTCTTGTCGCCTTGTGCATGGCCACCATCTCCACAACGATGCTTCTTCAACGCTGAGATCTTTGGCTCTGTGAATGACATCACGGCAGATTGGGGGAATGAGGTAGGATTTGTCTGATGGAAACTTCAAGGAGCTCAAGAGCAAGAGGACTCAAGTGACATGGCATGTAGGTTCATATCTTGACACAAAATGCAGGAACTATATTGTGTGTGTGTGTGTGTTGCACGACTGCATGCTCACGTCTACACACCCCGTCAAGGTCCTTGGTCGGGGGGCATGCGACGAGCGCCGTACATCTGCTCTCCGTTACTGAGCGAAATATTTGCAGCAGTCGACAGATCTCTGACAGCTCAGCAGCCGTCATAAAAATTGACAGTGGATGTTGAGCTCCAATCAACGCTCGTTGCAGGCAGCCTCCGCCTGTCACGTTTAGTCCTCTGCCTTGCATAATTCACTGGCCCCCCTCCCAAGGACACTTGACGGCCGAGAATGGTCCCCTGCTGACCATTCCCTTCGTAATTAGTGCTCCCCCCATTGGCTCCCAACCTCCGCTGGTCGCCAAGGGGTCGCACAAATTACGGGGAATGGTCAGCATGGGACCATTCCCTACCCCGTAAAGGCTATTTATGAAAACTTGCAATCGCAGCCTTCTCCAAAAATTGTTTCAGCTCGTCAATCAACGCAAGGTGGGAGGGTCCAACCCCCCCCCCCTCTCCCTTTTTTTTCAAAGCTCTCACTTATTGTGTTATCTCTACACATACTCTTATCATGTGCAACGATAACTGCAGACTTTCTTAGTTTCCCTGAATCAGGCAAGTTTCCCTGAATCAGGCATTCGCTATGTACAAGCATCAACGGGCATCTTAAGCATATTTTATGAGTACTAGCACTATTTATTGGAACCGCCTGATGTAGGCGTGATGCCTATGAATGTTGTACACAATTTTTAGGCTTTTTGAAGCCTGCTTTTCAACATTCCTTTGGAGCCATTCTTGTAATAAATACAACGCTTACATAAAAAAAAACTAATTTTCTCTCTCTCTCTCTCTCTCTCTCTCTCTCTCTCTCTCTCTCTCTCTCTCTCCATTAGCAAATTAGTGGCGGCCTTGTTCACTATACTATAAGAAGAGAATGACAATGTTTCTTAGTCAACAACCGATATTTGTTGCATGTGTGGTGCGAACTAAATTACTAATGTTGTGTGTACGCGCCAACATGAAAGGTCATGCACACAAACATCATTTGAAGCGTCGTCCAACTGCAAGCATGGGTGATTGCATTTAGAAATATGCCCTCACTTGTTACCTGTTGAAAACTGCACACAACTTCTTTTCTTTGCCACATGTCGACCCAAGCAGTACCTTTGAGTACATGAAGACCTTTTATTTTTCAAAACTTCAAATATTTTGACATTTTCACCTACCCAAAATATCCAAATTTATGAAAAAAAAGGGGGGCAAGAGCTTTCCAATCATCCGTGTGTTTGCGCGGATGATCGGGGGGCCCTTGCCCATGTTTCCCCCCAAAAAATTTGGATAGTTGTCATAATAATCAATATCTAATTCTCCTAAATGATTTTCTCATATTAAACTGATCATTTAATGTGGGGAAGTGCCAAGGGAGAAAAATCTAGAACATTGGTTAAGCTAGCAGACCGGCCACTGTAGGGATCCAAAGGAGGGAAAATAGGGATCCAAAAAGGGGGGGCCATCTGCAAAAGAGCCATGTGAAACAATGGGCCAAAAAGACCCTAAGGTTCAGCCCATTAAGACTTCCAAAATGCTAAGGTTCCAAAATTCAAAGGTTGTGTCCAAAGGTCAACCCTAGGAAAAATTGGATGCTTTGTGTGTGCCCTAAAAGTCTTTGCACATCCCTACATGGGAGGGGGCGAGCCCCAAAGCTAGGGGATGAGAGAGAAAGCCACACACACACACACAGGCTCCCTTTACACAAAGGGAATGAGGGACACATGTCATCTCCCTAGGCCAGATGCCCACAAGGTGTGCCCAGTTCCTATTGGAAGACCCTTGAAGTGGACCAATGAGAATTAAGCTAGAGTAAATCTAGTTTAATTAATTTAAAAACATTTAATAAAAGAAACCAATGAGAATTAAGTCTCCTAGAAGACTATTGGGCAGTCTCCCAAGGGGTCCAATGAGCATTCAGGAGCCCCATGGCTTGCTTGATTCCTATTGGCCAGGAGGCAAAGGGGTCCAATGAGAGTTTAGTTTAATTATTTAATTACCTAAAGCTCTCACAAAAGGGGAAAGGGGGACACATGTCAGAAGGCTATCACTTATGCTGCTTAATTCCTATTGGCTTGACCTGGGGAGGTCCAATGAGGCAAAAGCCAGACCTATTTAGCAGCTAGGGCTCGCCCAAGAGAGAGGGGGGGCTGATTTTTGCTTGGAATTGACACACACACACTCACACTTGACCATGTGTGAAGGAAGAATACTCTATCTCCTCCCAAGCTTTAATGGAGAGCTCATCACCTACTCCAAGCTTGTGAGATAGAAGCCTACATCAACACTCTCTTGGCATATGGATGCAAATCCAACCAAGAGCCAAGCTTCAATGCATGCTCATCTTCTCTACCAAGCTAATTACTAAGCTAAGCTATGCTAATATGAGTGATTATGTGAGGAGATGTACATCTTTCTCGTAAGATACTTCTTTTTCTTCTCAATCTACTCTCATACCCTGCTAGCTCTCACCATCTTCGAAGGTGTGTGAGGTCTTGGGTCTGAGAACGGGGATAATTCAAGTTGTGTTTGATTAAGTGTTTTGCTTGGTGTATGAAGCTTCCATCTTCATTGCACTAGCTAGTCTTGAAGGAACACAAAGAATTGTATTGTACAATGTCTCTCTTGATGGGAGAAACCATAATACAAAGCCTTTTGGAGGGGGGACCGGCTCCATGCAAATCCGGTCCTCAACTGTTGTCAATAGCTTAATTTCTCTCTCTTTTGAAAGTATTGTCGATGCTATCTAACTAGGTGTTATGCTTTTTGTTGCTCTCTCCACCCAAGCACTCTTGTAATTCTCATTAGGAATCTATTCTAATGAAATGCCCACTATGTTCATGCTAATTTCCGCTACACATAAGATTTTAGGCCATTAAATGTTACATTGGTATCAGAGCTCAAGGTTTCTCTTTTCTTGCTCAAGAAGGGAGGTCCTCAAGCTAGCTACAAATGGTTGGTATTATTAATTGCCTGTGAGTAAGTAGAATAGGGATTTTTCAGCCTTGCAGTGCGCCTGCCTTTGTGCAGTTAACGGGGCATCACCGTCGAGAGCTATGGTCTTAATAGTGGAGTCCTACGGGGCTTGCCTACGGCTTAACCACTATTGAGCTATTAGAAGCTTGACAGGAGCCGGTGCTGTTTTGGTGTCGAAAGACCCTCTCTTCTATTCCTTGCAATTAATGGTATTCGAGCCGCGGGTACAGTAGCTTGAGTGCTTTTTCTAAAGGGGTAAAGAGGAGTAGCAACTAGGGCTTGAAGTGCCAAAGTACACCTAAAAAGTTTACACCTAAAAGTTGTTAGAATGGCTGACAATAGTAAAGAGAGTGAAATTAATGTTGATAACTTTGATTTTGCTCATGAGCAAGCTACTAATGATGCTTCAATGCTTGTTAACTATCTTGTTTCTAGGCTTCAACAAGCCATGGGCAATCCATCTCTCCAAAGTGAAGTGCAACGGCAGCTCCGTGCTCACGAGATTCTCCAAGCTCATCACCATGACGAGAGAACACCTAGGAAGCCTCCTTGTGAGACTACCAAAAGAGGTCTCTCTCCGATTCGGGAAGAAGAAGAGAATCCATATGAAGGGCTCAAGAACTTACTTCTTGATGATGCATCTCCTTCCCAAAGGAGAACTCAAGAGTCTCCACCGAAGGAACGAGAAAGAAGCGAGTCTCCCGCCACCTCGGCGGAGATGGCTCCACGAAGACGGCGGGCTAAACGCTCTCCATCACCAGCAAAGCGGAGAAGACCATCATATTCTTGTCCTCACCACAATTCAAAGAGGGATGATAAAAAGCAAGAGAAGAAAAAGGCGAGAAAGAGGACACCCTCTTCTCCATCTTCTTCATCCTCTTCCTCTTATGAAAGCTATGGTGAAGACGACAAAGATCAAGACAAGAAAAAGGCGAGAAAGAGGTCACCCTCTTCTCCACCCTCTTCAAATTCTTCACCTTCTGAAGAAAGTGATGGTGCAACTTTTGAACCATCAAAAAGAAGAGGCCATAGGAAATCCTATGCCGCATGGAAGAGGTCGTCCAAGCTGAAGAAATTCAATGAGGGAGGGAAGAGCATCTCTTTCCTTACCTATGATGGCACCTTCGGTGCTATAGACAAAGTTTTGGCCTTTATCCAGCAATTCGATGCGGCGTTTGGAGATGAGGGCTTCACGGAGTCCTCTAAGCTACGCCATGTAGCTATGCACTTTCAAAAGTCCGCCAGACAATGGTGGTCTAGCCTACGAGCCAACGGTGAAGCTGCACGAACATGGAAGGCTTTAAGAGCTTCCATTATGAAGCAGTTTTTGGCCACCGATGCCAAAGACAAAGTACTCACCGAATGGCGAAGCTTAAAGCTCTCTCCCAATGAATCCATCCACAAATATGTAGACAAGTTTTGGGACCTACAACTCAAAGCCACTGTCTTCACAAAGTTGGATTTTGGAGAGCAAAAGCAACAATTTTGTGCGGGCTTAACCGAAGAAATGGCGGAGTATGTCAACTCCCAAAGGCCACGTACCATATCGGCGGTAATACACCATACTATGGTGGCCTCGCGAATCAATTTCCAAACGGGGGGTAAAAGAAATAATAAGCCCCCGGAAAACAAGGGTTCCAATGAGCCTAAGGGGAAGGACAATGTCCAAAAGTCTCCTAAGGGCAATTCCAACAAAGCTAAAGAGAAGGGAGTTTACAAAGGAAAGAATAAACTCTCTCCTGAAGAGCTTGAGCGTTATCGTAAAGATAACCGGTGTTTCAAGTGCGGCGAACAAGGGCATGCATACCGCGCTTGTCCCCAAAAGAACAACCGCCAAGATCCTCCTAGAGCTTCTTTGGTTGAAATCCAAGAGGAGGAGATTCACCAAACTCACCACAAAGGATCTTCTCTATGCCATGCTTGGGGAAAGGTAAGAGAACATGATGCTTTTATTCTCTTTGACCCTGGTTCTACTCACAATTTCATATCTATGGAGTTAGCCACCAAGCTAGGCATACAATCCTACGAGATGGGAGATATCCTACCCGCAGACAGTGCCTTCAAGGGGCAAGAAGCTTCAGTCACTCCCTTAATCGGGAAATTGAGGCTTCATGTCCAAGGCTATGTGGACAAAGAGGACTTCTTTATCTCTCCTCTCAAGCATGAGGATGTAATCCTAGGGGCACCATGGTTTGACCGCCTGGCTGCCGATGTTAAATTTCCTGAAAGGAGAATCTCCTTTAAGTTCAGGGAAAAGGACATGTATATAGATGCTAAGGAGATGGGTAACATCATCCCCATTGTACATACACCAGCTTTCAACAAGTCAATAAAGAGCTCTATTTCCGTGTACATGATTTTTGTTAAAGATTCTCAAAATGAACCTAATGCTTTAACAAAAGAAAATAAAAGCAACCAAAAGGAATTAGAGTTATCTAATTTTCTCAAGGGGTTTCAAGATGTTTTTATTGACGACATCCCTTGTGAGCTACCTCCTAAACGAGGTAATGACGACCATGCAATTGAACTTCTTCCAGGAAGTTCACCGCCTAACAAACCTCCTTATAGAGTTTCTCAAGCTCAACAAGAGGAGATTATGCGGCAAGTGCATGAGTTAGTTGAGAAGGGCATGGTTAGGCCTAGATCATCTCCATTTTGCTCACCTGTGCTATTAGTGCAAAAGAAAGACGGCACATATCGTATGTGTGTCGACTATAGAGCACTAAATAGGATCACTATCAAGAATAGGTTTCCCGTTCCAAGGGTAGAAGACCTATTTGATAAGCTACAAGGATCGACCTACTTCAGTAGGATTGACCTAAAAAGTGGCTATCATCAAATAAGGATAGTTGATCAAGACATTGTAAAGACCGCATTTCGTACTACATTTGGTCTTTACGAATACATTGTCATGCCTTTTGGCTTGACCAATGCACCAGCCACATTCAATCGCTTGATGGAGAAGCTGTTCAGGCCTCATCGAACCTTCACTGGAGTGTTCTTTGATGATATTATCACCTACTCTAATTCATTGGAGGAACACAAGCAACACCTCCAGGTAACATTTCAAGTTTTAAGAGAGAATAAACTTTATGTTAATCGAAAGAAAAGTGAATTTTTCTTGCAAGAGATTCAATATTTAGGTCACATTATCTCTCAAGATGGAATCCAAATGGATCCATCCAAGTTAGAGGTAATAAAAGGATGGCCTAAACCAAGGAATCTTCATGAACTAAGAAGCTTTATAGGTATGTGTACATACTATAGACGCTTCATAGAAAAGTTCTCACGAATTGCGGGACCATTACATGACCTAACAAAGAAAAATGTTAGGTATACGTGGTCTGCTAAGGAGAACAATGCTTTCGAAAAGCTTAAAGAAAAGCTTATCTCTCAACCTGTGCTTACACTACCGGATCTCTCAAAACCATTTGAGGTCCAATGTGATGCTTGTGGTGATTGCCTTGGGGCTGTTCTACTCCAAGAAGGGCACGCCATAGGCTATGAGAGTCGAAGGCTCGACCCTGTTGAGCAAGCTCTAGGCATATACGAAAAAGAACTCCTTGCAGTTCTACATGCCTTAGACTCATGGAAGCACTATTTATTGGGGACTCCTTTCATTCTGCGAACGGATCACCAAAGTCTTAAGTACTTCATGACGCAGACCAAGCTTTCCGACAAACAAATGAGGTGGGCAAATTTTCTTTCGCAATTTCATTTTCATATTGCTCACATTGCTGGCAAGCATAATCAAGTAGCCGATGCACTCTCAAGACGACCGAGAGTGAATGCGGTTTCCATAGCAACTCACAATGATCTATCTTCAATGATAGATGAGTATGCTATTGATCCCGATTTTAGAGATGTGATTTCAGCCCTTGCATTAGGGAAGAAAGAAGAACCATTTACTTTACAAGATGGTTATCTTCTCTATGGCAATAGACTATGCGTTACTAACTCACTACGTGAGAAAGTAATGTATGAATCTCATGCTCCCCCATATGCGGGGCATAGAGGGATTCAGTCTACCCTAAAGGGAATTGAAACATATTTCTATTGGCCTACCATGAAAGTGAACATACACGAGTATGTTTCCAAATGTGTGGTATGTCAAAAGACAAAATTTGATAGAGGGAAGCAACTTGGATTGCTTCAACCCTTGCCAATCCCTAATTCACCTTGGGAGAGCATATCCATGGATTTTATCTTTGGATTGCCTAAATCTATCCATGGGAATACGGGAATATGGACGATAGTAGACAGGTTCAGTAAACAAGCTCATTTTATACCTGTCAAAAAGACTATCAAAGCCCATCAAATGGCAACCCTCTTCATTCCACAAATTTTCAAGTACCATGGCTTGCCAATGTCCATAGTGTCGGATAGAGATCCTAGAATGACCAGTAATTTCTGGAAGGGTCTCTTTGAGAATTTAGGAACAAGGCTAAACTTCTCTTCGGCCTATCATCCACAAACTGATGGCCAAAGTGAAATAGCTAACCTAACCATTCTCGATCTACTAAAAGCCTATGTAACGGAAGTAGATCAAAGATCCCAATGGGAGAAGTACTTACCTTTAGTAGAGTATGCTTACAATAACACTATACATACTTCCACAGGAAAAACACCTTTCGAGGTAATTGAGGGAAGATCAAAAAGTCCCTTGCTACTTAAGGTACATGGGAAGATCTTCGCTGCAGATGAGTATAGCCGAGACCTACAAGAATCTTTCCAAAAGATTAAGGATGCTATCTCTATCTCACAGCAAAGGCAAAAGGCTGCTGCTGACAAGCACAGAAGAGCCCAAGCCTTTAAAGAAAACGATTGGGTCTTGTTAAAGTTTCCCAAGGCTCGATTAAGGCACACGACGGGCAAGAATCCTACGGGCCACCAAAAGTACTATGCTAAACTAGCAAAAAGGTATTATGGTCCCTTCCAGATTCTTAGGCCAATCAATGAGATGGCCTATCAACTTAAGTTGCCCAATCATTGGCTCATACACAATGCTTTTCATGTGAGCCTCTTAAAGCCTTACAAAGGAGAGCCACCTCAAGAACCAACTATTGAAGACCCACCGGAGATCGAGGACCACGAGGAGGTGCTGCAGCCCGAGTCCATTCTCCGACATGAAGACAAGGTATTAAGAGGCGGTAAGACTATCCGACGATATCTTATTAAGTTTAAGAATTATCCTTTTGAAGATGCTAGATGGATGCAAGGCATACAATTAAAGGATAACCTAAACCTTGTCAATGCTTACAATGCTTCCCAAGAGTAAGCAAATGTACAAAATGTTAAAAATGAACAAAAATTTTTGTCTTATAAGACTCTCTTTTTCTTTATTTGTGCACAAAAATGAAGTAGTATGCATGCTTAGATCAAGTTTGCGGAGACGACGTCTCCCAAACACCAAGTAGAGCTTGTCACTCTACTATGGAAGACTGATAGGACTAATGTGCAGACATGCTTGCGGCAGCCTCAGGCTCTCAAGCACCAAATGGACTAGTCATCCATTATGGAATGATGTCGTAGGGTAACATAGGGATCCTCTACCCGCTAAGAAAAGGACTCATGCATATGCTTTATCTTCTCTACACCATAGTCGAGGACGACTATGATTTCGAGAGAGAGGTAATGTCATAATAATCAATATCTAATTCTCCTAAATGATTTTCTCATATTAAACTGATCATTTAATGTGGGGAAGTGCCAAGGGAGAAAAAGCTAGAATATTGGTTAAGCTAGCAGACCGGCCACAGTAGGGATCCAAAGGAGGGAAAATAGGGATCCAAAAAGGGGGGGCCATCTGCAAAAGAGCCATGTGAAACAATGGGCCAAAAAGAACCTAAGGTTCAGCCCATTAAGACTTCCAAAATGCTAAGGTTCCAAAATTCAAAGGTTGTGTCCAAAGGTCAACCCTAGGAAAAATTGGATGCTTTGTGTGTGCCCTAAAAGTCTTTGCACATCCCTACATGGGAGGGGGCGAGCCCCAAAGCTAGGGGATGAGAGAGAAAGCCACACACACACACGCAGGCTCCCTTTACACAAAGGGAATGAGGGACACATGTCAGCTCCCTAGGCCAGATGCCCACAAGGTGTGCCCAGTTCCTATTGGAAGACCCTTGAAGTGGACCAATGAGAATTAAGCTAGAGTAAATCTAGTTTAATTAATTTAAAAACATTTAATAAAAGAAACCAATGAGAATTAAGTCTCCTAGAAGACTATTGGGCAGTCTCCCAAGGGGTCCAATGAGCATTCAGGAGCCCCATGGCTTGCCTGATTCCTATTGGCCAGGAGGCAAAGGGGTCCAATGAGAGTTTAGTTTAATTATTTAATTACCTAAAGCTCTCACAAAAGGGGAAAGGGGGACACATGTCAGAAGGCTATCACTTATGCTGCTTAATTCCTATTGGCTTGACCTGGGGAGGTCCAATGAGGCAAAAGCCAGACCTATTTAGCAGCTAGGGCTCGCCCAAGAGAGAGGGGGGGCTGATTTTTGCTTGGCATTGACACACACACACTCACACTTGACCATGTGTGAAGGAAGAATACTCTATCTCCTCCCAAGCTTTAATGGAGAGCTCATCACCTACTCCAAGCTTGTGAGATAGAAGCCTACATCAACACTCTCTTGGCATATGGATGCAAATCCAACCAAGATCCAAGCTTCAATGCATGCTCATCTTCTCTACCAAGCTAATTACTAAGCTAAGCTATGCTAATATGAGTGATTATGTGAGGAGATGTACATCTTTCTCGTAAGATACTTCTTTTTCTTCTCAATCTACTCTCATACCCTGCTAGCTCTCACCATCTTCGAAGGTGTGTGAGGTCTTGGGTCTGAGAACGGGAATAATTCAAGTTGTGTTTGATTAAGTGTTTTGCTTGGTGTATGAAGCTTCCATCTTCATTGCACTAGCTAGTCTTGAAGGAACACAAAGAATTGTATTGTACAATGTCTCTCTTGATGGGAGAAACCATAATACAAAGCCTTTTGGAGGGGGGACCGGCTCCATGCAAATCCGGTCCTCAACTGTTGTCAATAGCTTAATTTCTCTCTCTTTTGAAAGTATTGTCGATGCTATCTAACTAGGTGTTATGCTTTTTGTTGCTCTCTCCACCCAAGCACTCTTGTAATTCTCATTAGGAATCTATTCTAATGAAATGCCCACTATGTTCATGCTAATTTCCGCTACACATAAGATTTTAGGCCATTAAATGTTACATAGTTCAAGTACGTCAAGAGGTCAAAATATCCAATTTTTTGAAAAATAAAAGGGAGGCAAGAGCTTCTCGATCATTCATGTGCACGCGGATGATCGAGAAGCTCTTGCATCCCATTTTTTTCCAACAAATTGGATATTTTGACATCTTCATGAATGTTTTTTGATTATTCGTGAAATTTTGCTAGAATCTATAGGTCATCATCATCTAAGTGATTTTGAACTTCCATTTGAATATCTTCCAAGGTTTGAAGAATAAGATATAGACAATATTCACCATCAGAATGATCACACCTTTTGCATGGTCGACTATCAAGAGATCTTCATTCCAACAAGCATGATACCTTTGAGAGGATCTTATTTAGTGTATTGTATAGAGCAATGGTACTTTGAGTGATAATTGGAATGACATTACTGGCATTTCCTAAAAGGTTTAGATACAAAATCAATCCATTGTTGAGCAAATTGTTGATCAATATTTGTTCCCATTATCTCTCCATTCTACTTTATGCTACGGTCTGGTCTTTGACACTTATTCAACCTACATCTCTTAGCTCCTCCCAAATTCTGTATTCATGTCTGAACTAGCGGATCATATCCAGAGTTTGTTTCAGTATCAAATGCTCAATCCGAAACTTCAGTAAGTCTCCTAGAAGTCATGATCTCTCTAGGACTCATCGTGATGAACTCGAACTCTCCGACCCCAATTGGGAGAGTGACCCTCTGTTAAGAGCACTTAAACCTCAAGCCATCGTGATCACAAAATGGAATGATTTGGTCACTTCAGAGAGCCATTCCAGTGTTAGGTTAAGAGTTATTTTTTAGTTCAAACTTTAGAATTTAGATGATAGATTAGACATAGACACTGATACTAGAATGGAACTCGAAATGGTAACTGAAATGGAAATGACACATATATTGAAATTGAATTGTATTTTGATCAGATCAATACAATTGGCAAAAGTTTAGTGAGCCAAAGGGTTGCTCTAAGATTATAAGAAAAAGAGTACAAGAACAAAGTACAATAGTGTCAATCAAAGTCTCTCAAGACATCTCCAAGTCATTCCCCAAAGCATTCCCCGTCAAATGAAGTAATGACCCCTAGTTATAGGTGCCAAATTGGGTCCTGACTGAGTGTTCAATATGTAGTTATTGTAGTACCTGGCTCAATAATTACCATTTCAATCACCAATCAGAACTCAAGTCTAGGTATTGTTCCCACCTTCTACATAGTTATAACATACTAGCACAACGAAACCACTTTTGGTGGTGCCTATGTGGCCTTGACCGCCCCACTAGCATGTTGTGTTATGTCACATGCTTTCAAGGTGCAAATGTGCATGATTGCATTGTTACCATATACATGTGGTAGTGATGTGTGTGAACACACATTAGGACCGTCGGGGAATTTTTTCCCTCTTTAGGAGGTTTTTTTTTCCCGTGCATTGTATATACGCCCATCACTCTAGGGCTCTCTTATCTTTCCATTGCACACTAAGTAATACACTCTCAGTTGTGTGCCTTGAGCTTCCTTCATCTTCTCCAAGTTGTGTGCGTTTCTTTGCAACCCTAAATCCAACAATTGGTATAAGAGCAGGTTGTGTCCTCTCGAGCTTACTCGCCAGCAGCTCCAGCACACGCCTGCTCACTTTCTCCGATTTCTGTAAGCTTTGGCAAGCGTTCGCATGTCGACAAAAATTTCGGGAGAGATTGTAGAGCTCAGTTTGCTCAGATTTTTGATTCGGGCTCATTTCGACCTCCATTTCCACTCAGCTAGGTCTGCACATGCAATTTTGTCATTTTGTGCAGAAATTTTATCAGCATCAATTACTGCATAACAGGTCCCATACAGTTTGCTGCGGGTTGGGCTATATAGCACGTGTTGATCTCACTCAGTATCTCCTCATTTCGGGCAGTTTTCGTATCGAGTGTAGGTATTTTCCATGGCTGACAACAACACAGATGTGTTCAAGATGTTTGCTGCTAAGGACAGATTGGATGGGGACAATTACCCTATGTGGGCCTACATGATGCAACATATTCTTGTGTCAAAGGGTGTTTGGAATATTATACAGGGCATTGATGTATGTCCTGATTCTGAGGATGTTGCAGGTCTTGGTGCTATTAGAGTTGTTTTGCCTACGATAGAACAAGCTCGTTGGGATGTAAAGGATGCGCAGGCTCATGTGTTGATTACGTTGTCTATGAAGCGCACCATTACTCCTCACATTCGTTCAACAAAACCTGCAAAACAGGCTTGGGATATTCTAGCAATTCTTTATCATACAAGCCGCAATGAGGCTAAAATTGCTTTTGCTGCGTAAAGAGCTGGATGGACACTTTCCTTGCTGGTGTCAAGGATATCAATGAGCAACTTATTTCTGCAGGTGAATTCATTTTAGATAGTTCCCTTGTGCAGACTGTTCTTGATGCCTTACTAGATTCTTACCAGACTTTTGCTAGTACTTAGAGAGTTATGACCCAAGAAAATCTTGAAGTTGTCAAGTTTGATACATTATGCACATTGCTATTGCAAGAGTCACTTTCCAAAAAAAAAAAGACTAGGCAGCATGCAGTTGAACAGGTTTTTATTGCTTCTCAAAGAAAGGGTGGTAACAGCAATGTAGCCACTTCTTATGGTTCTGCTGTGAGTAGGCAAAAAGAAGATGCGTTGCCATTATTGTAAAGCTAATGATCACTTGATCAAGCAAGCGTCCTAAGTTGAAGGCCAAAGAGGCTAAGAAGAAAGAGGGTGGTTCCACTGCAAATACTGGTTCCACTACAAATGCCTCCATTGTTGAGTCTTCTGTGAAAGGAGATTGTGATGCTGATGTTGATGCAAAATGGGCTTTTAGTGCAGAGTGCACTTACATTCCCACTGTCCATGATGCATAAATCTCAATTGCTGCAGATTCACATGTGTGGTATTTTGACAGTGGTGCTACAAAGCACATTACCTCACATCGTGAATTGTTCACCTCTTTTGAGTCTGTGCCTCATGGGAAATCAGCCACTTGTGCCAACAATGCCTCTTATCCAGTTCAAGGGGTTGAAAAGATTGTGCTCACTACTGCAAATGGAAGATCTTTCACACTTGTTGTTGATGCTTTTTGTATACCTGGAAAAGAAGAATCTTTTGTCTATATCTGCCCTTGCTAGACTTGGACTTGTAGTCAAATTTGTGGATGACAGATGTACAATTCATGATCTTAGTTTTGGTGATTAAATTGTTGCATTTGGCCTTTTGTGTCATGGGCTGTATAAGCTCACTTTATATGACAATTGTAGACAAAATTTTGCAAATGCAGTTGCAGATTCAAGTGCTGTTTCAGATGCAAAACTATGGCATGCACGTTTTGGGCATCTGAATTTTGCCAGTTTGCTGTGTTTGCAGAAATCTGATGTGATTGCTTCTTTGCCGTCTCTTGAAGCACAGGGCAAACATGTGTGTGAAGGCTGTATTTTGGGAAAGATGCAGCGTTTGAAGTTTCCAATGGATGGTTCAGTTAGGGCCTCATGCAAGTTGCAGCTTGTGCATACTGATGTTTGTGGACCAATGCAAACTCCATCCTTGGGCAATTACCTTTACTTCGTGACTTTCATTGATGATTACTCCAGGCATGCAAAGGTATTTCCGCTTAAAGCGAAGTTCGAAGTTTTTATGTGCTTCAAACAATTTTTGGCTATGGCTGAAAATGTATCAAAATGTACTATGGGCACCCTCCGTTCCAATCGAGGGGGGGTGTAAGGACATGGGTGCTATGGGTAAGGACACCGACACGGCCGGACAATGTGTACACTAGGGGGAGGCTATAAGATAGCATGGTTGGGTGGAGACTAGCACATGCATTACCACCGCCCTTTCACTGGTATCCGAGCTATTTTTGGAAAGAGGCGAAAAGCGGGTTGCATGTGCGTGCGACGTGCTACTTCTCTCCCACATCCCACAGACAACGACGTCTTTGTTGTGCAGCAAAAAGAAGACAGATATAGTTTCTTGTGCGAAGCACGCACGGACAGAAGACGACAGCGGACGCCGCACCAACGACCTCAATAGCGCACGACCAAGGAAAACTCGACCGGCAACTTGACGGCATCGAGACTACGAAGGCTTCTGTTGGCACCGTTGTTGCGTGTGCAAGAAGGTCCACTTAACCCTTGCATGAAGGAGGGTTGAACCCACCCCATGAGGGTATGAGGCCAACACTTTACCGTCAAGCTATTGACCCTTGTTGTGTATAACAAGGAAAGATATCATACTTGTGGAAAGGAAAGCTAGAAGAGAAGGGAAAGCTTCAAACTTCAAGGAAGTAGTTTCACCCTTCCTTTTCACTTCTTGGAGGAAGGCAAGTTTTCCTCCAAAAATTCTTTTTTCCTCAAGGAGGTAGCTTCAAAGTGAGCAAAGGCCTTCACAAAAACGACGAATTTTTGTGAAGAGGCAACAAAGGTGTTCTTACGATGAACGACACATGAAGTACTACAATTCTCGCAAGGCGATGTTTGCATGCAATGCAAATTGTGGAGCATACAAAACACAAAGACTTAAATTTCACAAGGTACAAGTTGACATTTTTTTTCTCTTTACACTAGTGTGTGTTTACCATGGCCAGTGAGGATATCCCACCTACACACACTTTTGATTTTGAGCACGTAGATCAAAATCAGGGCGCCACGGGTGCTGCTGACACTAATATGCGTGATGATGATGATCTAGGAGATCATGGGCTTGTAGATATGGCTTCTTTCAAGACTTTGGAACATCTCCAAAGCATACTTGAAAGCAACCTCTCTGCACTCAATGCAAATGTTACCAATCTTATGGAGTTACTTGTGAAATTTATGAATTCACAGACGACTCAAGGAGCCACAAGTGGTACGGTTCAAGGGAACCAAGCTCGCACGACTCAAGGAGTCCAAGAGACAGGTGTTGCAGAAGATGCAGAAGGTAGCAATGCATTACTTAAGAATATCACCATTCCTGAGTTTCACGGGGAAGAGCGTGATCGCAACAAGTATGCGGTCAATACATTCTTACACAAATGGAGTGATACTCATAGATTGAGACACACCCCGGATATAAAGACGGCTGTGGAAACAAGTCTATCTCTTAAAGGAAAGGCATATAAGTGGTGGATGACATTTCCAATAGATGCTCGTCCTCCATCTTGGGCTGCATTTCAAGCTTCTTTCTCCAAAGAGTTTTTGGACTCCAATGAAGAAGATAAGCATGGGATGCATGCCGCATGTCTGGCCTCTCTCTCACACAGTACCTTTCGAAGTATCGGGAAATCATATAAAAACTAGAAGGTCTAGATGAATTCCAAAAGATACGGGGTTTTAATAGGGGTCTTGACAAAGACTATCGTCTTCATGTCAAGACCCAACATCCAAAAACTTTGGAAGAAGCCATCAGTCATGCCCAAAGATATGATGATGATAAAGAGAGGAAAGGAATTGTTCCCTACTCTAAGAATAATTTTGCTAAGAGAAATGTGGCTAAGAGGCAAAGGCGAGGTAGATCTCCCACATGTTCCAAGAGGAAAAAGAGACAATCTACCTCTTCACGCCCACAAGAAACTAAGAAGCCTAAGCAATCACAAGATACTCCACGTGGGTCTCTTAGCACTACTCATTTTGAGTGTGCAAAGACACATAATTTGTGTCTTAAATGTCTTTCGGACCAACATAACAAGAAAGATTGTCCTCTTTTGCAAGGCAAAGAAAAGGCCGTGCACACGGTGCAATGCCTCACATTAGATTCATCTCCTAAATATTGTGTTGTAGAGAGGTTCTTCATATGGAAGAAAAGCACAAGTGTTGTGTGCCTGCGTCAATGTGGGGCAGCCCACCTTTGGCCCTATGATTTGATTCGCATGCATGGCACTATTAACAGACAAATTTTTCGTATTTTAGTGGATGATGGTGCAACTCATAACTTCTTGAACTATAAGCTAGTCAAGAAATTGAAGCTTACACAGACTCCCTGCTCTCACAAGTATGTGGTGGAGCAGATGTCTAGGAATGATAAAGAAGTATGGGACACGGTAGTTCAAGGGGTTGAGCTTATTGTTCAAGATCATACGATGACCCTTGACTTCCAAGTTATGAACATGGACCATGCTGATGTAGTTTTAGGATGGGAGTGGCTGCATGGTTTAGAAAACACATTGCACACTTGTTATGAATACAACTTCTTATCCTTTATGGCCAATGGTAAACATGTTATTTTGCTTGGTGAGAAAAGTATACCATTTGTACCTCTTATATGTACAGCCGAGATTTCTATTTTGCAAAAAGCAGATTTAATAGATGAAGTCTTTTTGTGTTACTGCTTGTCTCCAAGTCTTGTGAATTCTCAAGAGCAAAGTGCGGTGAATTCTAGTAATGGTATACAAAGTGCAATAGATTCTAATGGTATGCAAAGTGCAATGAATTCTATTAATAAACAAAGTGTTAACAAATCTAACGAGCAAAGTGCTCTCAATTTTAATTCTATAGAGCAACATGCAACTGTTGTAAAACAAACATTACAGGAATTACAAGATTCTCCATCCCAGCATAACTCTAGTTTACTTTCTCCTTTTGCACGGCAAAAGCTAACTCACTTACTCACGGACTATAGTGATGTGTTCTCAAGTGATTTACCACCGGGTTTACCCCCTACACGTGATGTGCAGCATGGCATAGATGTCTTGCCAGGCACTAAACCGGTGAGTAAACCACCTTATCGTATGAGTGATAAAGAAGCCAAGGAGGTTGAGAGTCAGCTGGCTGACTACCTCGCTCGTGATTTCATTAGACCTAGCACTTCGCCTTGGGAATCACCAATTCTATTGGTGAAAAAGAAAGATGGTACTATGCGCATGTGCGTAGGTTATCGCGGATTAAATGCGATAACCATCAAGAACAAGTATCCTCTTCCTCGAGTAGATGAGTTGTTTGATCAACTCCACGGGGCAAGATACTATACAAAGATAGATCTTCATTCAAGATACCACCAGGTGCGTATCCTACTACAAGATATCTCCAAAACTGCCTTCAGAACATGGTTCGGGCATTTTGAATTTTTGGTTATGCCTTTTGGTCTAACCAATGCTCCAGCTACATTTATGACACTCATGGATAGTGTCTTACGTCCCTATCTTGGGAAATTTGTTGTGGTTTCCCTTGATGACATTCTCATTTACAGTAAGACTGAAGATGAACACATAGAACACTTACAATTCGTGTTTGAACAGCTACGAGCTCACGTGCTGTAAGCAAAGCAAGTGCGATTTCTTTAAAACAAAGATACATTACCTCGGTCATGTGATCTCTTATTCTGGCATCAAAATGGACACTCACAAGGTCGCTGCCATTCTTCGATGGCCACATCCCAACACGGTTGAGGAGCTTCAAATATTTTTAGGCATGGCTGGATTTTATCGACAGTGTATCCGTGATTATGCCAAAATTGATGCTCCTATGACGGATCAACTCAAAGCAAAAGGTAAGACCTTTTCTTGGGAAGAAGCCCAAAAACGCAGTTTCGAACAGCTCAAGGTAGCTATAGCCACTGCTCCCATCCTAGCAATCGTCGACCCACGTAAGCCGTTTGTGGTAGAGACTGATGCTAGTGATAAAGCAATTGGTGCGGTACTTCTCCAGGAGGGAAGACCTATAGCCTTTGAAAGTAAAAAGTTAGATAGAGCTCAACAGATTTATTCTGTCTATGAGAGAGAGCTCTATGCCATAATTCACGCTTTACGAAAGTGGAGACACTATTTATATGGTGCCGAGTTTGAAGTAGTTTTTGACCAGGAGAGTATCAAATGGTTTACTACTCAAACGGACTTGAAGGGCCGTAAAGCTAGATGGGACAAAATTCTTCAAGACTATGATTGTAAGCTATGATATTGCAAGGGGCGATATAATGTAGTAGTGGATGCACTAAGTCGGATACATGTTGGATGGATACACAGCGACGGACGTCAGCATAGTGAGAACTCACCTAACATATAATGTCAGATGAGGACGAAGCTCAACCCGCAGGCACGTGGAAGCAAGCATAAGGTGTCAACCTACACTCGACCGACTCCTAACTAATTCCTACAGAGGTCTCTACCGATTGTCTAAGTCACAGTCTTCAAGAGTGCATAAGAGGAAACTTCCTACAACGCTGTCTATAGCCGAACACACATCAAACAATCTCGAAACACCATAGAACTTGAAGGATACCCTACTAACACCAATAGGTTGCTCTCCCTAAGATCTATGAACCAAAACCCCAACCCAAAACACCCGGTGCAAAATCACGTAGGATGTCTGGCCGAAATTTGCAGGTCTTCGTTTCCGAAATCTAAAGTGCCTAATGTGTAGCTCTACTCAATGTGAACGCGTGAACAACGTATGCTCACCAAACCAGATGAAGCTTGTAGAAGGAGCTCGCAAAACCGGACCGTACGCGCGCAATGTAGGTATCGGTGCGTAGCTCTCATCGGGGGCAACACGCTGCACTTCTCCACACTCGATTTCGACCACTGGTGCACACGTAGGATCAAGATGAAGCTCACACTCTCTCTCGTACATAGTACGCTCACTCACAGACTTCAAAACTTGTTTTTAAAAAATGACAGAAGGTTCTTTCATTAAGGTCAAAAAGTGGTATATATACCTTACAATTCTCAAATCCTAAAGTTCCAAAATCAACCATCTACTCAATTTAACTATCAAAACTGGGATACAATCTGGAAACTTGTGTAAGCCCCAATATTTACAAGGTGAAAAATCAGGTTTCCTCAATAATGAATAATTACAAAAAATGATAATCTTCCGAGTAGTTAGTTTCTGTGGGGTGTGTCCAGCTTCTAACACTCCCCCCCTCCTTGCTCATGTTGTCCCTGACATGGCCGCTGATCTGCTTCTTCATCGTATGGTTTCACGCATCTTGATCAATGATTCGTATCTTGCATGTAGATTCATCATTGTTGGGCCGAAAATATCAGTGTTTATTGTGAAGAAGCCGGTGTAGAACGCTTCTTCAAAGGACTGGGGGTGATAGGATCGTAGAAACATTATCCTTTGATACAACGCATGTATCACCTCCTTGGAAGCCTGACCAAACAGATCATAGGCACATCTGTAAGTATCTTGGAAGAAGAAGATACTGTCTCTCACCTAGCCTGGCTTGAATGTCTCAAATACTGCTAAAAGGGTTTTGCAGATTTTCTTCATCATGATGCATGTAAGGTCAGGTGAGCCAGTGAACAATTTGATGGCGCCCGTTAGGGTTTTCACCATGTATTGGACACTTATTCTCTCACCTGCCTTCAAGCCCGGCAGCTTAGGATAATTCAGCCAAGTGGGTTGGCTCCTTTGTAATATCTCCTGGGCCTTCCACGTCTTGATCCTTGGTAGAGGAAAAAAGCTGAGGTTGTCTCTGATGTTTTTCGGTGCCTCTACGAAGTGGATTAGGTATTGTGGGTACTTTGTGAGCCAAGCCTTCCTCCATTTGGGCTGAGAGTCAACTATTAGTCTGACCCCTTCTGGTTGGGAGATATCTGCGTTGTAGAGTGGCACGGTCGGCTCTTCTCTAATCCTCTTATTGATGGTGGTTGCTTCATATTTCAGCAAAGGATATGGGAGAGAGGGTTGAAGCCATTCGCGCCTGAGGTTGCTGGCGTCGATCTTCTGGATAGTCATGGATTTGAAAACCCTCTGCTCCCACTCCAAGGCTTCCTTTGCTGTCTCTCTGATCTCTTCCTCTATTGCCTTACACAGCTTTTCTTCCTCCTCCTGTGTCAGATCTTGTGGCTCTTGAGAGGATCCTTCTAGGATTTCCTCTTGCATAGGTGTGTCCACTGGATTTGCCACATTTTCTAAATCTATGCCTTCATTGGCTGCTGGCCCTGTGCCCTCTTGCTCTCCGGCTTGCGGTCCTCTCAGCTCCTCCATCTGCTTTAGGAGTTTCTGTTTTTCTGTTTCAGCTTCTTTGCCCATATTCACGAGGAGGTCGTTCAACTCGGCGTTTATCTTCTTCACCTCCTCGAGCTTTCTTTTGATAGTTTCTAACTCCTCTTGCATGGCTTTCTGTTCTTCTTCCATTCGTGTTTGCATGACAATAGACCCTTCTACCATCATCAATCTTTGCTTTTTCTCTAGAGTCAGCTCTTTCTGAAGTTCTTGCATCTGTTCTTCATAAAGTTGACTTTCCGTAGTGATGTGAGTTGAGATAGTAGCTCTGACTCTGGCAGGAGATGCCCGTAGCCTCTGGATGGTTTGATCTTTCACTTTGAGCTGGTCCTTAAGCTCAAGGACCTCATCCTGGCTGGATTCTTGATCTATCTCCGTCTTTTCTTTGGCATTTCGCATGGCTTCAACTTCTTTAGATTCCTCCGCCAGATGTAGGGTCAGGTTATCCCTTTCCCTCTCGGCATCTATCAGTGATTTGCTGAGTTGCTGACATTCCTCTTCAACTCCTTGCATTCTGTGGGCTGCTGTCTGATTTTCCTTTTCCATTTCCTGGCATCTTTGCAATGCCCTTTCTAGGCTGGCCTGTAGCTCCGCTTCTCTCTCTTTCTGCCTTTGACTTTGTCCTTGGAAAGATTCTACTTCCAGCTTTATCTTTACTTCCATGGCCTTGAGAGCTGCCATCTCACTTTCTGAGGCCATGGACTGCGCTCTTAACCCAGTTAACTTTGTCATCACCACATCCCTATTGTTGGAGGGCGGGTGCAGGTCCACTGTATATGTGGCCATCTCTTTTAGTTCTACTAACCTGATGCTTTGCATTTGTTCCTTAGGCCCTGTGCTTGCCAAGTCGAATGCGACTGTGGCAGCTTCTTCTTTTGTGTATCCTGTAGCTAGCAGGTCCAAAATGTGTTATATGAATCATTTGGCTTTTGTTTCCCACTTCGAAGCTTAGCCTCTTCCTTTGGGTCTGGCTCCTGGCTTTGCTCTTGCTTGGCCTCTTCTCGTTCTTCTGGTTTGTCTTCAGCCTCTTTATCTTCTTGTGGAGGGCTGCTAGGAGGTGGTGAGGGCTGTGGACTGGCCGATATATATGTAGGCTTTTTCTTTAGATCTCGGTGTGCCTTTGTTTTTCTTTCTCTCTCTTGGCTCTCTTGCTCGTCTAGCAGTTTTTGCCGTACCTGCTCCACTTCCTCTTCTGTAAAAGGTACATGGCGGATATTTTCTGATGCGGCATCGAGAATCTCAAATTTTTTGATGTAATCTTCGAATCTATCCCTTTGCACTCTTCGTGATGATCCTGACATTATTTCTAGAGACGGCTTCCAGAGTTCACTCAAATCGCCTTTAAGGGCTCTTTCTGCTCTGAAGCTCTCCATCAGCCGCTCTAGTCTTGCCACTTTTTGTGACTTTGTCTCTTTTGCCGGCACTTGGGTAAATTCTTTCTTTCCTTTCTTTTGTTCTAGCTGCTCTTCTTGAACAGGCTCTAGCCGTCTTTTCAGTCTTGTGGCAACCCTTGGTGCTCTTTGTGGCTCGTCTTCTTTGTCTTCTTTTAGCCTCAGCCAGTCGTTCTGTGATGGGGGGTTAGGCCATCTTCCTTTTGCATGCAATGCCCCATAAATCACCTTAGTGATTAGTTCTCCTGGCACAATATACGTTGGCTTCTTGTTACCCATCTTCACTAGGTTGTCATGTATATATGTTGCATAATTGATTATCTTTGGAGTGCTCTTCATCATTGCCCAAGTGAATGTCATGGAAATTGCACATGGCGGCATTCTGTACTTTTGTGGCCGCTTCGTGTACATATAGAAGTATTGGTTGTACAACTGACTCATGATTGCCACTCTTGGGTTGGAAATATCTTCAAAAGTGTAATTTCCTTTCTTCTCATTGTACACCTTGACATCATCCCTTCTTTTAGTTACACTATCCCCCTTGTTGGAGAGGTCCAGTGCATCTGCTACAACCTGCTCGGTGATGACTATTTCTGTTTCTGGCCTGCCTTGTAGATCGGTTACTCTGGCCACACCATCTTCCTTTAATGTTGTCTCCCAGACTCTCTTTATGTCAACTCCTGCCCGCCGGCACTGCTTCAAAATAGTTGTGGAGATCAATCTTCTCCAAGTACCCGGCCATCTTGCTTCTTACGAACTCATTGAGTTCTCGCGGTAGCATTGGTAGCTCGATGACATTCCCTTCAGTGTCTTTGAACACTCCTTGGTAGATCTTTAGGTCGTTCAACTCTAGCAGATCTTCTTGGATCCATGTGCTGGTGGGCTTTTGTGTTCCTTCTGGTATGACGAAGGGCTCCACTTCTTCTAGGTAATATTTAATGGTCATTCTTTTCTTCTTTGCCGGTGACTTCGCGGCTGCCATAGATCCTGTTGCACTCAGTAGTCCGAAGTTAGCGTTTTTTTCCATATTAGCTGAGAAACTGAGTTTTAACTATCCAAATGACTTGAAAATTGAAAATAAAGCTTAAAAGGAACTTGTGAAACTGTGCATGTGGTCGCCTGTGTAGTGTTTTTGGGCTCAAAAAGTGTATCTTGAAGGTGTTGGGGGTCAAAAATGATTAGAATGGCTTCAAAATTGATATATGAGCTCTTGATGATGAGGTGATTGGATCCGGAATGAACAAACATCCTCTGTAGGCAAAAAATGTCAAATAGACGTCCTACGCGTAGGATGTCTACTTCATCAATGTTTGCTTCTATTCACACAGATTGGTTGGTGAGGTACTTGTGAATGTGTTGTGCAAGTTTCATGTGATTTGGACAAGATTTGGTAGGTCCATGGCCCATTTTTGCATCTATGCCCTAACTTTGCATTTTTCATGCATATGAGATAAATTTTGGTCCAAATGTGATGAAACTTGGTGGATAGCATGTAAAGGCCATTTAGAAAATGTGTATGATGAAAAATGTTGGGATCTGTGCCCAGAAATGCCCTTGAGACATCCTACGCGTAGGATGTCTCCTAATGATTTTTTCATGGATTGTGCCACTAGTGCCTGCCCTTAGTCCCCTTGCGTCCCTTTTAAGCCTAATTTCAACAAAAAAGTCAAATGGATAGAAAGTAACTCCCTGTGTGGACTTCAGAGCCTCGAAGCCGTTTTCTGACTTTTGGAGTGCTTTTTGGCAATGAAATTTCTTGATGTTGGTCTCCATAGCTTCTCGATCCCTTGGGGATCCTTGCCATATGGTTTTTGTCGACTTTGGCTTTACCGGAGCTTCATTTGGCAATTTGTCGCTCTAGAAGCACCCGTGGTTGCGTTTACATGTCTTCGATGATTTGTGGTGGTCTACCACCATAGCACTTGGTTGTTGATGGTCTAGGAAATCCGCTCGTGAAGTTTGGTGGCAAACAGGCATGCGATTTGGCCGCGAGAGCAATTTGACGCTTTGTGTGTTTGATGCCGTTTCTGAAGTTTAGTGCCGCTTCGGGTCACTTTTTGGTCATGTGGGTCACATAGACTTGTTGAGCATGTTGAGATGCTCCTACCCATGAAATTTGGTAGCATTTGGGCGCCTTTTCGCCGATTTCCCATTTGGTGGCCTCTTGTGGGATTCTAGGAATTAGGGTTTTTCCCGATGGTTTTCTACTGCGTTTGGACATACAGGACTGGTCTCCTATGCTAAGGTAAGCTGCCGACGATGAAGTCTTGTTGCTTTTGGGTTAGCCATTAGGTCGCCACCTCTACTTGTAGGTCTCTACCGCCTGCTTTGTGTGTGAACCCTACGCTAGTTTTCGCGACAAAACGACAAACATGCGCGAAAAGCTCAAGGTGGAGCCTACCTCTCATGTTTGAAGCTTGTCGGGTAGTCGTACGCATCATAGAAGCTTCTGGAAGGTCCGTTCGCTCTAGGTGGTAGAAGCTCTCTCCACAAGGTCAATAGTGAAAATGAGCTAAAAATGAGGTGAAAATTTCTTATAATGGAGGTTCCCGAACCACTTTTCATGAAATTTGACATGTGCACCCATCTTCTTGCGAGATGCGGTTTAGGCTCAAAAATTTCTTGATTTGGACTCCAGTTGCTCTGTTTACCAGAAATTTGGCATTTCGGTGAAAACCTGGCCAAAACACGCTTTTCGCTTTAGTCTCATAATTGCACCCCCACTGTATCATAGGTTGTTCTATAGTCAGTGATTATCCCCATATTTTTTGTTTTTCATTACGATCGTTTTTCACCTGCTTTTTGTATTTTTGAAGTTTTTCTGCCGAAAATTAGCAAAATTAAAAGGAAAATAGCAAATCAAACCCATAAAATCCCCAAAAATCATAATAAATCACAAACATCACCGTAAAACATTATATACACTCACATGAAATTTTTATGGTCGAATTTCTTCGTTTTACCAATATTTTGCTCAAAAAATGGCTATTTCTACTTATATACACACCTAGGGGCTTGATTTGGCGTTTGGCCACATATACCTATAGATACATGCTATATAAGGGCATATGTACTTGGTTGGTCCAGAAAATTTCGCAATCAAACAACAACCCTTAAAATAGTCGAAAATCATGCCCTTTTTGCTCTTTTTGCTATTGGTTCTGCATTTGAGAATGCCTCCCCCCCTCCTAGCCGGAGTCCTCTTGGACGACAAGGCATCACCTCGAAGTATGTGCCGTGCATAGGTTGAAAATTTTTTGCTAATGCTTGGCGGATTAATGTGGCCCTAATTTATGCATACTCAGTCAATGCATGGAAAAATTAATGCTGTGCAAAAGAAGGGAATAAGCAAGATGCTTATTGGCATTCGCCGTCGAGGTTTCCTTTTTTCTTTGCAAGTAACAGATGTAACTCTACTGCTCTCTGTTTAATTGTCTTTTTTGGAAAAGGAAGTTGCTTTGCCGCTACTGTTGATATAGCCGTAGTTGTTTTTGTGGAGAGGATTTCCTTGGCCGGAATGGCCGTGGACCGTATTTCTTTTGCTGTCCCTTGGTAGCTTGTTTTTGCCTGTTTTTGTAGGTGTTTTGCTACTTTTTTGGTTGCCACTGTTTTGTTGCGGATTGGCATCCACATAAGTCAGTTCTCCTTTTTCAAATGCAACGGTCTGCCTTCTGTTGTTGCTTGTACTGAAGGGAGTTCCTTTTGATTTTGTTTTGGTATCCAAATGCGAGTAACATTTGGGTTATTGCTGAGCATTTTCTTTGGAATCCATATCTGTTTTATGCCCTTGGTTTTTGGTTGAACTATCTGCTTCGGTTGAATTCGTTCATTGCTTTGTTGTTTGTCTGCCATGTCATTTCTATCCTTCTGCATCCATACTTGTTTCCCTTGTTTTGGTAACCTCGATCTTTGCACTGCGGTCGGTGACTTCGTTTGTCTGTAGTTAGCATGGTTGGCTTTTACCTATCTGTTGGCCGTGGGTATCATATTGTTCTTTGGTGGCATTCTTGCTTTTGGCTCTTTTTCCAGTGATTGCATTGCTTGCAGCTGATTATTCCGGTATTGTTGAGCAAAGGCTATCACCTGTTGTTCTTGTGCATGCTGAATTTTGATTGCATTTGCATTCCAATCTATATGCACATTATACTCTTTTTGCCAAGGTTGTCCCAACATCATTGGGTGTTGTGTGTTTTCATCCTCCACCACATAGAATTTGTGTGGGTAAATATATTGATGTATTTGAACATGCAATATAGTCCATCCAATGTTTTCAGCGAGTGTGATGTACTACTTTCCAGCACTTGAGAAGTAGGATGAAGTTGACCTGCGGATTTGAGCTGTTGGTATAATCCGTAAGAGATCAAATTTGCTTGAGCTCCAGAATCAAGCAATGCCGTTGATTCAACTTGATTGCTACCCACTTTGACTGCAATTATTGGCTCCATTGTGTCTTCATCCAACTTCGTTAGTCGAATGGAATTGATTCGCAATGGTGCTCCACTTTGTTGTTGTTGTCGCAGAAGTCTTCTTTTTGCAATGCGTTCTTGTGCTTCTGCTTGAGCTTCCTCTCGTACTCTCTGTTTTTCCTTCATTCGTTGTTTTCCTTGATGAATTTGTTGGAGCATATCCTGTGTGAGTGGTAGATGATATTTCTTCAGTCGACATCCACTAATTCAGTTTGGCATTTCTTCACCTGCTAATGTAGCAAGCTTGAGAGCTCCGCTTTGTGATGGATCACTAATCACAAATGGTCCCATCCCTCGCTTTTTAAGTTTCTTGGCATGTTGCTTCAAAGTATAAACAAGTACATAATCACCTGTTTTGAACTCCTTGGTGCGCACATGCTTGTCAAAAAACTCTTTTTGTCTTCTCTTTTTAGCATAGATTGAAGCTACAGCTCTCAAGCGGAGTTCATCTAGCTTTACAAGATCATCTATTCTTGAAAAGAGCTCATGCCCTGTCCATTCTAAGCGTTTCGCTACTCGTAGAGTTGGGATTAAAAACTCTATGGGTAGTATAGCATTTAGGCCAAACACCATGTTGTACGGTGTTGTTCCTATTGATGTTTTGTAAGCTACCTTGTATGCCCATAGTGTTTAGTGTAGCTGCTGATCCCAATCTGTTCTTGACTCTGACACTATTTTAGTATGAACCGTGCATAGTGTTTTATTTGTGGCCTCAGCTTGTCCATTGGCCTGTGGATGGTATGGAGAAGATTTCCTATGTATGACCATGAATTCCTCCAGCAGATATTCAATGACTTCATTAAGAAAATGTGTCCCACGATCAGTGAAAATTTCTATTGGTAAACTGTATCGTACAAAAACATTCTCATACAAAAATTGTGCAGTAGTTCGTGCATCTACTTTTTGCGTTGCCTTGGCTTCGACCCATTTTGTGAGATAGTCCGTAGCCACAATGATATATTGGGTATGACTGCGATATGCAGGTGGTGAGATAGGTCCCACAAAATCAATGCCCCATTTTGCAAATGCTCTTGCTCCCATCATTGGCCGTAGTGGCATCTCATCCCTTTTTATCGGCACCTTGGTGCGTTGACATGCGTCACAACGCTTTACAAATTCTTCAGCATCCATGTGCAATGTAGGCCACCATATACCTGCGGCGGTTAAGACAATTTTTGCCGTCTTATCGCCCGAAAAATGGCCTCCACTTATTCCGCTATGTGCATGTTCTAGAATCAGCAGGTATTCGCTGTCACTTGCACAGATTCTAAGTTGATTGTCCTTTCCTCACTTATAGAGTTGGTTTCCAATTAACTGAAAGTCGCGGGCTTCCAACTCTATAGCTTTTTTTTCGTGCTCTTGCTATGTTCTCAGGAGACGTCCTGGTGGTTAAGCAATCAATGATATATTGACTCCATGCAGGTGCAATGTTTACCTGAAACAATGTTGCGTGATCCACTGGTCGTTTGGCACTACAGATATACAATTGGTAACATAAGAATGTGTGTCTGCATACATAGTTGGCCAATAAACCCCTAACTGTTTCAGTCTCTGGTGTGTTTTCACTGTTAAACTATGAAATGCACAATCCTGGATATGTGCTTCTTCAAGGTAGCACTCGAATTCTTCCGGATTTATACATAATTGTAGGATTTGGTCCGATCCTAGATGATACAACCGTCCTGCTATCAACTAGAAGTTTTTTGTTTGTCGAATTGTTTGTCGTTTGGATCTGTACTCCGTATTATCAAACTACTTCCAAAGGAAAGAATGCTAACAATTTCTTGTGACCATTTGGGTATCATTTCAACATTGAAAAGATAAGCATCTGGTATGTCATCATCTACTTCTTCAGGAGCTTCTCCGTTGTGTATCCTTGAAAGATGATCCGCTCGTAGATGGGTTTTACCCTTTTTGACCACCACTGTGAAATCAAACCTAGTAATATAATAAACCAACGTACAATTCTCCCCATATTGCATGGTTTATTTACCAGATACAAAAGAGCTTGATGATCTATGAAGAATACAAATTTATTTGCGAGCAAATAATGCCGGAATTTCTTTACAGCATAAATCATTCCTAACCCTTCTCGTTCGGTGATTGTGTAGTTCTTTTCTGCATTGTTTAACTGTCGGCTTGCATAACACAATGGAAAATCCATTGTTCCGTCTCCAGGTTGAGCCAGAATACTCCGGATTGCATATACAGAAGCATCAATGTGAACTTGGAATATCTTTTCCCAATCCGGTGCTTTAAGTACGGGTGCTGATATAAGTTTTCCTTCAGCTTTTGGAATGAAGTTTCACACTCTTCGGTCTAGTCGAAATTGACTAGCAAACGATACAGAGGTTGTGCGATAACCGCATACATGTATATGAATCTTCGATAATATCCGCACTGTCCCATGAAGGATTGCACTTGTTTCGCATTAGTAGGCCTGGGTAAGTCTACTATGACTTTGACTTTGTCTAGGTCAGTGGTTATGCCATTTCTTGAGACAATGTGTCCTAAGATGCGGCCTTGCTTAACCATAAAGATACACTTTTCCGGGTTAAGACAGATTCGATATGTCCTACATTTTTCAAAGACCTTTTGCAAATGGTCAATATGTTCCTCTCGTAGAAGAGAGTGTACACAAAGATCATCCATGTATATTTCTAAGAATATTCTCAGGTATTCTTTGAACGCGTGCGTCATTAACCTTTGGAAGGTGGTTGGGGCATTAGTTAAGCCAAACGGCATAACTCGATACGCATAAATTCCCCATTCTGTGGCAAACGCTGTTTTGTGTTGATCCTCCCTTGCAATTGCCAGTTGGTTGTATCCTGAAAACCCATCCAGAAAGGAATAAGCCTGTTTTCCATCCACCCGCTCAAGTACATGTTCTGTGATTGGCAAGGGATAATTATACCTTATGGTGGCTGCATTTACCTTTTTCACACACTCGCAGTTTTCCATTATTTTTGGGAACTACCACAATGGGTGACACCCAATCTGTATGTTCAATTTCATAGATGAATTCAGCTTCCATCAGCTTGTCAATCTCCTCTTTGATTCGTTTAGCAAATGTGTCATTATAAGTATAAGGACATTGTTTGCTAGGTTTCGCATCTGATTTCAAAGGAATTGTATGTTGGCATATCGATGGATCAACTCCTTTGAGGTCTTTATAGGACCATGCAAACACATCTTTATACTTCTTGAGAAGTTGTGTTAGACGTTCTTCTTCTTTAGGCTCTAAATCGTTCGCTATATAGACCGGCTGAGGTTTTTCACCTGGTTCCGCGAGGTCTATTCTTTTTGCATTTTCAGGCCCATCGTAAGATTCTTGGTTGGTTCTTTCCCTGACTGGTGGTGTCATGATGATTTTTCTGTCCTGGATGGTAAATTTTCGATAGTGTGATGGTACATTCATGTTTTCCTTTTCTGACTCCCCTTTACCATCACTATCTTCTTCAATAGTCCATATCTCACGTAAAGACCGTTTTAGTTCTTGGTATTTCTGTTTACGCTCCAGTTTGGTCCACTCTTGGTCTTTTGTTGTCTCTTTTTTTGATTTTTGAGATTTTTGTGATTTTGTTTCTGTTTTAGCTTTTCGTTCCTATTTTATTTCCTCTCGCGTTCTTTCCTTGCGATCTTTAGAGAATCTTCTTGATATTTGATCTTTTACACAATCCTCTGTTTTCACAAGCATCAAATAGTGAGTTTTACCTTTTATCATGGGCATCATGTTCTCTCTCACTTTGTTTCCTGCTCGTTTCCTCCTATAGTGTTCCTGGCGTTTAGGGTGCTGATTAGCAAAATCATAAAACTTGATATTCTCTGTTTCCCTTTCACGCTCACTTGAGGTGTCTGAACACTCATTATCTGCATCATCATTTACTTCCAGATGTTCAGAGGAGTTATAAAACTCTTCTTGTCATGGTGGTTCTATCATCTCATCTTCTCCTGGTATAATGCTTACCATGTAGTAGGGTAGCACATCATAGCCGTCCTTATCGCCAAATTTTGTTGTTGGACTATCTGTAATGGTATAGACATCCAATGTTGCTAGTATGTGTTCCCATTCTAGAGGTTCCAAGGCATCTTCACGGAAAAGTTCCGTAATATACTCCTTGTCCTCAATTGCTCTTTCTAAGACGCATTCCTCTCTTCTTACGCTTCCACAATGTGAAGCTCCGCACATCCATAGCTCTTTTTGTTGCCCTAACAATGCTGGGAGTTCCGATCCTGCTACTGTAGCTGAATCAAACTCTTCCACAGGTGTTTGGTTCACGTCTTTGTAACTATGGTCTTTCAGGTGTATTTTAGTTGTTGTCTCTCCATGTCTGAGGTATATGTGGTCATAACCCCAATCTTGGACCATTTTCAATTGTCGCATGAATGGTCGTCCCAAGATGATCTCATAATTGTTCTTTTTGTCGAAATCGACTATCGCAAATGTATGCTCATACTCGACCCCACACGAAGTGACAATCACCTTTTCTAAGAGTCCTAGAGGCTTCTCCATGAACCCGTCTGCCAATTGCAATTTCATTCGGGTAGCTCTTAAAGCTGGTTTTCCCCATTTTTTCTAGATTTCCTTGGTGGCGATAGCAACTACCGCTCCACTGTCAAGAATAGATTTGGAAACTACTCCTTGGAATTCTACTAGTAGCGTGGTGTTTCCATCTTCTCCCTCGTAATACTCTCCAACCTTGTTTAATGGTATTGGCCTAATGTTTAGTTGAGGCATGTCCAACTCTCTGATCCCTTCCTGTAGCCTCAAGGTGGGGTCTCTTACTCCAAATTTTTCTAGGCATTTACCTACTGTGGTCCACATGTTTGGTCGTAACCTGAGGAGTTCTGCTAATGTGATTGTGCATGCCACCGGGGTGGACAATAACTCAATCAATCCTTGCGAATCCATCACTTTGTTAGAAGAAAATCTTTGAGATGGTATTGCTCTCACTTCGGACTTGGCTTCATACTCTCCTAGGTAAGAGGGTAAAGTTTTCAGCGAGTCTGATTTCCTGTGCCCCGAACTAATTGATCCTTGGTCTCCCCCTTGTGAATGTATCTCAAAGTTCATTTGTGACCTTGCCTCAAATTCTTCAATAGGAGGTAAGATTACATTGTTTTCTTTTCACGTGCTATTCATGTGGTTACTCACCCTATTAGCCTCGTTGGCCTCACGGATTTGCTTCCACAGATTGTCTAGACCGTTACGGTCCTTATCCATTTCTGTCAATGTTTTAGGCTGGAACCCGTCACTTGCCTCATCTGTTGTATTTGGCACTATGATAGGCTCTCCTCTCGACTCATAGGCATTAGTGAGTCTTTCCTTTGTTTCTACTTGTTCCTCTAAAGTTGGTTGGATAGGGGTTGGAGTTGGTGCCTCATGCCAATTTGCAGGTTTACCCAGCGGGTCTTCCATCAATGATTGAGCTGTTTCGATAATCTTTTTACACATTTCCAGCCTTTGTTTTCCTATTTCTGCATATGGATAGGTCATCCACCTTTGCTCCTGGGTTTGGTTCTTTTTGAGTCTGGCTTCATAAGCTTTTAGAAGCGCATCCAACTGCTCATTTACCTTGTCTGCTAGTATAGATCCTCTTGATCCTGCACTTTTGGGATCTGCTATTTCCTTGGGTGTTATGGTTGCTGTGGTGTGTGAGATTAAGATAGCTAGATCCTCTAACCGTTCTAATCTATCCTTTGTATGTTTCAACTCCTCGGATAGAGCAGTTTGCTCTCGTTCTTTCCTGGCTTTCATACGTGCCTTTCTAGCTTTCCAAGTGCTTCTCTGATTTTTCGTTTCTGAACTTTGCATTAGGAAATTTCGGAGGTCATTTGGAGGGCCTTCTAAGAAAATGTATTTTTTGCACTCTCTCTCTAGAAAAAATGGCAAATAAAAGAGCTGGGTCTTTCATAGTAAAAGTTCAAAAAGTGTACTTTAAGTAGATTCCTTACTCTTTTGAACATTCGTTTGTAATGATTGAGGGATAATCCTCTTTTCAGTTGCATTGAATGAACCTCGTCAATATGGAGGGAATGAGGCTAACATGGAGGGACGAATCCGCAGCCGCTATTCACTTTCCATTAAACCTGCACATTTGGCTAATGGCGCACTCCTCAAATGGCACAAATGTTACCCAGAAATGAGCCAAATATCACCTTCACATTGATTTGGACAATGAGTACCAACCATTGATTAAGCGCAGTAAAACAAACACACATATACCTCCCGCTTCCATAGACACGCTCAGAGCTCAAGGAGCTAAACACATAGATATCTGGACGAGAGGCTCTCTCTACCCTAAGAATCCAATGACTAATGCGTCTCCACCGTTTGTCAATCCTACAAGCTTATTGACCTTTGCTGGTGATGGAGAAAAGGGCCTTCTGGGTTATTGTAAATCACTTACAAGAGAAGCTGAAACTTACAAGAGCATTCTCCAAGCTCAACAATGTGAGATTGTTCGCTTTTCACATTTACATTCTACAGATCAGGTTACCATTTTGCAACATAAAACAGAGGTACAAGAACTGAAAGGAAAGGTGCGAAGTTGTCAAATGAAGGACACCATCTTGGGTGGTCGTATCCGAAAGAAGAAATTGCGCAATCTTGAAACATTGCAGGTTGCATCAGGAGGTCTCAAGAAAAGAATCCGAGCATTAAGGTGATGCTTCTTGGTTGGCTACATTGTCTTAGTTAAGTAATATTTTTGTTTTTTCTTGTTATGCATTGTTTTCATGTGCCTAAATAGTGTTAGTGAAGCAAATTTTCTGTTATTTACTTATGCATTGTCTTCATGTAGAGATTCAATCTATCCTGACAAGGAAAACATTGACCCCAAAGCCAATATAGGAAAGAGATTGAAGCCACTTATAAGTAGAAGCCTGGCAGCAGATATAGTACATGACAAGAAGTTTAAGGTCCTACAACGAAATGTAGTGGACCGCTTTATTTCAGAGAACTCAGTGCTGCAAAAGAGATACAAGGCACACTTTATTCACTTGGTGTAAGCAAAAGAGGATATTCGGCTATCCAAAAGTCTGTCTCATCCATCTTTGTTAGGAAGGGTATAAAATCCAAACTTCTACAATCAGCCTCAAGTGTTTGGAAAGAGAGGCTTCAGCTTAACGAGGCACAGGGAGACTATCTTGGACAGCCCTTTCATATTAAAGCAACTTACAGTGGCCATGGAGCAAACATGGCATATGATGAGTTCAACAATATTTTTATGGACCTGTGGATATTACAGAAGAGAATGGTGGAGTTTTACAACATCACATTTGAAGAGTCACGTGGGGTATTACATTTTGTGTTAAAACTGGATGAGTGTGAGCTTGTTAAAGAGAAAAAGCTAGAGCGTGTTACTATTACTTTAATGAATAGAGCCCTCTCAAAGTGTCCCAGTGATGATCCTTTATATTTTAGTGTTCAATCAGAATCTAACATATGGTGGCTTGGTGCGTTTGAGGTAAGCGAGATTCTCAAGTAAGCTCAAATGTTCAGATCTACTTAAGTCTCATTTATTTTGTGTTGCAGGTAAAGAAAGAAGATCATGAGATTCTATATTGGGTGTTCCATCGAACTAATATTCCGGAGGTGATTGATCGACAGACTAACCAGGGAGAGGTACTACGTCTAGATGGAAGGGGAGACTTTCAAGTTCAGTGGCATCTTGTAGGTGACCTCAAAACATTAAAGTGCATGTATAATTGTGGAATGGGTGCAATGGCAAAGTCACCGTGTTTGTTCTGCATGGAGCCTGCAAAGGTCATGGATCCAAAGTGGTGGAGAAAAGCTCCAACACGTCACATTGAGGATCCTGCTTTTCGACCGGTTTTGAAAATACCACTTGTGAATGTCCACATTTGTACAATGCATGCCCTTTGTAGAATTGTGGAGAAATTGGTCTACTTATACATCGGGTTTTCTTGGAAGATTAAGAACTCCGCAGAACGACAAGTAGCCCTGCAGTGCTTAGAAATGGTACTGTCGGATATGGGGCTTCATGGTGGCAATGTGAAAATCCAGGGGGATGAAAAGAGATCAACTGTTGAGAAGGATGTCCCATGCAAACCATCCATCGGTGGGGTGAAGGCACGGAGGTTTTTATCTAAGCCCCAAGGTACAAGAGATCCAAAGCTAACAAAACATGGAAAAATATATAACACATCTTATGTTAGCAAGGTAGAGTATCAGAGCTGGAAAAAGCTACATATTGCAGTCAAAGACCACGAACCAACTACTCGTAATGCGAAGGCTGAGGTTTGGTGATCAATAGACATCCTATTTTTGATGTGCGACAAAGATGACTAGTCACAAGGTGATATGAACAAGTTCAAGGAAAATCTCAACCTTCTGAAAAAATCATTCAAGGCAGCATGGACAGACACCCAGATTACTCACTACATGGTATTATCATGTATTTCTTTCTCTCTTATGTGCAAATATGTGACTGTAAAACATTCTAACTAATCTGTTTTCATATCCAGCACATCATCTTCAATCATTTGCCATATTTTATACAGAAGTATGGGAACCCGGCAATATGGAATACCCAAGGGATGGAAAAGTCTCATTACATGGCGAGAAATGCTTATTTCAGGCACACACGACATGGTGGCTCTCGAATCAAGGCTAACAGTTTGAGAGAACTATTTGAATGGTTCTATCATAGAATCATTCATCGAATGCAGGCAAAAGAAGTCTTGGAAAATTCAGCAACAACACAAGCCATCAGACATTTACAACAACAAAAAGTTAAAAGATCAATGGCATACAACAACTCCGGAGCTCGTGAAAGTCAACGAAGGTGGAGAGAGACAATGGTGTATGTGAATCACAAGTGGAGAAAGATACTCCGAGTGGATGACATTGTACGAAATTTATGTAATACATGATCTTATACAATTGCTACTTGAAGTGTATCAAGATTTTGAAGGTTCAATTTTGTTTTTTGGCACGTCACCCTTGTAACGAATCATGAGATGTTTGCCATACTCTAAAAGTTCATCTGGGTTTTGTCTACCAAGAGCTAGTGCCATTGCTGTGTAGGTGTAGTAATACGCTGCCCGACCACCTGTATAGCCTGGGCAGTAACCAAAACAATCTCTAGCAAACACTTTGTCCACAAGAATGACATTATCTGCACTTTTGGGCAGCACCGGTCCACCCAAGAAGCGTGATAGTGTCTTGAATGTGTAAGTTGCTATTGAACCCTCTTGTGACATGGAATTGTGAAAAACTACTATCGGCGACTCGCAAAGCTTTGAAAGGTAC